>NW_021940535.1:30876717-31042099 GCF_001715985.3 Manacus vitellinus
ACCCGCCGCCCCCTGTCCCCGGGAAATGCAGCTCCATGGAGGGTGCCTTGAGAGTGTCCAAGTCGCACCGCTAAAATCACTCCGTCTGGTCCCTCTGGAATGCACCGCTGTGCATTTTACGAAAGATACAGTGGCCTCAGCGCCTTAATGTATACAGCCATGAATTATTTTTCAAAAAAATGGAGCAACTGATTGCAATTCTTGGATAGCTTTTCTTTCATATATTATTAATTTAGAGCAACAAAGCAGTTGGTTTTATATCTATTTACAACTGGGTCCTTGCTACTTTTGGCTTTGGTTCTCTTGTACCCCATGGTGCTTCGATGGATGTTGGAGTGGGAAGCACATGGGACAGGTGTGCATTCACACCTGTAATCTCTCTGTGCTGCCATAGGCTGTATGGATTCCCAATGTCTATCTGCTGCATTGTGTATTTTCACTGAAAACATCTAATTTAGGTTCAAATATATCAAGGGTCTAAATTCTGGAAAAGTGGCCATTAAAGATAGTAGTACACCAAAAGAAAAGGAAGTCTCATCAGCTGCTAGGTGAACGATATTTTTCTTCTTCAGGGGAAAAGTGCTGCACATATAGCACTTTAACATTTAATGTCATGGGTGAAGTAACAAAATTCCACAGAAGCTAGAGGCCTATTAAGATATCAATCAATTTGAAGCAGACTTCAATCAGCATTTCCTTTTTGTCAGCATATCAAAACTTGTTTTGATCTTATTTTGAGTGTGGCACATTTTTAATCTTCTTTTTAGTTCTGCTAGTTTATTTTCCAAAGAATGCTTAAAGACCAAGGCATTAGAGGGAAGGATCAGGAGATTTAGTGCTAGTCTGTATCTTGCTGTGCTCATGCTATATAGTCTGGCAAATAGCTTTAGCTGATGTGCCTTGGTTTCCCTGTTATCAAAATAAAAACAATTGAAGTGCTCGTATTTGATGTGAAAAGCCTCAAATACCAAAAATCAAACACCTTTACTATAGCAGTGGAAATATTCAGTCAGATAGAAAGTCAGAGGACAACAGGAATAATATGGCTTTTTAGAAAGTTCTCAATTATGTAAGGAAAGGCACACGAATGGAGGTGAATAGGGAATGGAGCACTGCAAAGAAATAAGAAATTGCAGCCATGTGAGCACCCCAAACAAAAGACAAGATCATCTGCAGTGTGGTTGGGAAATCAAGGAGAAATCATATGGCAACACCAAGCAGTGGTAGTGGAGCTGAGCTACAGCCTCATGCTGCCCACAGTATCTCTGCCTCCCCAGCCTGACTAGCCACTACTGGAAAAAAAAAAGTATTTCCCATACTATGTCTTATTTTCTTGCACTATTTAACTAGAGAAGAATGAAACAACTGTATCAGGTCAGGCTGGAGGTCCCTCTTGCTTCCCATCCCGTTTTCAAAAGTAAGTGGCCTTTCTTAGTTGACATTTCATCCTGGTCTGATTTTGTCCTCTGAGAGCCGTTACGTTGATTTCATTGTGAAGACTAGATTTGTGAGGTCAAGTGTATAAATGTTCACAGCACTTCCTTACTGTAAGCCTGTTAACTAAGGGCCCGGGCCTGCAGATTCTTTTAATGTAAGGATTTATGAGTAAGGACCGATACGGCCTGCTTTTAGAAAATGTTGAAATGTGAACCATGTAAAGGTCACTTTAAAGCAGTTTTAAATTACCAAAACTTCAAACTTACACAATCTATAACTAACATATGGCTATTATTATGAAACAACTGAAATTTAAACTTGATGAGCTTTCATTCTTAAATATCAATGCACTCTGTTATTCAGTAGAGCAGAAGAAATACTTTTAAAGCAGTATCTTCAGACAAACTTGGGCCAAATCTACTTATTACTGAAAAAGAAGAGGGTAGGGTGAAAATGTGGCCCTATTGAATCAATGGAATTTTGCCATTGATTCCAATTGGACAGGGCTTGATCATTTAGTGGAAAAAGCAAAGAAACCAATTCCAAGACATGTGGTTTTGTGTCATTTGTTTAAGCATGTTGTCAAAATCAATTGTTCCTCCTCAGTGTTTGTATATAGGCATTGCTTAAAAGGACAATGAAGGGTGAACATTTTAAATAGCCAGGAGCTGTCTAGGAACTAACACTTGTCTATGAAGTAAGAAACTCACCTAAATAAATTCTACGTATTTATATAAAAGAAGGGTTTTTTCCACATATAAATTTGACCAGTCTATTCCACTTATTTGCATAGAAGAATTTTCTTTAATCAAGGAGGCACCACACATAAAGTAGCTAATTATCCGTATAGAGGAATGTACGCATATCCACAGGTTTTAACTAGCATCTGACTTCTGAAAAGCCATGGAAAAAGTTATTGGCTTTGCATGTTTTGTGAAAGGAGCGGTTTACACATTGGCCCAACTTCTGTGAGTGTCAGCTCCCCTTAAAGGTACTTCCCTAGACTGTATCTTCAGCAGTACAGATGTTTGGTGACACCACACACTCTGCTGTCTCCATTCTTTCCACTCCATTGTCTTCCATTCTAAAGAGTATAAGCCAAACACAAACTTCTGGCTCATATCATATTAACAACAGCCATGAGTGTTGTGCAGTATTGTAAGTTGATTCAAGGTAATTTGATTTTTCTAGGTGTGAAGCAAATATGAGACAGATTCATTAGTCCTTGGTGTAGAAACTTTCTGAAGAAGCTGATGTGTTTGTTTAGGCTCAAGCTCAGGGTCTCAGGCACTTGGAAAAAGCAGAGCCAAAGTGGTCCTGAGCAGAGTGTCTGCTCCTGTATCTGACCCTAGATGATTTTTATAGTTCCTTCCCGTACAAACCATTCTACAGTTCTATGAATTTGGCCCCATGGGACCAAATATTGTATAAATAGTCTTTATTGATTAAAAAAACCCACAAACCCCTACAAAATGGTGTCAGACATCTTTTTCAGCAGAGATAACACATAGGGAAGCAAAAATCTTTTTTCTTTAAATCAAGTGTTGTGGTGTCACACTGACCAGAGAGATGCAAATGAAACTGGGACAGGGCACAGCTTATGGGACTTCCACTCAGGTTAGGATCTGAGCTCGTTCAGTATTTTATGGAACCCTAGCTACTAGGTCCAGTCTTCTCCACCTTGAGAGAGGCATCTTACTATTTTGCTGAATCCAGGCTCATTTTTTCCTTTCTTACCCTGCCACTTAGTTAGGCCAACTCAAAAAGTACAAACAGTATAAAAAGAAACTAAAAGCTCCTGGGAATTTTGAGGTAAATACTCCTCTACTCAGCTTTATTCTGGTTTTGACCTTTCCCCCTTCAGTGGTCTCCTTCTTGGGACACCAGCTATTAGATGTTTAGGGTTATTTGCGCATACCTCTTGTGGTGAGGAGTTAAGACTTCTGCTCTGTATAAGGCTCTACTACTCTTGCAAGCCTTCATGTTCTCCATCTGTATGGAGTCAAAAGCAGCCCTGGTTTTTATTCAGACTGATAGATCTCTGCAGGGATTTTGCCAGTTGTGGACTACCATGTTTCTCCCAAATCTGTTTTCTAGTAGTTATGATGATCTAGGATTATCCAATAGTTCCTACTTTGATACCTATACTCATGGGGCTTGACTTAGTTCAGTTTGTATTAGTTTTTAAAAGACACAGCAATCTCAGGAACTGTTACTAGATGTCAAAAATCAGAGGTACTAGTTACAAGTACATCCCTGAGCAAAGCCTGTCTGCATTCTCCACAAAGGGTATCATTATCCCATAGACCCCAATACTATACAACTCACAACTTGTAGTCTGCTCCACCTTTTCCAGGACTAGCCAAACTTCAAAGATGACAATGGGAAAGCAAAAGGGAGGTGTTCAACTTTAGCCACCCAATGTCACTGGCTAACTGAGATACCCTAAATTGAGTTACATGAGTAAAACCTCCTTTACCTGTCTTAAAATTCCTTCTGAGTGTGAGTTTCAGTGCTGGATCACAGATGAGCCTCTGAGACTCAAAGGACATTTCACTGGGTTATGAGCTATGTATATGTTATGCCACCTCACTCTTGGAGAATTATTAGGTCACTGAATCAAGTCGAAGCAAACTCAACTGGGC
Source organism: Manacus vitellinus (assembly GCF_001715985.3). Classification (NCBI taxonomy): domain Eukaryota; kingdom Metazoa; phylum Chordata; class Aves; order Passeriformes; family Pipridae; genus Manacus; species Manacus vitellinus. The sequence continues at coordinate 30,880,800 of NW_021940535.1, forward strand.
AAGGCAACAGGCTTAATTTTTAGATTCAGTAGCAACAGGGGGAAAGAAATGAGTGCAGAAATGATCCCTACACTCTTCACAGCCCTGTTTTGTTTAAGTACTGTAGTATTGTTATGCTGATTTTTTTTTTTGGCATCCTAAAAGTTGCAGACAGACAAAGCAGAAAACTGTTCACTTTTAGAAATGATTGTTCTTTCAGAGATGCTGAAACTGTTGCCTTTCTTAATTGCCAATAATAAAAGAAAGTCCAATATTTTTGCATAAGCATGTGGGAATTATTACAGATGGAGGAGGGGACAAGGGTGAGACCGAAAGGAAAGGGGCTATGAGAGCAGACCAAGTCTGGAGATAACCTGATGATTACATTTTTGTGGTTTCCTTCAAAGTCAAAGCGTCATGGCTGAGCATAAAAGAAGGAAGCAAAGAAAAAAAGGTTTGATGGCTGGTACAGGAGGTTTTAATGAGAAGTGATATTAATGTCTAATACTGTGGCATGAAGAAAAAAATAAAAGAACTTGGGAAGCCAGACCACACCTGACTTTTAAGAGCATCAGAAAGTCAAACAGCAGAGTTTTTGGAATCTGTAGAGATAGCTTTTTGGAATCTGTGGAAGCTAGCTTTAGTGACAGGTAAACTGCTTATTTGGTTAATCCTTCTTAACTGTTTTAAGTCCTTTGCAGAGGTTCCGGCTGTGCTGCTAGACTTCTGTAGTTCTCTTCTACCCTGCCTTTCCACTTATCCAATGGAAAAATACCTTTTCATTTTCTGAAGAAAAAAAAAGCAGAAAGCATAGCATTCCTCTTCACCACTGCATATTAGCTGAGGATCTATTTTCAGTGAGTTTGATATAAATGTGTATTACTTGATGTCTAATGTAAATTTAAATTACTTAACAGGTCTGCTTGCAATGGATGAGCTTTACTAACATCAAACTGTATGTAAGGCCTTGAAACTCTTCAAAACACACTTAAGAAAGATTTTATGAAGAAGATACTATGCAGACCAGGTTACAGTGTTCCCAGCTCACTTTTGTCCCCAGTTCCAATTGGCCAGGCTGGTGTATTTCTTATTTGTGCATTTTAGATCATCCAGTTTCATTCCCAATCTGGAACCCCTCTTACTCCATGCTTACAAGGGTTGTGCCTATAGGTTTCCACTGTGTGAGGTTTAATATTCTATTCTTCACTTACCAACATCAAGCTGGATGCAGTGCAGATGGCAACAATGGAGAAGCCTGCACAGGTATTCACCATTTGTTCTGTATTTCCTCAGACTGCTGACTTCATTGCTAAAGGTTAATCAAGTTTTCCACCTTTTATTTAAAACATGTTTTAAGCAGGACAGCACTTCATTCTAAGCTACTAACTATGCTTTTGTGTCACAAGATTTCTTTAGAAATACTATGATTTTCTTTGGAAATTCTCCCTATTTCTAAAAATGTTTCAAATTCTTTTCAGAAGCTCTAAACACTATAGAAAGACTTCCTGTCCCTAATTAGCAAACTGATTCAGTTTCTGTAGCTCATGCTCCTGCCTTTATGTTACCATATTCCGATATTTTTTTCAGAGAAGCTCTTGAAGGACTTGCTGAGAAATACGAGCAAGGTATGTTTTTCCTAGACTGTTGGAAGAATGACCAAATCCTGGTCAGAAGAAACACTGAAAACAGAGTGAAACACCAAAGGGCAGATTTGGTCTTCTCCCTCCAGCTGCCACTCCTTATTTATATCCCCCATAAATGGGATAAGGAAGCAAAGCTGGAGAATGAGTGGGATGCTTAGGGAGAAGCTGATTCACTGTGGTAGTGCTTTCCTGTCATGCAGGAGGGGCAGTGGCATGCACTTAACTCCTGAGTGTACCTCTGTTGGAGTCAATGGGACTGGTCTCCCTGCTTTGGGTTAAAGAGAGGTAGTTTAGCTCAAATTGCAAGGCAAGGAGAGGAGTGGAATGATGTAGCTGTGGTTTGGTTGTTTCCCGCCCCTGTGATTCTGACGATAACATTCAGTATGAGGCCCCTAAAAATTAAATTTTTCTTTTAATGGAAAATGCTGCTTCATCACAGGGTACCTGGCCCAGCATTGCATGTGTACTCAGAGAATTTCTAGGCTTTCAAGTAACCCTGCTGCTGCAGTTCCAGCTGCCAGGAAGCAGAAGCAGGAGCATGAGGAACATTGTAAGACAGCTGACACAGACTGATGTTACAGCACTGTCTGCTAAATAGTCAAGATTAGTATTTGTAGCTGCTGCCACCAGGATGCCTGCAGAGCTTTCATGGGTCAGCAAGCAATGATTCTGAGGCTAATTATTATTGAAGACAACTCCATCTTGTAGGACTTTGAAAGATTCCTTCTTTTTTTTACTGATAACAAAAGTCTCCCACATAGCAGAGAAAGGATGGCTGCATGAAGCAGGTGGGAGAAAATTTCCATTAGAGAAGAAGTCCTGGGCTTTATATATTGATAATTGTCCTGAAATGTTTCACTATTACATGCGAGCTTGGTCCGCCAGCGTAATTCTGACAGCAACAGAACTGTCAGTGGGAGGTTTGCATTTTGATTGCAGCAGATTATATGAGCTCCTGAAATCAAATTCTGCTTTCCATGTGCAAATAAAGCTTTCACTGCTACAGCTGGATTTATGTTCGGGTTTTCTGAAATATAGTTTAGCCCACTGAGTTTTTTAGAACAGCCTTGGTATTTTAGATGACTGTTTTATTTTTGTCTCTGTGTGTGCCATTCTTCACAAAATGTTTCACAAAGAAGCACCATAGTTTGTGTGAGTAAATGCAATATGTTGGCCAGCTGAAGAATATTTTCCTATCACTTTTCAAGTATGGCTACAGAGAAAACCAAAATCATGAGAAACATTTCATGTGAAGAACTTGGGCCTGATTTTGAGCCACCTGACTTCACTTTGGTCTTGCTCTTTTAAATTACCTAGAAAATACCATAATCTTTTTTTTATACAGCTGGATGACAGCCAGACCTCTGGCTCCAGAGGTAAAGGGCAAAACCTAAAAAAATCCTGTCTGAACAGGCAACTCCACCCTCTTCCCCAAGTCATCTTGGCCTTTTGACAGAAAGCAAGCTCTGAAACAAATTCATTCATTGCTTTGTTTTTGGACAAAACTCAAAATTCTGAACTCACACCACAGAGAGACCATTTCCATGAAATCCCAGAATGCTATTTTATTACCCTTTGTCATTACCCATAATCAGATAAAATTAACATTTGCTTTTATCAAAGAGAAAAGCCCGCACTGGAAATGAGTGATGTCAAAGGTGATTGCTTTATGAGCAGAGTCAAAAAGGACCTCTGTGTTTTAATGCAGCAGCGAGGGAGACCATTCTAGACAGGTATCCAATATAAGAGGAGGGAAATCCTCCTCTGAGATAGACATTTGAGCTCCACTGAAATCAATCAGAGAGAGGAGTAAAAAAGGATTCCACAGGATTCTGGCTGCAAATCAAGGTGTAGCTATGTGTGTGTTTGGTGTGGGATAAAGAAGCTGATCCCTTCCTGGTAGTGGTTTGGGAGAAGCCAGAATAAGAAGACAGACTCAGGAGCTCAAAAAGGCTGACACATCTGCCAGTTTAGATATGACCTGAGACTGTCTAGATGGAAGACAGCCACCAAAAGCTACAAAACCTCATTATCTGCCAGATTTGGGCTCCTGTATAGTCAGTGGTGGGAAGTAATGGTGGTACCTCAAAGAGATGTCTAATGTATGCATTACAGTTACTTCTTTCCAGTGACTGCGTAAGAAACCAAAGTATGGAAGCCCTAAATAATAAAGGACCAGAAGGATCCATGCAGTAAGAGTCATCTAAAATGCCATATGTGATAATGTGAGAAGATATGGCCCAAAAGATTTAGGAAAGCTTAGAAAACAACATTAAGAATGAATATGTTCAAGAGTGAAATTCCAGCTCTTGTCTACACCTAAGTGTAGGTAAAATAAGGTATATGAGTAACCTCTGCATTTCTCCAGTCCCATTTTGCTGTTGGAGGCCTGTCTGATCCTGTTACAAACTCAAGAAGTAGGGCTGGCCCAAATTGGACAAAACTGGTTTCCATCTAGGAGTGTCAGCACATTAAAATCAGAGCTTTACTCTGAGAAGATTCTACTGTCAGTGAAACCAGAGTTGTTCATAGGCATAAGATACAGCTTAGAGCAAAACACCAAGATCATCACAGGACTTCCTGCCCTTAGGGAAGACACATGCTCCTATTCTACTCAGACCTTGGCAGCATGGCTTGGTGCCCAAACCACTGGCTTACAGGATACTCTTGTGGAGCCCCTACACTCTTCATAAATCACTGCACATTCACTGGAATAGGAACATTTTCCACAAGGCACCAGTTGGCGGCCGGTCACTAGTGGTGTCCCCCAGGGATCAGTGTTGGGCCCAGTTCTGTTTAATATCTTTATTGATGATTTAGATGAACGGATTGAGTCCACCATTAGCAAATTTGCAGATGACACTAAGCTGGGGGGGAGTGTCGATCAGCTGGAAGGCAGAAGGGCTCTGCAGAGGGACCTGGACAGACTGGAGAGTTGGGCTGATTCCATCGGGATGAGGTTCAACAAGACCGAGTGCCGGGTCCTGCACTTTGGCCACAACAATTCCCTTCAGCTCCCAGCTGGGGACAGAGTGGCTGGAGAGCAACCAGGCAGAGAGGAACCTGGGAGTTTGGACTGACAGGAGGCTGAACATGAGCCAGCAGTGCGCCCAGGTGGCCAAGAAGGCCAATGGATCCTGGCCTGGATCAGGAATAGTGTGGCAGCAGAACCTGGGAAGTAATTCTTCCCCTTTACTCAGCGTTGGTGAGGCCACACCTCGAGTGAGGCCACACCTCGAGTGCTGTGTCCAGTTCTGGGCCCCTCAGTTCAGGAAGGACATGGAGGTGCTGGAGCAGGTGCAGAGAAGGGCAACGAGGCTGGGGAAGGGACTGGAGCACAAGTCCTGTGAGGAGAGGCTGAGGGAGACTGAGGGAGCTGGGGTTGTTTAGCCTGGAGAAGAGGAGGCTCAGGGGAGACCTCATCACTCTCTACAACTCCCTGAAAGGAGGCTGTAGCCAGGTGGGGATTGGTCTCTTCTCCCAGACAGTTATCAGTAAGACAAGAGGGCATGGTCTTAGGCTCTGCCAGGGGAGGTTTAGGTTGGATATTAGGAAGAAATTCTTCGCAGAGAGGGTAATCAGTCATTGGAATGGGCTGCCCAGGGAAGTGGTGGATTCTCTGTCCCTGGAGGTTTTTAAGATGAGACTGGATGTGGCACTTAGTGCCATGGTCTAGTAACCACAGTGGTGTTGGATCAAGGGTTGGACTTGATGATCTCAGAGGTCTTTTCCAACCCAGCTGATTTTATGATTCTATGATTAACAGTTTCTCTCAAAGGAAGGATAAGAGCTAAAGGAGATATGTGAAGGATGAAAGAGCTAAGAAAATCAAGCTGTCTATCCAGACTTTTGCTAAGTCCCTCAGCAGCAAACAAGCCATCTTTTAGCCCTTAGCTGAAACTAGCTTATGTTTTGCTATGCTTTAACAATTCCAAGACAGCTCCTGTCCCTTGATACAATATCAAAAAATTTGCACTCCAAAGAGCAATTGCTGTAATAATAACAATACTTACATTTCATTATTTAACCTCATGCTATTCATTCATGAGGATTAGTGCTTAATTAATTAACAACACTTAGCATTTCCACTCAGCACTTTACCTCTTCAAAGCATCATACCAACACTACCTAATTAAGGGCAGAACTCCACAGACACTTCACATCAGGACTTCTCTTTGACAGCTCTGCATCCAAGAGTTGCCCACGTCGTGTAGCATGAATTCAAGTTGAAAGCCCTACTATAACTTCATGAGGAACCAGGTAATGCCCTAGTTATCAAGAGACTATCTTTGCAATTTCCTTTTCTTTTCCTATTGCTTCTGGTTGCTTGCTATTCACCCAGGAATCTAATTATTGGCTAATGTGATGGATGATAATGTGAACCTTGTATTAGTGTTATCTACAAAACTCTCATTCTTCTGTTAGTGCAAACCTTATTCTCAGTCACCTGGTTGAACTGCCTTTGGATAGAAAATGTGTTAACCACAAAAACAGATTATAAAATGACAAGTGAGAGTTTTTAAGGGAGATGGTGCTTTCAATCCATCAGTCAAATGCCTGCTATGAAAGTGCCTTTCTTGTAAGCACCCCAGGATGCTACACAACATCAATAGACAATATAAACACAAAGCTTTTATGGTTCACTTTACAATTGGACATTGACTCTGAACCTGTGAAACAGAAAGGAATTGAATTTCATGACCAAAGAACATAATGTGCAAAGGATTAAGTAGACAACACTGGTAGAAGCAGGAAAGCAGTACGGCATTGGATGCTGATAGGGAGATTAAATTTACAGATAAGAAACCAAAGGAATAAAACAATTCTGAGTAAAATCTTATAAGGCACTCAATACTTCTTAACACTATGTCATATCCACTGGGTTTTTTCCAGAGAATCAAAAATGCTGATGGATTTGTTCAGTCACTGATTGACTGGGCCTTGATTATGAGAACTGAACAAAGAAAGCTCTAAATATGTGGTAGTTCCAGCCAAGGGAATTATACAGACAGTATAGAAATAAACTTCTGATGCAGTCAAATGGGAAGAAAAAGAAAACATTCACCACAGTTCAAGAACTTGTTTAGTGTCTCAGAGGATGTCTTCACAGGGCAGTGGCTGGCAGCCCCAGGCTGCTGCTGATCAAACCTGCTCCAGAGGAAAGCAAGAAATCCAATACAGCAATGTGCCTTCCAGCTCTGAGGGGTGCTGTGGTGTGTCACATGCACATTACAGCTTGCATCAGCTTGGTCAAATAGCTTTCTCAGGAAGCCCTTCTTGCCAGATGAGCCACAGCTTGATAGATACCAGAAATTTAAATGGTTTGGTTCTTTGAAAACTGATTGTCTTGAGCAGAATCAGACCCAACCATTTTGACACTGAAGTATTCCACAAGGATAACTGTGTATTACTATCTGCAGTGTCTTTGTGCCCAAAATAAGCTGTGTTAGTGTTACTGCTAAATTCTAAAATCCCAAGAGTTTAAAATACAAAAACAGGCTTTATTATCGCTTAATAGAATTTCATTTAAGCTGCAGATGGATGAGGCCCTTATTGCCATATTAACCCTTAAGCTGAGGGTCATATACTCATCCTAGACTTTTCTTGACATGTGTTTGGAATTCAATACCTGCCTTTCATCTTCCCCTTCTCCCCACAATTCTTCTCCCCTCACTCAGCTTCAACTGAATACACTCCAGTATTCCCTTGCCACCAGTTACCACTGTCTAGGACTCCCTTGTCTCAGACAAATGGACTAGCCCCCAGTGAGCTAACCCCTAAGGTCTCCATCACTTGGTTACCCTGCAGCCCTTTCTACTGTTTACCATGTAGGACCCATCCCAGATCCATTCCAGCCTGCCCTGCTTCTGCATTAGTTAAGGCTGGTTCTACTGATGTATATGGTTACATTAGGAAAATCATGCATCTTTCTTATTACGAGTTTCCTAAAATGTAATGCTCAAATCAGAACCATCCACTGTGGTTCAGGAAAAGATACCTGTTAATTAGCACGCACATTGGATCAGACCATTAACAAATGCATTAGGAAGCTACTGTGGAAGCTGATTCAAGTTATTATGTAGGTAACTGTGCTTCTGTTTCCAGCACAAAGCTGTCACATGAGTCCTTCTCATCACTTTTGTAGTTACATTTGCTGTGCATCTGTTCTAGCATCTCTAAGCTCTGATGTCTTGGAAGAACACACGCTGAGATACTTCCTGACTGGGGTCAGCTTCCAGTACTGGAACTCTGTTGGGTGTGGCTAAAGATGTGAACCAAACACGGGCATAAAAACAAGTTGGTAAAGACAAAAACCTGGCATTTGGAAGGCAGTTCTCTACTCTGGTTCTTGACCAAAATAAATTTAGATTACTTATATAATTAGGATTTTACCTTTCATTCTGCTGTTTTACTCAGCCTATACAATAAACCAAGTTGGTCTGTTTAGTCTGCCTCATGGGGTGTTGGGGTTTCCAGGTTTCACAGAACTGCAGAATTTCTGCTGTTCATAGTGCTCTCTCTGTAAGAGGTCACAGGGTAGTCAGAAACAGATCCATGGTGGTCATGAATGTAAGTTCCAGCATGTATTTCCTCCCAACTTCCAGTGTTTAATGGGACAATTTATACTTTTTGGCTATCACAGCATCCTACAGCAGTGAATTTCACAAGTGATATTGATTGCACTAAGTCATACATGTGCTTTCCCTCTTGCTTCATCAGAAGAAAGTGTTCCTGCTGCTGCACCACCACTGTGCATAGTATAAGCCTTGCAATTTAGCCTGCACAGGGAGTGCTGCATGAATTGTTTGATGACTGGGAGTACAAGACATCCTAATCTGCTTGCCTAGTGAAACTGCTCAGCACTAGGGTTAATAATGAAATACAGGCCAGCTGAAGCAACCTTTACAGAGCTTGGTATGCTCCAGGGCAAATATGATTGAGAGTGACACTAGCTATATGTTTTACTAATTTTATCACTACACCTATTCTAAGCACAGCCTTTCAATTAATTGATTCTTAGGACTTGATATAGACGGTACTGAAATATTTCTGACAACAGCAATTTCACAAGTAGCGTTACTCATCCCATCCCAACTCAGATTTCTCACCTTTGTGGTCCACAATTTGACTGTCCAGTCAAATGATGATGTGACAAAGAGATGAGAAAAGTCAATTGGACCCACTGCCATGTGACAATTGATTCCTGTGACAGGTCCTTGATGGCCTTCAAAAATTTCACCAATGCCAGCTTTACTGCAGGAAGAAGAGACATTTACATGTGGAGAGTCATTTACCACCCGATGATTTAACATTATTTTTCTTCACTCTTGGGTTCCTGTTTCCTTTTAAAGTACTATTTAACCTGCAAATCTCTCTCCTTTCACTAAGGCATTTGCCTGGAGAGGGAAAAATTAATGCTCAGAATCCAGCACAGGGAGACTTTCTCATACTTGAAGACTTGCCTTACTCACTTCTACAGATACTGTCTACTACTGTAGCTTGAAGTAACATTTATGTATAATTATAAAATAATTCCAAATTGTAATTATACTATAGCTTATGTCTCTGAGTAAGCCATTATCACAAGGAATAACCATTAAAATAAAAATGCAAATATGTTAATGACTTATCATGAGCAATTCTTTTTGTCTTAAATATCTAAAATAACTTTTCACAGCAGTCAATCAAGTCACTAGGAAGCAAATGTTTTTTCACAGTAGTTGAAGGAACAGGTCCTGTGATCAGGTATCATACAGTTATTACTTTTAACAAGGGGAGAAATGCATTTCATCAGCCTGAGGCTAGAGTACCTATTAGGAAGGAAAAATACAACACTATGTAAGACAGAATGTGCACAGTTTTTTTCTTCCTGGAAGCAAATGATGCCAGCTCAGTTATCAGTGCTGTCTCACAGTGTACACAGAAAAGGGAATCATAAAATTACCCTTTTAGTTAGATTATAGAAAAACTGCGAGTGAAAGAAAATACATTAAAAATAGCCACAGTGCTGGTGAGGCCGTCAGCCCTGTGCCAGTGTGAGTACAGTGTGCTGAGAGCTGCACTGGAGGAAAAATGGGGATGGTAGCAAAAAGCTCCAGGAAAGACAGGCAGGAGCAGAAAAACTTTTGTCAATGGTCAGCAGAACGTTTGCTAAAAGGGTGTACTAACATGAGGATCTGCCACCTTCTCCCTCTTGTGAGGAACAAACCAGGAATGTCTGAAAAATCAGAAGTGAGAAATACCCTTGGGCATGCTTCATTCGTCTTAGCAGCCTAAGATTAATTCAAACCATCAGCAGCCACACAGCCTATCAGTATATACCTAAATAGACACAATTTTGCAATACTGTCATTGGTCAGGCTAAAATAGAAATATTTGAAAATAAAAAAATATTGAACAAAATAACTCAAAACAGTATTTAGAAAACATTAGGGGTGTCTAATAGAAGCCTTACAATCTTTAACCAGTGTATCAATGTCTCTTTGGTCAACAGAAACTCCGAATATGATAAAATCTGAATTCAGCAAATATTGCAAACTACTGAAGTGTGGGCGTGAGCTCTAAGTCTATCAGTGGAAAAAGTTTGTTCTTTACAAAAGCATCTCAGAGAATGGAACTACTACTGGAAGCTATCAGAGCACATTAGCATCCCATAGATTTGCAGGGTGCAAAACAAGGAACTTGCAGCATTAAACTACAGTCTGGGTTATGTATGGAAAGGATATGACCCCCATGTGTGAGAGAGCACAGGATTCTGGGAATGAATTAAGCAGAGCTCTCAAACCTATGTGGCACAGCTACATCTGTGCTAGCAAAGAGACCAGGCAGCAGGCCAGACTGAGGGACAACAGTGTGGGTGGCTGCTGGCTGAACAACAAAACCCTGTCGCTCTCCTGGAGAGGGTGGGCATGTCCAAACTGCCCCCTGAGAGTGGGGGCCAGCAGGGCTCAGTCTCTACCCTCACTGCATAGATGCAGCCTGAACTGCTGCATAGGAATACCCGGAACCAGATGGCCACGCATGGGAAACCGCGTTCTCTGTTTCTCATGTGCACATGTGCTCATGGTGGCTTTTCTCTGATTTATGCTTGTGGAGTCTGAAGATGGAGCTGAGAATGGTAAAAAATAAAGCAGATTACCATCTCTTATGAGTGGTTGAGGCCTGATTACCCTGCAACAAAACTGTCTCCTAGGGCCTCATTTGACCTGCCCAGATAATAGATACCTATATCTCAGCTAGCTGTATAAGCCTCCACCTCATCTCGTGGATGAGAAAGAGGCATTTCTGAGGTCTCAGTCATCTTCTCTTCAGGCAGATGTCTGAAAAAGGTAAAGGAAGTCAACCTAAGAGTAGTCATTGCTCCCCACCAACCTCACAGGGAGCCTGGGGCAACTACCCCAGTATAACAGGCTGTAGCACAGATGCTCAGAGTCAGGCAGCTCCTGTCCCCACTCTCCACACACGCTTGGCTACCTCTCGCCAACACAGGTATGCAATGTTATGTCAGTACAAAATGCTGAACCTCACCTTCCATGACGACAAGCTGTGTAGACTGTTCCCTCTTCACTGCCAACGACAAAATTATTGACATCTCCGGTTGGAAAAGCCATTCCTGTAACCGCCACTGGTTTGGACTTATTGTACACAAGCTCCATGCTCTCCTACCAAGACAGATTTTTTGTTATTATTCTGTTTGTTATTTGTTAGTCTGATTTTGTTTTGTTTTTTTTTCCCTAATTAATTTCTAAATGTTGCACGGTGTAGCAGGAGAGGAAGATGAAATCATTTGACCCAGTCACAGGATTTTGGTTTCTACTTGGGATATTGCGAGAAGATGCAATGTCACTAGGATGCTCTTGCCATCCCCAACACTATCTGTCATACCTTTGAGACTGGCAGGAAGGCACTGGTCTTTCCTGCATCATTTTAAATCAGGCAGCTATGACAGGTGAGAATTTAAAATCTGATGGTGCAGAAACTGAAGGTAATACCTTAATGGTTACACTTGCCAGCTCCAGGCTCTAATAAATCATGCAATACCCTTCTATTTACAAACAGTTTGGAAATCAATTGTTACGAAACACATGTAATATTGTGTGCATCTGAGGCATTTATTGCACTGTGTCATTTGTCCCTTTGCAGGACAAAATTAAAAAGTTGGGGTTCTGTCACTACCACCATTCTAAGCGTTACTTTTCAGGAATTTTCTGAGGTAACCAGAAACACTCCCTCTAGACTCCACCATCAAGCTACAAACCAGCAGAAATGTTTTCTTTTTTCATTTGGTAGCTATATTTCAAAGTGAATCAGCATGCCCGTTTTTACTATTGCAAATACAATCACCATGAACAGTTTGTGGCCATTGCAAGATGCGAACACTTTGAGCAGACTTTGCACAACTTTTTGGTTTTTCAGCCTAAATCGTGTAACCCAAGAATCCACAAAAGGGCTGAATGATTTCACCATTTTCATTTTTAGCTATTTAAGTGGGTTTGTTTTCTATGTTTAAAGCATCTAAGCTGCTATTCTTCTATGGCCAAAGCCTGTAGGGTTTTTCTCAGAAGGGTGTTTTGCTGTAACTAAAGAAAGTGAGTGTCCCTGTGAGAGGAGAGGGATGCAAATCCATAGAGAAATAGTTTTGCTTGGTTTATACTTTTCTTTGAAATACATTTGATTCTATTATAAAGGAAAACATGGAAAATGTACGGGGAGAACACTCCATATTTCTGTGAATATGTGAGTGAGAGAGAGAGAGAAAGAGAGAAAATTCAGTGAATATGGGAGACAGACCATATATTTTTGTGAAAATCTTCTAGGATGAGATCATCATTTAGTGTCGCTGTGGAGACACGGCCATAGACTGTGGTGGACTCTCTCCTCCCAGCGCCCACACCATGGCTGTACACAAGTGCTCTGGATCTGTGTCTTTGGAAAGTTTCAGACTGACACACATCAGCAACACTTTACTCCTCCCAATTTAAAACTGTGGCATGTAGCTTGACATCAAGCCCTGTGCCTTTTTTTTTCTAGATCACCGTGAGCCATATGCCAAACTTCAGTGTAATACGGGGTGTGTTCCCATCCTTGTTGAGAGCCAGTTTTGGAGCAGGGAAATTCCATCTGAGTGATGAGGTACCGGAACTCAGATGTTCAAAGATCTGTGCTTCAGAATTTAGAATTCCAGTAAATGAATACATAAGGGTGGAATTTATCTTCTTGATGTTTATATGAGAAATAAGGGAAGGGGTTTGGATGCCTGAGCATAGATGTCTGGGCCATTTTAGGTGCCTCCACTTCTATTGCAGAAGAGTATTGGTATTTCATAGTCCCAGGGCACAACTACCAGACCCATACTGCTGCCTTGGGCAACATGAGCAACATGGTTGACCTTTGGAAGCTGGCCTCACTTTGAGTAGGGGAGTAGATGGGATAACTTCCAGAAGCCCCTTCCACCTTAAGATTGGATGGTTCTGTATCCCAGGGTGGGTTCTGTATCCCAGGGTGGGTATCTGAAATGGCATTTCACACTTGGAGGGGTTAGTCATTCTCCAGAAGTACCAGCCTCTCCCTCTGTAAAGGAAAATTGGAGTTGACATGGACTGAACTTTTAGATGGCTGAGGTTAGGATAGAGAAGTCCCACCTCTTGTGTCAACACTGAAAAGCTAATAATTTGATAGTAATTGCACAATAATGCATGATTAATGGATGGGTAATGGAAGCAGTAAGGGGAATTTCTATGCAGCATTTTGAAACATGATCAGATCCCATGATGCTTAGTAAAAATTATATTAATTTTCTTTCCTAAGAAATTATGTATAAAAAATGAATGATGTGATAGAATAGAAAATGTACTACTCCAGGAGATAACACTTAAAACACGCTTTCTGTACACCTTTTTCAGCATCGGATTCTTTGTTTAGTTTCCATTATTATAATCACTAGTGGTTTGGGCAATTTTCCTATGTTTCCTTTTATTTCAGGTACAAAGGAGAGGAGGGGAGGAAAAGGTGATGGTAGCAAACATTCCAGAGAGAAGAGATTAGTTCTAAAACTTTTGAATTGCATTGTTTGTTGCTTTGGCTACCGAAGGCAGGCAGCAAAGTAAGCTTTCTGACTGTGGGCCTTGGAAACCTGTAGTGCCTAGGGTGTGTTCAGTAGCAGTGCAATCTAGTCCATATTTGTTAAACAATGCTGCAGAATAAGTGCAATTTATACCACAGGCGACTTCTGTAATTATCATGCTTTAAAATGGACTATTTCATTTTCACTTGAAACTGACCTATGTATTAATGTATTACAGTAATTACATGATTTGTGGTAAAGGAAATGGGTTTGGCTCTTAGCAGAGACTGCTGGAAGCAAGCTGTACTCTTTCAAGTGCATCCATTGGTTTTAGTTTGTATAGGATGTGAGGTTTTGGCTTTTAGGAGCTGTGTTCCACTACACAGGTATCCTGCTCTACTGAAGGCACTTTTTTTCCCCTGTATAGATGAAAACAAACCCACCTGTGGAGTTGAGAGCATGTCCAGGCTCCAGGAGCACATTTTGCCATCCGTAGAGACGGTAATGAGATTGTGCGCATTCTGTGTCCCGACTACATTCACACAATACACAGGATGCTGAAAACACATTGACACTGGAAATCAGAGAGCCATCTCACATTTTCACAGACAAATTTCTAATGTCTCATATGTTATTTTAAAGAACGATTAAGTAGTCACACAATGCCTGGAAAATACAACTCAGCTTTTGCCAGAAAGGAATTGTTTTGCTTAGGTTTTTTTAATTTAAATTTTAAGAAGTATGTTATGGAGGTGGAAATGTTTTCTAAGTTTCATTTTCCTCATAATAAAACAACCCAGCTGAGTAATGCTGAATTATGTGGATGAGATTTCACCCACAGGGACTTTATCATTCTGCTGATGGCTTTTGACACTGAAAATAACCAGCAGAAAGAGGCAAATTGTCCAAATGGAATCAAAATGAAATCTTTATTCAAGAAAACAGCTGCATAAAACTTGAACTCTGTCAGAATTTGGCTTGCATGATAAATATTTGCAAATGCACTCTAGCTGAAGAACATGAACCACCCCATCAGTGTTTTTCAGCATTGGCCAATACACCTTTTTGATTCTGTTCTTATAAATGGGGAGTGACTAAATTTAGGGTGTTACACCTGGCTTGACATAGCACAATCATTCCATGGAGGCTGAATTCCACGTAGTATGCATAATGAAACTTGGCCTATTCCTTTTCCAAGGAACCTGGTAACATTTTGAGCCTAGTGTCATCTGATATCTGATGGTAACATATGAGGGATGGGTCAAGTTCAGCAAACTCCAGAGTGAAAAATCAGTCAGTCTGAACAACAAGATTTAATTTCCTTTGACCTGTACAAGTGATACTGCTGAATTAAGGGTTAAACATATACAGAAGTCAAGCAAAGGAAAATTTAATTTCTCTGATGTTTTTGCCAATAAATAGAAGACCTGTGTTTCCAGAAAGAAAAAAACACTTTTCTCTAATACTTTCCTTATTTAAAGAAAATTAGGACCAACTTACAAGAGATCCCTATGGAGCTTCTAAGCCAACTCCATGCAGAGTTAGAAATGTAGCATTTGCTCCTGCTGAAAGGAATGGCAGAACTACCACTTACGTCAGACTACTTCAAAATCCAGCTGCAGGTCACTTACCCAGTCAGTGGGAAAAGGCATAAATCTTATTTCAGGTTTGATACCTGAGTGCTCAATAAATGTCCCCTCTCTAAGTGCAAAAAGTGCAAAAATGTGTGAACATTGTTTGTGCACACACTGAGAGGGACCAAGCAATTACTGCTTGTCATGGTTTGCAATGGTACCTTGTGCTTGGAGTTCACCTGTACACACCAGTAAGTCACAAGGTCCATTCTGATGCTGATTTTTTTCTTTCTCTCAAGATTGTCAGGCACCTGGTTTCTCCCAGATCATCAAATGGACCCCAACTGGTCCCTCACACGTGCTTCACACTATTACCCTCATATGATGGACCTTTTTGCTGCTTAGTGTTAAGGTAATGACTCCAGTGCTAAACATGATTGCTACATACTGATGTATGAAATAAGCATAGGCCTATTTTTTTCATGGGTATTTGAACTCCAGTAGTCCAAACAGACAGTGACAGAGTGGGTGGGAGGAAGACAAAGCAAGCATTGGACTATCTAGGATATTTAGCAGGGAGGAAGACAGTAAGCTATGTCTTTCCAGCAGCACCTCAGTGTGTCAGGTCTGGCTTTAATCAGGGCTACCAGCCATCAATTTCATGCACAATAAAACTCATGGCAGAAATGAAAAGATGTAAGGAAAGCAGATGAATAAGACAATCAACTGTATGCAACAGAAAGTCTAAACAGGCTCCTTCCTTTCAAAGGGTCGCTGCCAGCTTGCTTTTATTTATTTTGGAAATGAAATCATCATGCAAAAGGGTTTTGTCTTAATTAAAATTTCCTGTTGTTCCAAGTACAGATGTGTGGTGGGTGTGAAAGGAAATTAGTGAGTAAGCTGCGGGTAGAATCCTCTTTCCTGGTGAATCCAGGCAGTAATCAGTGATACTAAATTTCAGGAAGGTTTAAGTCAGTGAAAACAACACGATTGTTTCAAATAAACAAAGCAAGAGAAAGAAAAGAGAAAAATCCTTTTTTCTCCTATGGCATGAGTTCAAGTTAAAAATGACTATTCAACTCACATATAGCAGTACATAAATTAAAATCATTACGGTAGAGTTGTCTTAATTTAATTTTTTTTTTTTTCTTGGCAGCTAGGATTCAAGCCAGCCTTTTGCAACCAAGACCTCATTTGCAGTTTATGTAAGTAATTCCTATCTATATACATAAAGTAAGCACTCTTTTATTGTAAAATCTGATCACTGCTGAAAAACATCATGCTTCCTCATGTTAAGACTGTTTAAACACTTATTTATACCAATCCATGACAGCACATAAAGTGCCCATCCATAACTGAAAGTAATTTATTTATATTTGTCAAAAGCAAAACAGCATATATTGTCCTATTGCAATAATAAAACTACTTTAATATGTAATTCCAGGAGGTACAATTTTGCCTTAAGTGATTTTTGAGTGTAAACAAATTACTTCCCATTAATCTTTTTTTTCCACTAGATTTCGAGTCCCAGTTGTTCAATTTTCAGTGATAGTCAGCTTCTTGCTACTGGTTTTCTGGTCTGCTACATCTTTAAATTGCACTTCCAGGAGAGACTGTTTCTTTTCATGCAGATTGAACAACATTACTGGCGACAAAATGAGCAAAACATTAGGGAAATGAAAAGCAATGTTGAAGTTGCAACCCATGGCACAGATCATTAGATAATTACATCAACATTCATGATAGTGGAAATTTAGGGAACAATATTTGTAATGCCTGGCCCACTAAGTGTGTCTGTGCACACCTGTCATTTTGTAATATAAGAGACTGGCCATCATAATACTGGCCCCACACTGAATCTTTTGCATCAATTTACGTGGCATGGCTTCTAGAGTGGTCTTTTAACTCCAGGGATTATGTTGTCACAGTCAACAAAAAGCTGAACTTTGATCTGCAAATTCCAAAGAATCACAGAATTGTGAAAGCTGGAGGTGCAAAAGTACCATCATGTTGTCCGATCCTTCATTCTGCTAGAACAAGATTATTATCTCTTAGAGTGCTTTATGTAGTTCAGTTCCTTATGTTTCTGAAAATCTGCATTTTTCTGCACTCTTATATGATACTTTGTATTTTTCTCCTCCTTTCCACTTTCCAGTAAGAAATTGCCCTAAGCCCACTTCCAAGATGAGCTACTCCACTTTCTAGCTGTTCTGAAGAGTCTGCCTAAGCCTAAACTCTGGAGGACAACTCAAGAATGCACAACATCTTTGTGCAGAAT
This sequence comes from Manacus vitellinus, assembly GCF_001715985.3. Classification (NCBI taxonomy): domain Eukaryota; kingdom Metazoa; phylum Chordata; class Aves; order Passeriformes; family Pipridae; genus Manacus; species Manacus vitellinus. The sequence continues at coordinate 30,898,338 of NW_021940535.1, forward strand.
TGACTGAAGGTCAGTGCAGTAGCAGAGTGAGAACACTTTGGCAGGCAATCCAGGCTCATCTCTTCCTCCAGCACAATAGTCTCCTACCACAGACATCATCCTTGTGTCACAGAGAAACTCTTCCTTTTCAGGCATTTTTTGTTACTGCTCTGCCTATATATCTTCCAGATATCATTAGAGCCCATTTCCACCATCACTATCTGCAGGTACCAGTGTGTGTCAGCAAAATGCTCTCCCACATCATTCTATGGAAACAAACTCCTCCCCAGTGCACAAGCTCTGCCCTATGGCCCTGTCCAGAGTAGGAGACCATGGCAAGCATTTATGTATTCCTCTATTAGAAAAAAGAAGCAAACTGCCACACTCTTTTAAAGGGTACAGTGTGACTTACAGGACTCCACTGAGATCATCATAGGTGCCTAATCTGGTTCAAAGGAGAAACTCGTGTACACCAAGACAACAACAAATGATTCAAATTGCCTGCCATGCTGGACTGACAGACACACAGTCTCTATAATGACCTGTCTTTACAGGCAACAGAGAGCAAGAGTTACAGCGCCACTGAGCTGGCACAAAGGTGCCTCACTCAAGTGTTGTACTCAATCCTGCTTTTTCCCTGGAAAGGAGAATAATCTCCTGACTTGACTGTACAAAGTGTGATGGTTAAGTACTTACAGGAGGTGGTTGTACATCTCTCTTACCTATTTCTTTCCTTTCAAGGGCCACACTTAGGTTTTCATCTGTGTGGCAACCAGCATTGTAGACACAACTATACAGTTCTATTTCCTTGCTGACCATTTCCTCTAAGGAAAGGAGGAGGTGATTTTTGTCCTTACCGTGTGAGCAGCAGCAGATAAGGGAGTTCTCTGAACTGGAGTGCGCCTGTGACTGCGATTATCCCACAAGACAATTTGGCCAGAATATGTTCCACCGACGACAAGGTTTGGGTGAAAGCGGGCAAAACAGACTGACATCACAGAGGACTGGAGTAAAAGAGGTAGAGAAGAGAGGGGTTACATGATCAGTTATCTTCAATACTCTCCTTAGGGAATCATATGGTAATTAGCATTTTGTGGTTTAGGAACCACTGTATGAACTCTATTCATACTCCTTGCACACCAGTAATTCTACTAAAGCCAACAGGACACATGCAAAGAGCTGACTTTGACCCTAAAATGTGTTATTCCACTGGTCCTCGGGAAAATATACACCAAAGGGTGAGTCTAAGCATGGTGCTAAAAACCTTGAGATAATCTCTCCATGACAGTGATGGGAAAGTGCTTAATTTCATACAGAAGTGAGAACTTCAAGTAACCAGATACCCACTGGACAGAGGTTGACATCCTCGCTCATGATATCCCATCAGGGAGAGCTCTTCCCCTATTGATCCTCTAACTTTGGGCTCTCAGGTAATGAGATGAGTCTGTGAGAGACCTACCACAGTGCACCTCAAGGTGTGCTGTCCTGAGAGCATCAGCTGACAAGCTGCATCTCATTGTTGGATCCACAACTGATTTCACTGCTACCGAGGTGCTCTTCTAATAGCAAAGGGAACCACACTTTCCTCTATACCATCCAAACAGAACTCAGTTTTTCCTCATTTTAATGACATCTGAGTTGTCTTTGTACATTTTCTTTAGCTGGGGATGCTGAGGAACCAGACTGGTATCATGGTTGCCCTGGCTACCCGATAGAGTGCCCCACAAGCCAGTATGAAGATTGGTATCTATCCCAACTACTGCTTTTCAGTGTCTTTAAAATAACATACAATAGCTGAAGTCGTCAAGTGAATAATCCTCAGAACCTTCATGTGCCAACAAGCTACAGCTGAGAGCAACAAGCTGTAACTCCGTCAAGTCTTCCATTATCTTCCTAAGGAATTATTTCCCATTTTTATATAATTGGTACTGTATACTATGTCTTTGTTCTATGCAAATTGGAAAGCAAATGTTACAGCATTCATACAATTTCCTGAGAATTCACATACTAATAAAGAGAGTTTGCAAACAAAAGCAAATGTCATTTTTAAAATAGTTTTAGTGATGTTTGCTAGCTGCAGAGGAAGGCTTGAACTGCTGTGGCAATTACAGTCAGAAAGTTAAATTCACTGTTAATTTTTGCATTCTTAAAAATTCATTTTCTGACTGTTTCCAATGAGTTTTGCTAACACATTTTTTTAATATTTTAATGACTGAATATTTTGAAGTGTTGGTGTTCCTGTGTGGGAACACACTTTACTAAATGACAACGGGTTAACTAAATTACCAAATTTCAGTTGCATAAAAAGCATGGCAGACATTTAAGTAAACTTTGTTGAATTGGGAACATCAGAGTTGCCAAACTGAACTAGACCCAATGTCTACCTAGGTAATGGACCTGTTTCTTGCAGAAGTGGATGGAGTTGTGAAAACCTTGACACGGGCAGATGTGTTGTCTCCTTTCCTTACTGCTCCTCATTCTGATTTCTAGTGGCTAGAGACTGATTTGCACTTACCAGAGACTTGAAATCCCTTCTGATAGGGCTAGAATTAATTATGCTAATTCCTGATGTCTATAACTAGATTAATAAGAATAAAGCAAAATATGAAGTTTGAATACTTTTTACTGGCTGCCTGATATCTATTGTTTAAAGCCAGATTAAATGCTAAATTAACTTAATAGACATATTTATAGCACACAGCAGTATATTTAGTACTGTTTTTTTGACCTAGTAAGATCATCAAGACAATGAAAAAAGCTGTAATTGCCTTTTTGATTCCCCAGTCTCTAGATTCTTGTGGCTCTTCACTTGACATCTATGATACCCTCGCTTGTTGACTAAAGCTTTTTCATATATTTCTCTGATGTTAGTCTAGCATCTAATGATTAGGTGATTAGTGTACAAAAATGCCTACTTTAGTCCATATCTATCTAAGCACTTGAGCATAGTAATTACACTATGGTCAGTCGCAGCAACAAGAGGTAGCTTCCAAACACTATTTCCAAAGGACCTAGCTTTACAGGAAAGAAAACCCACTGTAAGGAACAAGATGTGGGTGCTGCTAAGAGCAGTTTAAAATTCAGCTACACTGCAGCTGCCATCCAGTTCCACAGATGCCCCCCACATTATAATTAAAACGGCCTTACAGCACATGTTCTACATTTTATCTCTTTGTTTAATGGCTTCGTGAGTTGTTTTAATCAACCCCTATCATTCCTTATAGCTAAGCTGACAGATATTCTTACATGAAGCGAAATAGCCAGATGATTTTAAAATAGTACAGCTCCACCACTGTGTACACCCCACAGCAGCTACAAGGCTCCACATGTATTTTAAGAAACCCCAATTCAAACAGTCATTCCACAACAAAGTTCTCAGTTTGTCCCAAACAAACCTGGGAGACTCTGAAGCAGGGCAAAGAAGCCAAGTGGACAGTGTATTTTTAAACATTCTGTTTTCATGGTTAACATGTTTTTGAATCAGAATACCAGAATACAGTTGAATGGTCAGGATATAAACTGCTAAAGGGTGTTTTTCATAAAGTTCAAAAATAACCTACAGACATGACACAGAGTTAAGCCCTCTACACTGCTTCTAGTTTTACATATTGCTCCAAAGTAGCTTGCAGTCTTCAAATGTGAAATGTTCACATCCTTTTAATTATTTCAGTATTATTTTTCTATAAAAGAAAAACTTCTGTCAAATATTAGAATTTAACAATTTAAGGAGTCCACTCCATACCACTTAGTATAGTGATTATTTTCTTAAAATTAATGGCAGTTCTCAGATGAGTAAGGGCTGTAAGATCAAGCCCATTCATTTAACAGCTTTAAAAGCATTCATTTCTTAGCCATAATGGGAGAGAGCAGCAGACAGGTCTCCAGTCTGTCTGAACAGCTCTGTGCTCAAGGAGAGCTGCAGAAACCATACCCCATAAGCTTCTTCTGCCTCCAGGCTGCCTCTTGTTTGCCCATTCAAGTAGTCTTACTCCTCTAAAAGAGAGTTTTGCTACTGACTTCAAAGGGGGAGGATCCAGCACATGGTGAGGTTTTTAAAATAACAGCATATCCCCTGTTGCACTTCTGCCACACCTTTCTAGGGAAATCTCACAGTGCTTTCCAATAACAATGGTAAAGCTTCACAGTTTTTCAGTTAGGGATATTTTATGCACTATTGCTGCTTAGTTACCTTTTGTAGAGGGCAGAAGCAGCTAGATCCATAGTATATGGCAACAGCACATAAATAAGAAGGCAATTCCATGGGATTTTAGTGTCCACAGTATAAAAGTAGCATTTGGAATAGGAGATTCCCAGCATTGTCTTTTTATGGGTGCCACAGAGCATCTATATCTTTCAGCTGGTGGGACCCAGAAGAAATGGACACACCCCAGTGTCTGGTCATCTGCATTTCTCTGAATTGCACTGTGCAGTGAATAATTTCATTATTTACTTTAGCTTAATGCTCAGGTATTTTCTCCCTCTATGCAAATACAGCCTACTGGATTTTGCTTTCTCTGGCTTTTTTTTAGCTTTCTCAGTGGCCTTACTAAAGGCTTCTTCTGGTACTTCTGGCTTTGCAATCTTCCACCCAGATGTTCTACTCCTAGTGGAGCCACCACACTAGTGCTGCTGCCTCATCCCCTGTGCATGCTCTGCCTCTCTGTGGAGACGAGCAGTTCTTCAAGGGCCAGGGGAGCCAGCCTGAGTTAGTTCCAGGTGGGAGCACTGCCCAGGGCATAAGGGAAGAGCTCAAATTGATAAACCTGGGTTTTTTGCCTGGAAAACAGGCAATCCTGCTTCCTGAATGATAAAATTTCTGCTCCCAGTTGCTACAAGAACCTCACTGAACACATAATTAAGATACAAAACATGAAATGTCTGTGTTCTTCATCACAGCAAAGAGAGGGCTGGCATCAGAAACAGAAATGTTGCCTAGCCCTTGGAGAGGTCTGCAGTCGGGGGCACGAAGGAAGTACCCCCGGTCCCCTGCCTTGTTGGGGTCGGGTTGTCTCAGCCTGTGAGGAGCAGCACTGTGGAACCGCCTCTGCTTCCCCCCTCCTTCCCTCCTCCCTCCCCACTGATGCACTGATCCAAACAGGCCCTGAGCCCTCTTCAAGTGGCTGGCAAAGCTGGTTTTTATTTTAGAAGCTTAATACGGCCCAGATTTGGATTAATAGTGGCGTATCCCTTCAACCACAGGTACACGTGCTCGGAACAGACAGTCATTTAGCTTCTCTTTACTGAGAAGCCTAACCTCAGTACCCACATCTGATGTGTGTAGGGCCCTGGAGACTCAGCTGTCTCTGCTCATGTCCATACGTTAGGATGGCACTCTGCCCAGCCACCAGTCGAACAAGTTCACAAAGACCTGGGTGCTAAACAATAATGACTCTCAACAGGCTTCTGCCTTCAGCCAGACCTCTTCTGCAGGAAACCACTCCCAGAGCCAGAGCTGCCATACTGGTGCCATATGCCTACGCTTGACACCAGATGGATCTCAAAACAATACTTTGTCAGTGGGAAGAAGCAATCTGAGGAGTTCACAGGCATTTCTAGGCTCCAGAACACCAGGTTATATTGCAGCAGGCACTCAGGAGACTCCTGGGTGTATTTTCTGGCTGAGCAGATGCATGTGAAAAAGCACTGCTGTCAGTGATATGCTGCTCTGGGTCAGTCTGACACAAACAACAGTGGACAATAAAATCAACTGCAGCTGAGATGAAGGGACAGATCCTTTTCCATGCTTGAGGGAATCGGCTTAGAGGGACTGAGAGCAGAGGGACAAAGCTGTGGTACTGCTGCTTAGCTATAACCATGAAAAGGTGCCAAACTCATAGTCCTTCCTCCATAGGAACTGAAGAACAGTGACTGGACATCTGATGCCTGCTCTTCTAAGGAATAAATAAATAAAGGCCAAAAGTACACATGCAATTTACTTATAAACTTTTGTTTTCACTCCTGCTCATCAAAAACAGTATTTAAAGAGTCTAAGCACTAATAGTCCCTCTGAGAGCTGCCCAACCTTCTTCTGGCCAAGCCATCAGGAGATCATTTCATTCTTGCATTGCTACACACGCTTATATCTGCCCCCAGAACAGATATGGACGATATACTTCAACTGCAAACATGGATTAAAATCATCATCTAGAAATAAGACAGCAACTGAATTACTAAATAAAGCCCTTTTCCCCTGCCAGGTCATGGACTGAGAATCATCATGGAAAGTAGCGGTATCAGATCTGACACTGGTTTGTTCAGTTTAGTGCCCTGTAGCATCCTTTTGCACCACAAAAGGTGTAAGATATCTTGAAAGAGACAATTTTAGGGTGACTTTACTTTGGCTACTGAGATACCTGGATTTGTACACTGAAATAGAGACTGTGTTCCTTCCAAGAGTCTTGCTTTTTTTTAGTACCAGCTATTGTGAATCTGGATATTTTTGTGTTTCATATAAATGTCTAAGTATAATTAATAGTAACAAGAAAACAGCAGAGAGTATAGCAACAGAATTACAGCTGGTTTTGAAATTAAATTTGAAAAGGAACTTAAAACATGATTTATGTGTACCAAAACCTTTACCCAAGGGTTACCTCTTAATTCTAAAAGCTCTAAATGCCAAAACTACTGCTTCCCTCCAACTGTCTTCCTATTAAACTACAAAATAATATCTGAAAGATTTTGTGCTAGAGATTATTTGTGGTAAGATACAAAATTTGTCTCTACTAAAAATAAAATAAAAAGGGTTCACATCTTTCACATATTAAAAAAAATAAATAAAACCAAACAAACACTTCTTCAAACCAAATGTCAGAATCCTGTTTAATTAAAAAAAGGAAGTTTATACTTGGTTATGGTGTGTGTTGACATCTTTCCCTTTGATTTACAAGAGTATGGACGTGAAAGAACAGATTGCTTTATTCAAGAGAAAGAAAGGAGGGAGGGGGGCCCAGTGTGACAGGAAAGAGTGTAGGCTGTATTAACTTCAGTGCTTGTTAAAACATGAAGGATTAATGGTAGAAAGGGAGGGAAGAATTGTGAATGTCTCCAGTTTAGGATCTTCAAAAATGTTTTGGGATTCTAAGAATGTCTCACCAGACCACATGAAAGCTGCACAGAGAGACTCAGCCACACGACTGCTCTAAATCCAAAGCTGGTATTGCTCCACTTATACCATCAAACCAATGGAGCTGAAATGTAGCCACAAATTAAATTTATTTTTATTGAAAAAGTACTAAGTCCTTAAAAAGAAGGAAAAGAGTATGTCAGGAAACGCAGCTCTCTCTTGGCCAAGTTTACAGGGTAGGTAACTCTGAAATTTAACCTCAGTGCTGACATCTGAGTATTGCAGTAGAATCAGAGTGCTCTGCCCAAGTCTGCAGAAAGGCAATATCCAGCCTCATGAGTTTCATCTTTGTAACTGCAGGTTCAGCCCATGTAGCTACAACAGTAAAATAATTAGGAAAAAAAGTCCACAGGCTGCCTTGTCAAAAGGGAATCTATGCTTCAGCCCTTTTGGAAAGTGCTAATATTATTAATTTGGTGGTGTCATGGTGACTCAGAAAAGCTGTAAAACTGCTTGCTGTATTGCAAAAGCAGATAATTTATCCATAACTGCAACAGCCAATCAATTAGGTAACCCTAAATTACTATACATACACACAAGCCTGAGAATACAGTCTTTGATGAGTATCACACTTGCTTTGTTACTGACGATGAGATGATTAAAGCCTGGAGAAATAAGGAGCAATTTCAAAACAACATCAAAATCGAGTTTTCTTTCCACCAAACTACTTACATGCTAAGTACACAAATATCTGTTTTCTCTGATTAGGACCTGTCTCCTTATCAAATTGCAGGGTCAAACCCTTAACGTCCCTGTGCCTGCCTGTTGCAGAAGCAAGCACTGCCTTGGTTTGTCTGTTTTACTTAGGCCATGATACTCTAACAGTTATACATAAGCACTCTTAACTGTTTTGATTAAATTACTGACAAGCCTGAAGTGATGGGGCTGCATCACCCTTTCAGACCTGGAGCCTGAGGGCATGTGTCTGTGGGTGGTGCACAGAGACCTTCTGTCATCCCTGCTCATACCACAGGCTGATCAGAATCTGGAGCATATGGTAAGTGTCAGCTTGAGCACAGCATTCTGGCACTCTGCTTGCATGCAGCAGGGCCCAATGGTTTCAGCACAGTATTAGCCAAAGGCTTCTGGACCAGAGGTGCTATACATGCAGCCAGCTCAGGACATGGGTCATGGTGTTACTGCCTGCCACCACCGTTAACTATAGCTGCAAGTTCTTTGGGACAGAGACTACGTTCTTACAATAGGTTTGTAACAAAAGTCTTACTAAGGCATCTCTGTCTGGTGAAGGCCTCTAGAATTGAAGAAATAATAGCATTACCTGAAAAATTTACTTGGTGCTGTGATCAGAAATGCCTTTTAGCAGGAAGCATTTTTTTTTTTAGTACTGCAAATGAAATATAGATCTAGAGAAGCACAGACTAAAAACATCACATAAACCAAAGCCCTTTCTAACTGTTGCAGTTAGGCAACTCCAGGCAAAAGCACCTATGAAGGTGAAGCCCCTTCTATCAAGCAAATATCTGGGAAACCTGGTTGTGAGGGACAAATCCAGGAATTTTGGTGACTTCTCTTGAATTACTTCTGCATATTCTCTGATACTATCTGATATAAAACACAGGTGCAGTTTTGACAGCTCAGCCCCATAGTCATAAAGTGCCCCAGCCACTGATCTAAGGACTTAAGCTTCTCGTTGCTGCCCATTTCTTCTCCAGGCAGAATCTCCTTTCTGCTGAAAGCAACACCAGGCCTCAGGAGTGAGGCTTAAGAGTCCCTATCCAGGGGGGTTCCCATCTAGCACTATGCAGAAGCAGAAGAAATCCCCCAGAGATTGAGGTATGGGTTAGGCTGGGGTCTTCGTGTCCAGGACTTTTCTCCTCACAGAGAAAGCACGACAGATGACCACTTTATGGCAAGTGATGGAAATATTGGAGCAAAATTTTAGAGAGCCCACAGAGATAGCAAATTCCAGATTTGGAGAACAAAAATAGAAACATGAGTTGTGCTGTGGTGGTGGCTTGGTGGCTTTCTATGACATCAGTTCCTCAAACCAATGCAGTTGATCAACCAAACTATGCGAAGCCACAGATGAATTAGAAGCCATTACAGATGCTGCAAGAACAATTATCTACAACTCAGCCTGTCAAGTTAGTTGTAGTAGTTGCAGCTGCTTGTAAGGGAGTCACAGATAAATGTCAAGTGTAGCACTTGGTCCAAACCCTCACAATAAACACACATGCCATGAGAACCCAGGCACAGTCAGAAGATCAACACACCGAACCAAGAACATTTTAAAGCCCCACATGAGGAAAGAACTTACTTAAGTCTAACTTTTCTCAGAAGTCCAATAACTTAAATGTAGTTAATTCTTCTAAGTTCCCAAATATTTCAATAACTCAAAAGCCTACTCAAAGCCAAACAAATTGGTAAGTGCTTTCCTAAATAAGAAATTTTTTGATTCAGGCCTTCTGAATGCAAATGACCTTCTTTCTGGGAGGGAAGAAGGATGCCCTGATGTTCATCTGGTCCTGGGAAGACTCTGTAGACTTAGAGACAGTCAAGCAGCTGAGGTCACTTAGTTTGTTCGGCCTGGAGAAGAGGAGGCTGAGGGATGACCTCATTGCAGTTACAACTTCCTTGTGAGGGGAAGAGGAGGGACAGGCACTGATCTCCAGTGTGTGGTGACCAGTGACAAGACCCGAGGAAACGGCCTGAAGTTGTGTCAGGGGAGGTTTAGGTTGGACACTAGAAAAAGGTTCTTCACCCAGAGGGTGGTTGGGCACTGGAACAGGCTCCCCAGGGAAGTGGTCACAGCACCAAGCCTGACAGAGTTCAAGAAGCGTTTGGATGATACTCTTGGGCATATGGTGTGACTCTGGGGAATGGTCCTGTGCAGGGCCAGGAGTTGGACTCGATGATCCTTGTGGATCCCTTCCAACTAGGTATATTTTGTGATTCTGTGATTCTGTGACTTCTGCATAATGTCTGGGACAGGGAAGGGAAAAGGAGTATGAAGTGCCAGAGGCAGATTCATTGAATTGCCAGTGTTGGAAGGCACATCTAGAGATTGCCTAGTCCAACCCCTTGCTCAGAGCAGGATCAGCTGGAGTATATTGTTCATGACTGTGTGTTTTGACTGTCTCCATGGGTGGAGATCCCATTACCAGCTCAAGTTGAGATTCTCATCAACTAATACCCCCAAGTCTTTCTCCTCAGGGCTGCTCTCAATCCATTCTCAGTCCAGGCTGTATTTGTCCTTGTCTCTACCCAGGTGCAGGATCTTGCACTTGGCCTTGTTGAACTTCATGAGGTGCTCAGAGACTCACCTCTCAAGCATGTGAAGGTCCCTCTGGATTGTATCCCTTTGCTCCAGTGTGCCGACCAAACCACACAGCTTGGTGTTGGTGAACATGCTGAGGGGGCACTCAATCCCATTGTCCATGTTGCCAGCAAAGGTGTTAAAAAGTGCTGGTCCCAACCCTGACCCCTGAGTAGCACCACTTGTCACTGGTCTCCACTTGGACATTGAGCTGTTTACTTCAACACTTTGAGTGTGGCCATGCAGCCAATTCCTTATCCACTGAGTGGTCCATCTGTCTAATCTATGCCTCCCCAATTTAGAGATAAGAATGTTGTGCAGGACAGTTTTAAATGCTTTGCACAAATCCAGGTAGATGATGTCAGTCATCTGAAGAATAATAGGCTGTTAGATTCACCCAACTCCATCACTTTCAACCATGTACCTTTTATAAGTAGTAGCACTACATAATTGGAAATAATTGATAATTAATTAAGCACTGCACATAGATGTGGCGATTGAGAGACTGAGAGGCACAAATAAACAGCTGTCTAGTGGAAACACAGAAGATACCATAGGCAAATCTGTATTTAAGAATGAGGGTGGGAACATGAGTTGCTTTGTCACTGTTCATGTCTCCTACAGTAAACTACTGTACAGATTCTAATATGAGTAGTCTGAGTAGTACCCATAGAGCATTAGGAAGCGGCTAAGATTACACAGGAATAAATGACTACTTCCCATTATAGACAATTTTTAGTCCTCCTTTCTCCAAACAAACCTTAGTTTCCTGAAATTTCACATCCCACTTTTGTCACCTGCAAGGTTCTGTTGTTTGGTTTCTACTATTTTTTCCCATGGGTAGCCTTCTAGAGGAGGAAGGAATGAGATAAGCATTTTTGCAGTCTCAGGGTCAAAGCCTTAATAAGACATCTTACATTTGCTGACTCCTGGAGCATCAGAGGGCCACATCTTTCTCAAAAACCAGCACCCCTGGGTCATCCACTCTCACCAGTGATGGGACATTTTATAATGTATCATTATCCTGCCAGGAAGAATGGATTTAACCTGAAGAACTCCTGTCAAACAGCAGTTTTGCACAACTCCAGTCCAAATTTGGCCTAGTCTATTTATTTACAGGTGTAAACATGAGACAGCAAATGTTAAGCATATTCTTCTCTCCATGAAATGACTGGTGATCCTGTATGTGTTCATGAACAATATGGAGCTGAAGTGGAATCAATATGCATCTTAGCTACAAAAATACTAAATGGTGTTATAAGAGCAATCAAAATGAATTAATCACAGATCTCTGGCACATTTTTTTGTAGATAAGAGATAATGAAAATGCTGTGATTTCTCCAATACAACATATTTTTAAAAGCATATTGCTTCTTGCGTGTAGGACATTTGCTTGTCATCTTGTGCTAAAATAAATGTACTTTATCTTTTCTTTCTCTCTGGCCCACAGGAAATGTCTTCCAAGGATAATAACAGTATCTCAGCCACGTGGCACGTGCTTCTGCCTTCCCTTTGTGGGAAGCTGGGAGCGTTAATCATCCTCATATCAATGTTGTCCATATACAAAAGTTCTTTTCAGGGAAGTACTTGTCAGTCATCCAGCCATGGGGGCAGAGGGTGGAAAACTGTTGATTTTAGACCTAAGGCAGAGGAAAGTTGTATCCTGGGCTGTAATGATGGATTCCTTGGTTTCTGAGGCTTTTACGGCACTTTAAAAGAGTAACTGTTTTATATTTTGTGCCAGGTAACACAGAAAGAGGCTTCACTCCTCACATAGAGCTCCCACAGAGACAAAAATCATGAGGTGAAATAATTTTCTTGAATTTGGACCAAATGTACTCTTCATTGCAAGTAGCTTGTGCTGAGAACAGTTACATAACCCAAACAGAAAAGTCATGCCCATGGCTGTTTATCCATCATTTGCAGTGCAGCTAGGGAATTGCATGGTATTTTACATCCTTTATGGAAAAAAAATCTGTGGAAGGATCTCAGTGACTTATTGATCTCACATCTGATCCTGCATTTTTTGTTCACCCAAAACCCTTTTAGCACTGGGAGTTTCAGATATACAAGAAAAACTATAAAATGTAATGTTCACATCAACAAAGGAAAGTTGGGAAGTTTTTTTCCCTTCCTTCCTCCCTTTTTCTTAAAATATTTTACACTAGGTCATGTTGAAATGTAATCAAATCAACAACTACTAAACTGTAAAATGCCCTCAGGAACAATTGCAGGATTTGGTGATTTTTTTTTTCTCTGCGATTTTGGGATAGTGTGACAAATCTGCATTTTTTTATCAACAGAGTTTTTCAAAATTCTGAGTTGAATGAATAATGTCATGTGTTTGTAAGTATCAATAATCTAAGCCATCTGCAAAGGAATGGTTTTCCAAAGGCATCTCTTTCAGGACACTGTGGATTTTGTCACTGCTTGAGGTTTTGGCAAACCATCAATATCTCTATAATTTTCTCTTATGAAATATGGTTTTTGACTGAGATCTTTTTTTTTCCTTAGCTAGCTAAAGTTTAAAAATACTGCATGTCTAACTTGGCAAATTCAAAGGTTAGGTTTTCTCCAAATTGCATATTAGATGCCTATAATTCAGAAAGGTATAATGCAAGTTATCAGTGAAAAAAAGAAACTTGGGGAAAAAATGAATGCTCACCATATCAAATAGCCAACATATTCTTTACATTTGGTCTGAAAGGAAGACTACAGAACTGGGAAGAGAAACACCATCTTTAAGTACAGATTTGTTACAAATCACTATTGTAACACTTGTGAAAAGCACAAAGCTATTGCTAGTAGTGACAGCATATCATTTAAGTATATGACAGTCTGCCCCCTCCAAAAGAGACTTAGAAGTGGGAACCGTCTAAAATTTTCTATCCAAGACAAGCAAATTTATCATTTCCTAATTCATAATTGAAATCTCAGTTTCCAATGAGGAAGATGATCTCTGTTAAGCATTGCTCTAAGCAAAGGAGCATTCTGTTGCTAGGCTTTGTATGTATAAAAACAGTCCCCAAGTAATTCAGAGTGCTAATTACTAATTTTGTCATTCCACAGATTGATGGGATATGGCACATAATTATTTTGTTATAAGATACACATTGGCTTTGATGGGTGTGTCACTCCTCAGGGTTCTGTACAAGCCGTCAGCTAAGGGTTTGGAAAGATACAGCTAAAGCCCAAGGGAAGGCATATAACTTTGTGAATCCAATTGACACTCCTTTACACTAAATAAGAATCCTTATTTGCTCTCTGACCTTGCCTGGAAGAAGGTTTCCTTCTCCCACTCTTGTTATGAAAATATAATGATTTGAGTTTTGTGGAAATAAGTCAGTTTTAAGAGATTTTAGGACTGAAAGGTGAAGGGCTATGTGGAAAACACGACATGCTTTGTTTTGAGCTGCAGATGCTGGTAGATTCCATGCTAACAGCTGTTGCATTTCAGTAGTAAAGAAAGACTGGTGATCTCAGGACTGGCTAAGACACTGTGGCACACAAGCCAGAATTTACATTTTCACGTTTTCAGTGCCTTTTCTGTCCTAATGTCTCTGAGTTCAGTGGTATACAGAAAACAGGAGACTGTCTTCTGTATATGTGGTCCTCTTTGTTCCCCTCTATAAATCTGCTGCATGCAGGTCTCTCCTCTCACCTAAGACACCAAAAACTATTTTCCAAGTACTACTACATTTATTCTTCAGATGTGTGGGTGTGACTTCTGCTGACTCACACACAGTCTCCCCATAAGTACTGGAGCATTAATCTTAGGCCAAATGATAGTTATTTTTAATCACCAAATGGTAGAAGTGGTGTAGACTCCAATGGGAGGAGCAAAAAAAGACAACTGGTATCAGCTGAGAACAGGAGGAAGAACCTAAAACAAAAGATTAAGAGACAAGACATGGGCTCTTGTTTACTGAAATCTTTATGGCACAAACTGTGCTCTGCATTTCTAAAGATCTTCCTACTAAGGATGCACGTCAGGAAACAAAACAGAAATGAAAACAAAACAGCCCCTTTATCTTTAAAGAAGCCCTACTTGATTGGATTTACAACATTTTGGTATGTGTTACAAAAGTCTGCAATAAATCTGGGACTCTGGGTGCTCAAGTATTTCCATTATGACAGCTGCTTCAGTATCTTCACAAGCAGACATTCGGTGGTCCATTTACCAGAGAACTACTACAAAAATGGGCAGAATCTGATTCATATTTAGAATCATAGGGTCACAGGGAAATTCGGGTTGGAAAAAACTCTCTTTCAAAGAAGGGTTTGTGGTTTTTTGGGAAAATTTGCAGTCAGCTTAGCACCACATGTCTTCTCTGAGATTTACAGACTGACCACAGGTGCCCCCTCTCACTAGAAACTGAGGAATTAGACAAGTCAGCTCTGGGACTGGACATGCTGCTGGTTCTTGGGAACAATTTTTCTTAGGAAATTCTGTGAAGCTTAGAGGGAGTTTAGGGTCTGTCATTTCTCTTATGTCTCTGCGGAGCTGAGTCCTTGCTTGAAACTTAGATAGCAGCAACAAGGTGAGGAAGTTTTTCTGGAAAAGCACTATAATAATTATCAGTGAAAATTGTCTTTATTTTTTATGTATTCCAACCATACTTTCCGGACAATTAAACTTCTTGAGGGACTGAGCTCTAGTCTGGCTTCCACAGAGGAGGAAACTCAAGGACAAGAGGAAAAGGAGGATATTAGTCATTCATGCTGTTACCTCAGCCTGTTCTGCACACAAGTCTCATGGATTTGGGCGCTCGGCACCTTTAGAAGGCAGGCTGCTGGAGCAAAAAGCACATCTGAATTTATGTTGATTTTGAAAGAGCAGAAAACAACAAAGGAACCAAATAAGGAAAAAAATAAGGCAACTCTGTCCAATATCAACCACTAAATATAGCCTTTCACTTACCTCAATGCATCTAATTCTATGATATGCATTTATGACTCCATCCATTTAGTTGAAAAGGGAAAGACCACACCAGGATAAGCAATGAAGAGTGGTCAAACACATAACTTAATGGCAGTGTACAGAAGCCACTACAAAAAAGCTAGGGGAGAATGAAACATTTTGTGGTGCGGCAGAGTGGCTGATTTTTGTACCCCATCCACCAATATTTTCCAAGCATGGACAACTTTTCTTGAAATTAAAATAGAAAACACAAGTCCCATATCCCACAAAAAACCTGAGAGTTTAGTAAAGAGATGGAACCAACCAAGTAAATCTGATTGCATGGCATTTCAGGAAAAGGACAGAAATAACTGCAGCTATTAAAAGTGATATACTGCTGAAATATTTTTGTGATTATGCTGAAAGTCGACTCCTTGAAAGAACTCTTCAATAGTTACTGCTTCCTCAAATAAAAGCTAGTTCACATGTGCACTCCTCCTTTTAAAATACACTGAATGGAGTTGCTTCTAAGTGTCAGATTTGTACTTCTCACTGCCCTTTTGAGACACTTAAAAAAGACACAGCTGAGAGAAAGAGGAAATTAGTAGATCAGGAAATAATCCATAATAAATCAAAAGACAGTTAATGTAGTCCTTTTTTGTTTCTGTTATCATTAGATTGGCTGTAGTAAAGCAGAATTCATCAAACTTTCCAAAGACAATGCAGAGTCCTCCAAATCAGACAGTAACATTCACTTTGGTTTATTTGCATGAAACTAATATCTTTAGCATCTTCCTCCACCCCTCCTCTCCTGAAATGACGGATGTTTGAAGCTGAGATCCAGATACCTCAACCGACTTTAATAACCCCTCTTTAGTTCCAGAAGAAAGGAAATGGCTTGTAATACCATAAAGTCCCTGAGAGACACAGATTGTTTCTTTTCCTTGTGACTTCTGTCTCTGCAGATGAGCTCTAACCCAAAAGCTATGGGACCTGATAGAAGAGCAGTGCTGTACCCATGCTAGCAGGCTCTGCTGAAAGAAAGGGTGTGATAGCTCAGACTTCAATTAGACAATTCATTGCATACTCTCTGAGTTCTTATTTGCCTCACTCAACCAGATATGTTGGTGGAAAGTTTCATGTACTTCTTCAGGTCACTCTGGCTTAGAAAGCTTAGACCAGGCTACTGTGAAACAGAAACACCATCATGGGCAAAGATGATGAGTAGTACTAATAATCCTCATAATAAATGGGTAACGTAGATTTTTATTTGTATGTTCAGTGAAAAAACACATTATAGACAGATAAGTGTTTTCTGAAAAAGAGAGTAATACTGAGAAATATGGTTGTTACTGCACTATCAATCAATAGTATGAGAATGTTCACATACAAGGCCAGCCCTGTGGATTGCATAAATCAATATAGGGTTGAGCTCATGTTGAGTCATATCATCAATAACCTTGCAATACTATTTTCATTTTTGTCATTCCCACCTAAAAGCAGACTAACAGTAGCTGAGAGTAGTGTGAACCACTCTTTAAAATTTTCCCAATCAAACCGAGGGAGAGTCAATGTGATTTCCATTTTGTTGCTGGAATTCATTCCCTCTCTGGATACTGCCAAACTAACCCAACTAGGAATGACTCATCTGCAGGGTCTCATAAAGTACTTCTGAAAGGCTTGTGTTTTGCCTTTGGAATGCAATGGATTACACCAATAGTTTGTGATGCTCCAGCGTGGGGGAAGAGGACATCCCTGACTCTTCCCTACAGAAATATTCCCAGTCTGCACTCTGCAGTATTAACTGCATGCTCAATTTATTCCCCACTACCTTAGAAAAGCACTGAGCATTCATTCCTTTGGTAAAAATCACCCTCCCACTCTGATTTTGCTTCTGAGACAACATTTTTTTGCTTGTATAGGAAAACAAGTTAACAAATTGCTCAGTCCCTCACTCTTCCTTGTTTTCCTATTTCTAATCTTGTGGTAAAGAGATGTATGATGAGCTGTAGAGCAAAAAATCTGGGACTCAAATCTAAAATACCATCAGCACATAATGCAAAAATACAAAAACCCAAAAAAGGGCAAAAATAAAACATGTAGAAGAAAAAAATATTCCATAGGAGGTGAGAGTAGAAGCCAGCAGGACTGTTTTATTTAGAAAGGATCTGATAGATCACATGGCAGTTCACATGAATCAACGAGTAAACGTGTCCACTTGGCTGATAGTCATTTTTCCTTTAACTAAACATTTTTCCATTAACTGAAATTGAACCCAGTATTTGTAGCACAACATATTGTAGAGCTATGAAATTTGCTACCACTTAAATTACATTAATAAGCCAACAATCTAATATGACTTTAAATTGGGTAAGAATTTTGTATTTACAGAATACACCACCCCTTACATTTAAGGACTGAAATCAAATGTTTTGCTGATTGGAGTTAGAAAAAACATCATTGCCAGTAGATTTTTGCATTATCTGTCATGGCTGATAGACAACTTTAGTTGAAGTCCCTGGGTTCTGGCAGCTTTCAGCAAAGGCCCTTGGAAAGCCTGTTCTGATGATGACAATTTCAACGATCCTATGTAAAATTACAAAAAGTCACAGAAAGACGTAAAGAAAATTAAGAAATTCTATAGTAATCATCTCACTTACATCTGTATAATACACCAGGGGAGACAGAAAAACATTGAGGTTCCTAGCTTTGAGAATTTACCAAATGTACACAAGAGGTATCTGAAGTCATACCTCCAGTCAGCTCCTTAGCTGTTGAGAGATGTTTCACATGTCTATCTCTATCGATGTAATCAGAACTCCCGATGTCAAATTTCTTAGAAGTTTCTTAGAAATGGCTTCATAAACCTATTTATTGATTTGGCTTCTCAGAAGCAGCTTGCAAGAGCTCCTTGAAAGTCACTCCTGAAATAAGTTTCTATTTGCTTGTGTCTTGTTCTGTGAGCCCAAAAATCAAAAGGCAAGAGGTATATTAGCATCATGTAGGATTTATGGAGATGTCTTTTTTATAGAAAGTCTTTGGAAAGGAAAATAGAGGCTTATTGGGAAAATACACACAAAGTACTGTGTTCATCGTATCTGGGCAACCTAGCTATAATGATAAGGTGTGTGTTCATCTCTAGCTGTTGAGCTGGACTGTTATAAGATCATGTATTGTGGAACAAAAATTAGGCGTCTCTCTCAGAAAACCTAGAGAAATGACCAAATCAGGACTGAATAAGGGAATGTTTCTCTAGCAAAATGGTAATATAAATGATATGGGGCTGACTAATAATACAGTTGGTTTCCACTAACAGAAAACCATTATGATCTACAGAACTGAAATCCAGACTCTGAGCTAAGATACTATTTTTTTCTTATTTTCCATCTGAGTCAGTTAGAACAAAACCTGTGTTCAAGAGACCAAGTTGCTTGCTTTTTGTTTCCCCATTTAATCACGTGAGGGTATCCCTGTCTGATCTGAAGATAGGCAGAAGATATTTCACGTCAAAAGCCCCATAATGGTGGTTCAAACAAAGTTCCCACTCATAATGGGTTTTAACACAAATTATCAGTGGACAGTTTGACCAAGTAAATAAATAGTTCTCATGGGCAGAACTGATTTTATTTAGCTGAAAGAGGATGAAGCCAGGATACATGTACAAGTACAGTGCCAAACGTGTCTCTCAGTTCACAGGTTTTAAGGTTCCGGTTCTAAAAAGGGGTACATCCAACTTAATGTGAGGACTAGACAGAAGCTCAGCCATGCCAAATCTCTGGCCACCACTTTGTCCTATGTGTGTGTTTCTAATGGAGACTATAGCCTATCTCATTGCTTTCAACGTAGTGAGTCATACCTCCCCTATTTAAGTGTACCTACTTTAAAACCTAGATAGAAATTAAAATTTATATTGAACACATTGTTATGTCTGTAGTCAGTCTTCCTTTGTGTACTCAGAAGGGCTACCCTGAATCTGGTTATTATCTAGTTTAAGGATTATTCTTCCTGGAAATGCAGGGGGGCAACTCTTCTCTTGAATATTTTGTTCAAAACATTAAGCTGCATGTACATCATAGAAGAATCTGAACATAGGATTTGAGCTAAGATCTTAAGCAGTCTGAAAGAACACATCGACTGCCAAATATAATCTCCGGAAAAATACAAGTTCTCATTTCAAAGGTAATACAAACACACACACACGCACGCACACACACACACACACATACACACACATATATATGTATATAAATCTGTATGGCATATTTGCTATGCAGGCTTAGACTCCTTGTGAGGTTGTTTTTCAGTATAGCAAATTAGAAAAATATGCCTAGAATTAAAGGTTACTTAATCAGGTTGAAGCAGCAACTTCAATTCCAGCAACTCCCTCCCACTATGTTACATCTGATAATGTACCCAAGTCCAAACATAAACTTAGTTCAAAAAGATGTTTGGTCCTTGAATGTAAAATGACACTTAGCCTACACAATTAGCCAGGTAATACATATCCTTCCAAGAGAAGCAATTTTTACCACAGAATTATCTGCATTTTACTAATCTCTGATTGTTAAGTTTTACTTGCTGAAACTTTTCCATATGGCTTTTCAAATACCACTGACCTGTATTTAATTACCACAGAAGGATATTAATGAAGAGGTTGGAAATTTGGCCCAAGCCCTGTTCCACAGTTTGGACAGTTTGATGGAGCCAATGAGCTGAACACTTCTATCGATGTGAGGCTGTGCCATCTCACACACAAAAGCAGAGGTAAAAGAGGAGTAAACAGACATACAAAAATAATACACTCAACGATTTTTGAATTGTCCATAAACTTCTAAACCAGCATAATCATAAAGTAGCGCTGAGTGAAGTGAAACACTGTTTTGCTAACCTAAAGGACAGTCAGACATGAATTGGTGGAGTAGTTCTTGTAATTGAGACCATTTTGATCAAGCTGTAAGTCAGACACATGTCCAAAAATGCAAAGTGTGTTTCCCAATATTAAAGGCAAAATATTGAGCAGAACCAGGCAAGGGTAGGCAGCTTGAGTGCAGAGGATGCGAGGAAGTTAACGTGGGTGGGAAAGCATGTGTTGCTGCCTGGATGAGGAAGTGGTACACCACAGTTACTTCATAAGTGCAAGGGCTTTATAAACTAAATCTCCTAGGGACTGTTTTAAATAGACAAAGAATGACACGCAGCCCTGACAGGCTTTTGTTTGAGAAGGCTGTTTGCCTTCTAAAAACACAGGACTGCCACTTGTACTTTTTCCAAAAATGCCTATTTTTAACCTCAACCTCTTCATATAAACAGTGGAAAGATGCGCTATGTAGTAAACTCCATTTTGTCTAGCACGAAATTAATGACTTCCTCAGTCTTACCTGACAATGGAACACATATTCTGGTGTGGTTTTCTTGAACTTCATGTTCCATACTAAGGCTACCCCATCAGGCTCATGTGGAGCATCTTCATTATTGTTGTAAGATGCAACCATCAACTCAGGGTACTGGAAAGAAAAAGAAAAAGCAAATGAAATAAGACAGATGATAAAAACCTATGCAAAATCATATGAGACAGAAATAATCTACACTAAATGTGCAATATCTGGTTTTAATTATAATACGTGTTAGTTCAGTCATATTACTCTGCTTCATTTTGGTTTATATTTTACTTGTCCCTAACATCCTTAAAGCCCCTGATAATTGCTCTCTATCAGTTATTCTCAGATATCACAAAGGCAATGCTATTTTCTGCAGGTAATTCTCAAAAAAGACAGCTTTCAGAATTTTTATGAAGGGAATGCAAAGGAAGGAAGAGAAAAAATATGAAAGCTTGAGTAATTTTAACATATTTGCTTAACCATCTCTTCAAGGACAAACTACTGTCTTAATTGATTTTGATAATAAAAACACTATGATCATGGAGTTGACTTGTTTTACTCTGAAATTCACATTTTTTCAGCATTCCTGAAAACTATTCTTTCTTATTTCATTATGCACTCTTATTTACTTATGCATAGAATCAACTGGAAAGCTCTTCTTGATGATTCAAATGGCAAAAAAACCATTTTCTTCACAGAAGCTCAATTTTGCAAGATGCTGAGGTCATCTTATAAAGCACAGGGTGATCTTGAATTCCACTGACTCAGTGAGATTGATGCAATGAGCACTCTCAAATCAGATCCATATTTTCTTGTACACCCATTATGCACTGTTGTATAGAAGTAGATATGCAACACATATATGTACTTGCTTTGTTTATATATATATACACACATAATATCATATATGAAAAATCAGATTTTCATGTTCTTTTGATGACCTTCCATCATTTCAAAACACCATAAGGACTAACAATTTGTCCACAAAACATCAATTACTTTCAGTCTATACAATAACTTCCAGTTCTCCACTCTCACATGTTGGATACTAGGCACCTCTGGTAGCCTCTGTCCTTCCATCTAGTCAAAATAAAGCAGTGGACCTTATGGCATGTCCAGAGAAAAGCATGTGGCTTCTGCAGACCAACAAGCCAGCAGCTCAAGTTCTGCAAGACCCACACTCTCCTTTTGTAAACTAGAAATGCTTTCCCTCAAAATTTCTCGATAATATCTGCAGATAATTGTCACTTTTTGTCTTTCCCAGGCAAATTCCTGCCAAACCATTCACCACTTTACAGGGGAACAGTACAGCTGGCACATGCAAAGGGAGCGGGACAAATAAACTGCCAACTGGGAGCTGTGAATTTGGTCCAAAGGCATTTTAACAATTAAAAAACCCCAAGCCACCACCCTTTTTGTTGGGGTTTGAACCTCTCTGCTCTCAAAATCCATTTTGAAGAAATAATGTAACTTTTGCCATCAGCAGCTGTTACTTCCCCCTTTCTGTACACTTCCACGGATAATGCGTCACAGAGATGATGATTTTTCTATTCAAGCTCATCATTCCAAATGAGCCTGGACCCACAGGCAGAAGAATCAGCACTGATACGTGGCCACCATAATAGCCTCCTCTATCCCAGTTTGAGGCAGCTCTGACTGGGTTGAACCTACATCCCTGGCTGCTGGCACAGCCTGTAAGGACAATTTAGCACCCAATTCACTTGCATGGGATTTAGGGGATGCAGCAGACCAACACCTCTTCTCCTTCCTCAAGAACAGAGGGAAACCTGAGGGTGAATTAATCCTGAGACACCACCTCTCTGGACACGCTGGTACCAGCCTGCCCTCCAATGTTCTCATCCATCTCACCCCCTTCTTCTCTGTCTCTCCTGCAACAGATATTACAACCACTTCTCAACAGCGAGCTCAGCTTCTCCTTTGAATCTTTTCATCCCACACTGGCCCATGTCCAAGTAAACAGTGTGTGCAGTAGGCTCTTGACAGAGCATCATGTTTTGGCTGAACAGATTAGGTACCATTCACGTGAGCAGCTGAGACCATAGACGTAAAGGGGCAGACACCTTGGCAGGCAGAAGTGAAAGCCCTTCCACTAGCATGACTGGAGCCAGCTAGGATGTGTGACTAGGTCCAAAGTGCCAATTTTGAGGCACTTTGGGGCTGGTAAATGCTCCTGGGAAGTTTAGCGAGCATGGTTAGCAGCATGTCTGGATGTAAACAAACGCTGACTCAAATCTTGCTGGTCTATATGTAGATTTTGCAATCAGTTTATGTATTTGACTGGAAATACAGTTTACACAGTTGCTGGGGTCATACCTAGCTGGATAACACCATTATGAGGCTTTGTGACTCATAAAACAGAGCTAAACGCAGCACCCTAAGTCTTCTCTGGCATTACGCACTCCAATGCTTCACTCAATCTACTCGCATTTACAGAATTTCAGTCCTCACCAGGTAGCCAGATGTCCTGTGACTGCAACTGTAAATAACATGGAAATGGTGCTGTGCAAAACAGTATTCAAGGCTGCTGCCTGAGAGTCAAGAGAGACACATCACTATTCCAGAGATTGTGGTTTTCTTGGTAAATGAGCTCCCATGGACAGAGTAAGGTGATCCCACTCTTTCTTTGTGTTTACTCTCAGTCTGTTGGGCCTTTCCCTAAGATCCCTAATGAAGCATCTAAGCCATTTTCCTGTTGCTCTGTGAAAGAATCAAGGGCCTAGTGGTTAGCTTTACTGGTATGAATGATCCCACATGTTTGAGACTGTATTTTACATGTGACTGGGAACAGAATAACTTGTTTAATCAATGCATCAATGTCCTTTGTTTGATTAAGTTTCTATTTGCCTCCAGGCTGTTTCGCAGAAGCAGTCTTATCACAGAAAATTGAGCAATGTGTTCTGCAGTTCTCATGATTATTCAAGTTATCCTTTGACACACTGGACACTGTCATATCCTGGAGCATGTGTGAGAAGTAGAGCTAGTGGTTAGGTGAAATACCTCTCCCTGGCTCCAGTTCCTGTTCCATGGATAAAACTCAAAGCAGGCAAGAGAGGAAGCAACTCCCAAGCTACTGTAGGGCGGCATGCAGAAGACCCCTGGCACAGAAGAGTCCCTACTGGAGTGCCAGGGAGCTGTGTGTGAGGAGTTAACAAAGGGGAAGGCAGGAGGGGCCACCCTGGAACAAAGAGGTGGGAAGCAGAACATGCCTTCGAGCCCCAGGGGCTGAGCAATTACATTTGGCAGTGCTCTTCTGAGGCGGCTTTTTTTCTTGCTGCCCTGGGAATACAGTAAGAGCTGCTTGTTAGGAAAATATCAGATAAGAATTCCATGTAATTTCCAGCCCCTGAACAAGTGAACAACCTAAGATAAGTGTTTCCTCGGGCTTATATTTGATTTCTTTAGAAATCCATATGTGCTTAAAGGCCACCCACATCACAATAGTGCATACCTGTTGTTAGGCTGATATTTTGTATGAAAGCAAAGGTATAAATCATTTCTCACACAGAGAGCAAGCTCGATATTACAAGAAGCCTTTCTGCAGCTGGCTGTTGTGCACCACCCCGATCTACTCAGCCTACCAGCCACAGCTGCTGTCACCTTACCTGAGAAGTACCCAGGGGGATGGAAGCAGCTCTGCTGCCATTTCAAGGGGAAGGAGAGAAAGATGGATGTGAGAGTCACTGTGCTCCTTATCCACTGCCTCTCTCCAGCCCTCACACACCGTTTACGTACTGGATCTTGAGAGCTTGCTGGGTCCACATGCACATCTAATGTGGTGCAGAAAGAGCAGCTACTTCTAAGATTAGGCAAAGGTTGTTCTTAACACTGGGCTGAGCTACTTCTGTAGCACCTTTGCTACCCACACCAGGCTCCACTAGGTCTCTGAAGACCCAAGGGCACACTTGAGGCTGAGTTTGGGTCCAGCTAGGTAGACTGGTTTGTGCTTGCATTTTTGAACTCTATGTCCTCTTGGAGCTGTTTTTTTCGTATCTGTACGGTGGACTTAAGAGCAGAGTCTCCTGGGTTCTCTCCCCAGAGAAAGCAGATGCTTTGCTCCAGGTTGGAACATAGGAACAGGTTGATAGGGATGAAACAGAGAGAATGAGGGGGGCTGGAGTGAAACTGGAACCAAATTAATTTAAAGGGATGTGTGATGATATGTGTGTGTGCTAATCCCAGCTCTCCAATAGAGTAACTAATTAACATGCCTTCTGTACTTTGCTGATGTGACTGTATTGGTTTTGGAAAGCTTAAGCATCTCTATCATCAGTTTTATTTTGCAATGGCAATGCTTTGTGGTGCACAGAAACTGGGTACATTCCAGGCATGTTGCTTTAGTATGCCCTGTGGGCAGCTGCAGCCTCCTCTTCCATTACTTGAAGAGAGAACCCAGCATTTTTTGAAAGACCTCTTTTCGATCTTTTCAAGTTGTTCAGATACTTTCACATTTTTAAAATCATAGAATTATAGAATATGCTAAGTTAGAAGGGACCCATTAGGATCATCGAGTCCAACTCCTGGCCCTGTGCATGACACCCCAAGAATGACACCATGTGCCTGAGAGTGTTGTCCAAATGCTTCTTGAACTCAGATAGGCTTGGTGCTGTGATCACTTTTGTTTTAGTATATTAGTAGATTAGAAAAATTAATTTTATTTCTCACTATTCTTTTTTTTTCTATTTTATATATTACTGTGTATAACTATTTATTAAATCAATTGTTTAGTAAATTAATTTTAATTAGTTTAATTTTAAACCTTTTATGCTAAAAAATTTCCATGTGCTGAAGGAGCAGAGAGGGGAGGAAGAGTAAAAAGTAAAACTCCACCTTAGTAGGTTTGTTAACCTACTACTGTTTTAATAAAACATTCTGGTTTTGAAGACCAAGACATTCACAAAAAATGACAGGTTCATTATTGTCCCATTACTCTTCTTTATAGAGAAACAGGCATTCACTTATCCAGGGCCCTCCTGTTAGCTAAAAAATAACATCCTACTCTTCATAAAAAAGAGCAAATCAAGGATGCTCATAAGTTTTTTAGGGAGAAGTGGAAGTGATATGGAAGCATGTCTCCCAGCTTCACATCTTACCTGAAGAGACCAATCCATACAGGTGACAACACGATGCTTTGACCAGTGCTCATCATAAAATTGTCGGTTGAAGGAAAGATTGGCTCCTGCTTGAACATCTCTGTGTGAATTCAAACAAAGTGACAAATCTTGAAGTACCAGGGTTCAAAAGCTGCGAAAAGCAATGCAGAAGTTTCTGACTACTTCTCAGTTCTCTGCCCAGCCTGGGGAAGTCTGCCACCTTGATTTAATTGTTCTCACAGACTGTCTTGCTGAAAATGAATCTGCACTAAGGAACAAATTTTACATCTGTTTCACAAAACCACATTTCTTAATTTCTCACTGCCTTTCTGACTCTTCTGGGTTACCCTAGGCCATCTCTGCGCCCTTTGACTCTCAGGATGAACCTGGCCCTGGCATTCAGCGAAGGAGATGGCAGATGCTACAGACAGGCTGAAGCATAGTACTAGTCCAGCATTGTCACACTGATGCATTTTGTCAGTCCACAGGGATGATGCTCTAGAGTGACCTCCAGTAACTTCAGTGCAACATAGCTACTGATCTGCCATGAGGCTTCAACAGATATGTAGCTGTTGAAATCTAAATACTTCCTCTCCTCCTAACAAGTTTTAATGTTTCTGCTCCCCTATCAATTGCTGAATACAAAACCTGTCACTTCTTGTCTTAGCCATTTAGATTGCAAACACTTTGGGAAATCATCCTTTCCATCCCCACAAAGCATAGTCCAGTGGGATCCATTACAGACCTGAGACAGTAGTAGAATATAAACAACATTAGTTTGAATTTGTAAAGGTATCATAAGCACACATGTGTACACCAATGGAATATATGCATTTACATATATATGTCCATATACACACATTTATCTGTTTCAGTTATTTGTTCAGAATTTGAAATTTCATCCCGAAAATGAATCAAAGAAATAAGCCA
This sequence comes from Manacus vitellinus, assembly GCF_001715985.3. NCBI lineage: Eukaryota > Metazoa > Chordata > Aves > Passeriformes > Pipridae > Manacus > Manacus vitellinus. Next base: position 30,925,036 of record NW_021940535.1, read on the forward strand.
GCTGAATAATATGTCAAATAACTCCCCCTCCCCAGTTCAATAAAGCACAAAGCTCTTTTACAATATAATTTCAGATAACAAAGTAACCCAGGCCTTCATGCAGAAATTTCAACCTTTTTTTAACTACAAAAATGTTAAATTTTGTTTAAAATTAAGGCTTCCTGTCTCTGGAAGTATCTCTAGAAAGCTTATTTTACAAAAACAAAAAAAGCCCCAAACTGACCCATCTTTTTCTTCTACATCTCTGCCACTATAGTCAAAGAAGATGTCTGAATCTTCAGCCAAAGCTCGCTCAATTACACGTATTGTCCGATCAAAAAATATCAGGAATTCTTCTGAATGGAGAACTTGTTGTTTCTCTTCTTCTGTCAGTTCTCTAGGAGGAGCTTGGAAAATGAAAAGATGTAGTTAAGAGTATGACATTTCACCCCTTTTCCAATGAATCAACATCTTCAGTGGGTTTCTTTTGACATGAAAGCTTGCTGTAGCAATGTCAGAAGAAAAATCAAAGCTTTACACTTAAAATCATGACTAAGAAGTTTTTAATATATCTAAACATATTCCTGTATAATCCCAGAATGTAGCATTTACATAGAAGAGATCCTATATCTTATATATTTATTATTCTGAAATGGAAAATACTTAAACCCCCCAAATTAAATAAACTCAGTGTTCCTATTTCAGGAAATGGCCGTGACTGACATTTAGGCAATACCTAACTGGAAAAAGCAGAACACTTATGTAACAGGGGACCTGTCAGTGAAGCCAAATATAAAATAATCTTCTAAACTTATACTACAGTTCTTTGTATTAAAAGGGCTCACATAATTTCTCCCTTCACTTCTTCCAATTTCTACTTGCTGTCACTGATAAATTCTGCCTTTGCAAAGCAATGAAGTAAATAACCAAAGATATTCTCTGAGGCAGCAAAATTGAAAACAACCAGCCAAACACCAGTTTCTTCAAGGCAATGTTATTCCTTACAGAGGAATCCTAAGACCCAGAGCAACCAACGTTACTGAGCCATGGGCAAAGCTGCCCTGGGAGGGGTAGGTGCTGTTCTAGGCACTGGTCAGGATAGCCTGACCTCTACAAGATGAGGTTACTTCTTTACACATACACAGAGATGTTAAACCTTTACTTCCAAACTAATATTTCCAGTGTAGTCCTTCATTTGAAAAATACAGTCTTTGTAGGATGCACCAATTCAACGTCTCCACCAGTTTAATGACCTGTTGGTAAACTACAACTCAAATGAGAGCATCAGGGGAAAGGAAATTGGGATGCTGCTATTGCTACAGTCCAAATTTCTGTTCTCAATTACACTAACAGGGTAATATTGATATTGTGGCAATATTGCATATCAATTACGCCTTGGCCCACACGTGCTTTTAAATCATCATTTTCATTAAATTTCAAAACTACTTGTATTTCAAAAAATGCCATTAGTATCTTCACAGTTACACCAAACCAACCTTTCAATTAGTTTAAATTCTCAGCATGGAAAGATCTTTTGACATCATAAAAATTATGATAACATTGAATTTTGTTTCAAATTTATAATTAGGAACACAAACAACATATCATAACCAGATTTATTGCAAAATTACAGAGACTCGTACTTAGAGTTTAACTAGTGATCAAAGGTCTCCTGCATTTGGCTTTACACTACAGATTTGAGGTGTTTACTTGTGAAAACGACCTTGTGGTCTCCCTAGGACATATTGGATTAAAACACCAGCAGCCAAAAAGTGGAATTCAGCAGCTCAGAGAACACCCACTATACATCAAATTTTAACTCCCAGCCCTGTCATACATATCTCAGTGTTTAATTAAACAATGAATGACACAGTTTAAAGCTGCAGCTTAAAGTTATTTTCCAGTTGTGGTGCCATGCTACACAGTTTCTTTCTGATTTTTCCATGCTTCATCCTAGATTCATATGCTCCAGTGCCCCAGTAGGATGCCACCACCAGCCCCCAGGGCACAAATGGGTGGAAAGGCACAACAGCAGGCAGGAGTACTGACATGGTCATCATTACTGCAGTACTCAGCCCACCCAGGTTTCAGTGTATCTGCTTTCAGAGTTGTGGTTTGGAGAGGCTGCTATCACCACACTTGGGTTTGCCTCAAGTGGTCAGAGCGTTAGCTCTGAAAGACAAAATCTCTGCACTACACCTGAGCTAAATATAGAGGGTCAGAGAAATGCAAAAGATGGAGGAACAATTTGGCCCTCAGGAGACAGAGCAACTAAGAAGTTATAAGCTTTAGCCTTTGATGATCTCCCATGGCCTTGGCCCTGTGTCTCCTACCAGCAGGTTAGCGGTCCCTGTGGAGCTCCACACATCCAGGGAATATCTATGTCCCCCTACATGGTCCCCCTGAATAGCAGAGCAACAATTACCAAGGCAGGAGCACAATTTGCCTCTAAGTGCTTTACACAGAAGTAAAGCATGTGAAAAAAAAGAATGACCAGCAAAAAGTACAGGTTGACCTATTGCAGCATCCACTAGAAATTGTCACTAAGGGAACTCAAAGAAACCTGTGATGAGGCAATATTCCATCATCACCCCAAAAGCATTGCTTTCTGAGAATCAAAGACAACAAACGTGACAATGCAGCAAAATGGCATAAAAAGGGGGGAAACAGCTGCAAAGGCAACTGGAAAACTCATTTTAAACTGCCCCAAATGGTAAAAATTATTTGTTAAATCAAATCCTCTCTACAGTTTGGAAATATAAATTTATTACTCAGCCATTTGCTGACTATAACTGCAAAGAAAATACAACCAAAAATCAATAGAAAGGGAAAAGACAAAAAAATGAACAGCTTGGGAGCTGTGGAGTGCTCACAAGAAGTGGAGACAGATGATTGTAGTTCTACCTCAGCAAAATCTCCCTTGCAGTTAGCAAAGATCTGTGGGAGGCCAGCAGTCTATTAAACCATCAGGAACACCTTGGCTGAAGTTTGTAGGGCATAAATCAGCTTACCTCATTCATCTGACTGACACACCAGATGCCCCCTGGCGATATTAAGCTTCATATTTTAACCTTATTTTCTTCTTTCATTCGGCTGCCTCTGAAGTTTTATTTGAGGCAATCTCTTCTTACAAGAATGTTAACATCATTACTTTTTCCAGAGTAAAACATTGCTGTAACTACTGTAAATACATGAAGTATAAGCAAAAAACACAAAACAGACAGGTTTTCAAATATGAAGGTTTTCTAACCATTTATCTTTCAGAGCCATTTCCATTTTCTCCTTGTTCCTTCTCCCTGTCCATTACCTTGAGTAAAATAAAAAGAATCTATGTAATTTTCTGCAATTTTTCTTCCGATCTGTGAGCTTACAGTGACTTTGATCTCAGCTTTCAAGAGACACACGTTCTCTTCAAGGAAAATTCTGGGAAACGTAAGTAGCTGATCAAAGTATTTTTTTGTTTTGTTTTGTCACAGAGACCTATGTGATGTGACAATATCTTCAGAAATTCCCCATAAGAATACAGCATTTGTCTTCAAATACCTAGTCTCCCTGGCACAAAACCCAAAGCAACCACATCTAACCTTCTGTGTGCAACAAAGCCCAGCGCAATGTGGAGTTTACCACTCCAAAAAGTTACGTGCTTATTGCCTGGAGTGCAATGAAAGCTCCTGCAAAGGAAGACCCACACTTTGCTCTTGCTTCTGCACCATAGCTTCCTAATGAACTGTTGTGCCTGTGCTCTGATCCCATCCGGAGGAGCTGAACCCACCTGTGGCCCCTCACAGCTTGCAGCAGGAGGACCCGTGGTGCAGCCACCAAGTCCTGTCTAACAGGAGCACTGGGCATCCTGTCTGTCCATAAACCCACGGAGACATTGATGGGACCAAGTACCCATGAGTAGAGTGCTGTGTAGGTGGCTCTGGGGTTATGAGGTCAACAACATATATCAAAGAAGCCCGGTGTTTATGCTAATGTATAATACTGTACAAAATCAAATGGATTTTGCAATTAAAATTAAATCACTGTGCAGTTATATATGCACAGAGGACATCACAGGGAAAGAAAATATGAAGTGTATCTGTAATGAAAGATATCATACACTAGTGTTTGAACAGAAAGATCTAGCATATGTAACAATAATTGAACATGATGTGAAGACAACCAATTTATTCAAGACTTATTTACGAAAAATAGGAACATTTTATTATTTCACATGGTTTAACATGATCCTCAGAAGTTACATGTTCCACATTGGATCCTTTTTCCATAAATTTCTTTATACAAACCAGAAAGAAAGTTTTTTGTTAAAACATTTTCATGAATTTTTAGGAACTAAGATAAAATTACTGCAGACTTGTTCTTATTCTGCAGAAGCATATTTGTAGTAAATATAACATAAATAGTTGGGATCACAGTGAAAGATCAAATTCACAAATATTCAAATACCAGGATTCGAGTCTTCTTCCAAGAGAGTCAAAAAGACATTAAAAAAAATCATATTTAAATAATTATAATAGACTATAAAAAAGATTCTCCTGGAATCTCAGCAATTCTAAAAACCTGACAAAAGAATTGAAGTCCATTGAAGAAAAGAAAAAAAAAAAAAGAAAAATACCAGAAGGAATAAGTGAACAAAAGAAAGGGTAAACTAGTAAGAACAGTAAAGCAGGGAGCAGCCTTGTTATGAACCCAGAGATATAACAAGAGACAGAAGGAGATTAGTAAAACCCCTTTAAGAGCTGTATTATTTCTTTCAGCATCTATTTTAATCCATGTAAACTTTAGATGTGCTGATGAATGAGGATGGCCGAAAGGTACAGGGTGAGAACCACAATGTGTGAAGAGGCTCCCAGCAGCTTCGAGTCCTTTCCTGCTGAGAGCTCGTTTTTCTTGTGCTTCACACTTTCATGTCAGGTTAGATTTGATATATTCCATAACCAGCTTTGTGCCATATCATGGTTTCATATATGTCATATCTTGGTTGTGTTGGCAAGCCCCCACATGGCATAACTGCTGAACACATAAAAGAAGATTTCAAGATGCATTTAGGGATTTTTTGATTCTGGAGATGCAGAACCTTAAATATGGATCTGTGGCAGGCAGGGCTGTTCCCATTGACTGTGCTTCTCCAGGAGCCATGCTGAGCACCATCCCTGAGCATGCCTGAGTTGGGCTGCAAGGATGGGTTGGCACACCTGAGCTTCCTTGGTGTCAGTGGCAGTGAAATCGTGGCATCACTGGTTCTTAAAAACCTCACCACAACCTGTCCTGCTTTCCTGATACTGATGCCTGATCTGTCGAGAGCTAAACCATCTCCACCAGCATGGCCTGCTATGTGGACACCCAAGCACCATGTGTAAAGCCAGGGCAAGAGCAGGGCACAGCAAGTCTTTGGAGCTGCCAGTCCCAGCCTTCCCATCACAGCCTTTCATGCAAGTTTCTGTGAATATACCTATGGCTTCAGATAAATGCAGATCGAGGCCCAATTTCAAGACCCAGCACATCCCATTGGTCATGTGGTTTCTACTGACACAAAGAGGAGCCTTAGGTGGAGCTCCAGAGCTCTCTGGTGGTAGAAAGCCCCATCCCACTTGATGCCACAGTTTGAGACCAGTGTCTTGTTTATTTGGTCAGGAGAGGTTGCGAACAGGCAGAGCTCATCCCAATTCACCATCAGGTATCCCACAATCAGTTCTTCCAAAAACAGTGGGGAGAACATGCACCTGAGACACAGGTGACAACAGGCAGACCCATGGAAGAAACACAAGGTGGCCCCAAGGCTTCATATGCTTCAAGTGGTCAGCCAGTCAGTTCTTCATTTCCCACTCCACCTTGGGGGGCACAAGCTGTACCTCTGCCCTTTGCATCTCCTTGGCAAGGAAGTTTTGCAAGAGGTGCCAGACAGGCTGTCTCATTGCAGCTACACTGTGTGCCTTATGGTGATGCTGAGACATGTCCAGAACTAGGGTCAGACCCTGCGAACACCCGTGACTGCTGAATAATCCCACAAAACCCCATAGAGCAACTGTTGGGGGAGGGTAAGATGAGGAAATTAAGCATGCTATAAATATCTGTAGAATTAAATTGGCCTACCTATAAACCACAGAGAAAAAAAAAATCACATTTCCTCTTAAAATACCATTATAAAAATAGAGGACCCCTGACCTGTTGGCTTGGAGAGAGGAAGACTCAACAGACTAGATCCAAGCTCTGTTTTTTATCTTAACCTATTTTTGAGTTTTATTCATGAAAAATTGTCTGTCTTTCCCTTCCTGCACTTCTCTCTTCCATGGATTTTTTCTTACACTTCTATAACTCAAAAAAAGCCATGCTGATTTTTTTTAATCTGTTAAAAAATGTGCTCCCTGAGCTGAAACCAAATTTCAGCCCAGAGCAAATTTTTACGGCTGGGTTATAAATCCCTGAAAAACAGGATTCATAATGGAAGTGCTGACACAGCCTTAACTACTATATAGCAGTGTGAATGGCGCCACTATAATATCTATTAGAGATTCTTTAAAAAGTTTGCAAAATATTGTCTTGCCTTGCAGAGAAAAAGAAGCCAGAGTACTTAATGCCAACATAAACATGCTTTTAACCCATTATGTGCTAATTTGCAGAAAAGCTATTAATTCTGAGTAGGCACACAGAGTGCAGCACCGACAGGAAATGTTCTTCTAAACTCCTGTTTGACTTGTAACATGGTTTTAATCACTTCCATGAAACACAAACGATGGCTTCAAACTCTGAATGTTGCTCAGAACATGAGAAGGGTGATTACAACAGAGAGGAAAATGGGATTTTGTAGTCAAGAGGGCTAAAGCCAACAGGGAGAGAAGGACACTGAACACTAAAAAAATGAGACTCAGTTCCGTGTCAGTTTGATTCACAGCATTTAATTCCTATCATCAGCATGCCACTATTTCATCCATCACAACACATACTGCAGGTCAAGTTCACTTTCTATCAGGCAATGAGCATGTTTTCTTCTTCCTTGAACCCAGTCAAATGTTAGCACCTCACAAAGCTGGTTCTGCTAAAACAAGCTGTGCCTTATTTTTACAGCCTGCAGTTTGTGTGTCTGAGACGAGCGCTAAACCAGCCCAGCTGATCTTCCGCTCCTGGGGGGGTCTGCTAGGCAGGGAAGGGGAGCACTGCCCCCTGACTAAAACACAGCAAAGAAATTAAAGATTTTGGCAGTGGCGGTTAGTCAGCAAAGTACACAAGAGGTTAATTTGAAAGCCCACAAGAAAGTAAAATAAATCAGTTCAGGATTGTATTTTGATTTTTTTCTTCTCTTCATGCAGGAGTTTGTGCTTTCTCCCCATGTATAAGTGTTAGTGCTACTTTTCTGTGGAAATAAATGGGTGTGGTATCAGCTGTAAGTTGAATACTGGAGGGACATTCAGCGACTCAGGACAGTGCTTGCACACCGAGTGCAGTGATAGCGGTTTTTAGGGCTTTGTGTTGTCACCAGTAAAAGAGACACTTTGTTAGGTCCAGTGACTGCTACAGGCTGTATGTGAGTTGACCCCACAGTTCTGGAAGGAAGTGTAATTTTAATGAAAAAGTAAGTTTTTCTATGTTGCCATGCTTCTTGCTCATGTCCTCAGTTCTGCCGTTGCAGACTTGTCTGGCTCCTGCTGTCGCCACTGCTCCCACTGCTCCCCTCTGCCCATGGCAGCAGTGGCTGGGGCCAGTGGGAGAAGTAGAAGGATGAGGAGCAGGAGGAATGAGTTTCTCCCTCCGTGTTTCTACAAGGACCTAATGAGCAATGAACACCACAGGATTTATGGCATGGGTGATTTCTATGATGTTTTTAAGAGGAAAGAAAGATCAATTTATAATCAAAACAGTGCAGCTGATTCTGCAACTCACTTCAGTGTGTGAGGATAGCAAATGTGGGCACTGTATACTGGATTCAGGTTTTTTTGGACGCTGATAAAAGGATACCAGTCTCCCCTGAATGAGAAAGAAGCATCCACTGTTGTATTCACAGTTAAAGATTTCATAGGCTTCTCTGTAAAATTACTACATATTTTTCTCCTAGAGAGATTATCTTGTGAAAAACAAAACTAAGGTTGCAGAATCATCTTGTTAATGACAACCATAGCAAGAGGGGACATAGGCCCTACCTGAAGAAGTAAGTTACACAGCATGTTGAGCAGTCCTGGCAATATAGAGGTAAGAAATGCTGGAGAAGAAACCCATTTCCTTTCACCCCAGAGCTGCTGCTGTTTCAGCTCTTTTCCCCACTCCACACAGGAGTGAGCACTGACTGTTGAAGGCATTGACACAGTAGAATAGACAAATTCCTAGATGAGGAAGACATTTCACATCCTTCTAATTTGAAAGCTAGGACAGGTCCAAGAGAAGGAAAAGAGACACCATGCATACCTACCATGTCCAGTGCTGACATGCATGACTTTGGCAAGTGTCTCTTGTCTGCACCAGAATCAAGAGGTAACCTGAATTTTTGTCTCTTGTAACCCTGGAGAGTGTCTCAGTGCACAGTAATGGACAAAGGCCTGGACCTGCCTGGCTTCGGGTATTTTTTTTAAGTTCCCTTGAAGCAGTTCCCACAAAAAGTTTTGGTTTTGACAGTCAACATTTTTCCAGTGAAATGGTTTTCTGCTGGAAGATTCCTGACTACCAAGAGGTTCAAGTTTGTCACTCTCAAGCAGGCAGTTATGGGCTCTAAGTACCTTTGAAGACCAACCAACTTTATAGAGCTACTGGAATGCCTGGCATTTGCATTTTAAATCTTTCATGTGAGCAGGGTATTTGAGCCAGAGAAAAAAGTAGCATCAGTCCTGGGATCCAAGAATCTCTACTTTGTTCCCAGATTATAAGGACATGTAGCTTCTTCTAAACAGCTGAAGTCCTGTGCCTTTCACAAGCTTCTCAGGCCTACCAGCTGGGTCACTGGGATACAATTTTCTGCTTTATGCCACTCATATGGTTTTGAATCAATAAAACTGGCGACTGTTCAGATTTTAGTATTCTCAATAATGGAAACTACCTATGAGAGTAACTACTGACAGGACCCAGTCCTTTATACATCTAGCAATATCATTTTCATTTTTTAAAGTACCTTCTTTCACTTCCTGCTTCTGGTCCTGACTTTCCATCTCCAAGTCATCCTGTGCTTTTGGCTCCACCATCTCTTCGTCATCTTCATCCTCTAAAAAAAAAACAAAAAAAGAAAAAAAAGATTGAAAGATTGTGAGAATCTCCTCCTTAAGGGGCCTGGAAATTGTATGTCTTCTTTACAATTATAAACTGGTAATAAACCCAGGTAAAGCAAAGTGCACAATACAAGGAACATCTACATTTATGCTCAGAGTGACACTCTCAGGCATTTGCCCCCAGAGTGCAAGATACTCTGCTAGCACAGGGTACCTACCACTTCTGCTCCCTGTAGCAACTTCCCATCTCAGATGTCAGCTGAATATCTCCCTGACCTCGGAGATGACTTCTTGGATGGCATAAGGACAGATACAATCATGTTTCAGCCTGGTAGCTATTCCATGGTTGGGACACCTGCTATCCAGACACCTAATTTCCATTTCAATTCTCACAAGATTAATTTGTCTTTTGACCTACAGGAAGAGGTTAAATAGAAATCTGACCTCAGGTCAGATGCCACTAGCAAGAAAACAAGCATGGTACAGTTTTGAAAAGTCATCACCATCAACTGGGGGAACACAGCAACCAAAGTGGCATTTGCAGCTTAAGAACCATTCTTGCATTAATATGAATTTAATGAACACTAAAATTTGACACATGTCAGTTACTACTGCCAGATGTTTTAATGACCTTTCCTGACCTATGCAAATGTCTCTCTCCCTTCCCCTCTCTCCCCACACTCACATGTTCTCATTTTATTCAGGAGGGCAAATCATTCACTCCTTTATATTAGTCTGAGGTTAGAAGGGTTCTGATTGTCCAGACCAAAACATAAGCAGAGCTAGAAAGACAGTGATACACCAAAATGGCTCAAAATCTACTTAACTCTCATTACTTGCTCCCAGCTATAGCTATGTGATCTATTCTCCTGTGCCCAAAGCTGGAACAGAACCTACTCACACTCTTGAGAGGATAGAGACACCCAGCTTTCTAGATTCAGTGAGCTAGGAGGATTGAAAATAGAGCTGGTCCTAAAAGTATTTGACAATTAGGATGAGTAAATCCGTGGGCTATGGAGGAATTATTTTGGAGCGATTTTGGAGCTTGACATACCACTAAGGCATAGCAAGCACAGTGCCCTGTGTTAGTCCATGGCATGAGAGAACACATGTTGTCCTGGCCCTGGGGCATTTAGCTGTCAGGAAAAACACTGCAGTTCCTCCAGGGCTATTCCCACCACGTTGCCTACCCAAGGACTTCTCTCCCAGAAGCCCTCAGGGGACATGTAAGCTGGTGTCTTGGCTAGAGAGCATGGCTTAGCCACATACTGTAAGGAAGTGTCTCATCATGGACAGACACGCTTTTCCCTCTTGGAAAAATGATGAAATCTTGGCATAAGATCTGCCATCGCTCCCCCTACTGCTAGTGACTGCAGTGAGGAGAAAGGGAAAGCTCATCTTTCTAGTCACCAGGGATAATCATGTGCTCCACAGGCTGGGAAGGAAGGAGGAATCCAGTATGGATGAGGAGGCATTCCCAGAATTAAAAGCACTAGTAATGAATGTTACTCCTTTATTAGGGATTTTTCAGATCATGAAACTTGAAGTGTCAGAAAGGCAGGGCGCTCACGATGCCTCCCTTTGATGCCTTCTCTGACCATTACATTTCCCTAGGTACCCTACATAGAAGGGCTATAGAGAAAAGCTTTTAGAGAGCAAGGCAGGGTGTTCCAGTTTGGCAGGGTAAACACATTGCTCTGTCCGCTGGCTGAAAGACAGATAACATCCGACTCAGTCAGCAGAGAGTCAGCGAGAGGAGCTCTCCTGCTGTACACACACAGGACGGGTAAAAAAAGGTCCTTGTGCCATCGATCTGCGATGCTAGTGGAGATGGGGATGTATGAAAGACAGAGGCACTCCCAGCCTCAAAGAACATATGAGAAGTGTGAGAAGACAGAAGAGTGACTGGCACAGCAGTGAGTGAATACTCTGCTAACCTCAAGTACATATCCATGCACATATAGGATTGCAACGGTGTACTCATATGCATACAGACACGCTTATGGCAGATACCAATGAAGCCAACTCCCAGAAGAGTTTTGTGAGTCTTGCATTACAAGTTTTCATTCCCTAAAGCACCAGCTCTTGGAGCCAGCTGTTTACATATGAATTTCAGCTTCCATTTTTAACGTGTTTCCAACCTGTCAGCTTGTGCATGGAAGTTTCAGAAGGTGGAGGGTCAAGAAAATATTCAGGCAGCAAAGAAAACCTAAAACAATATTTAATTGAAAGTACTGTGATTTTAAAGGCTTCGTGGTCTGCTTTTAAATGCCTCAAGTATAATTTGGTAATGCATAGGGACAATGTAGCAAATGTCGAACTTGAGATTTAGTAGCAGATTTTCAGATTGAAGTGAAGCAAATTTATCCCTGTCCCCTAGAAGTTCTTGGTCCCCCTGACTTTGGGTGTCAAAGTAGTTGCCTGCCTGTAGCCCATTCCTGCTTCTAAAGCAGAATAGGGGTGAATGGCTGAGGCACAGCTGGAGCAGGGGGTGTATCAATACTTCAGCACCTATTAAGATAGATCTTCTTTATTTCCCTTCCTTCCTCTTCTGGGAAAAATCAAAACCAAGTTTCCCAAGAGTTCTCTAGATTTAATTGCAGCAGGAACAATCAGTAAAGGTTATTAAAACACATGCCCTGCCTTTTTCCAAGAGCACACACATCAATAAATTAGTTTTACTGAGAAGGCAGCGCAAGAGCGCAAGAGTTTTTAGAAGATTAGGCATAATTCAGATGTCCTTATTTATTTACAGAGAAATGTATACACATACACAGAGAAACTCAACTAAAAGAATGACAGGGTTGTGAGCCAAATGCTAAAATGTTAGCAAATGCCAGAATTTGGATTGCCTGGGCACGATTAACTCCTTTCCCCTCCCCACATGTAGGCATGATGACATAATTCTGGAATTTCCTCCCTCTTGAGAGGTTGGCTTCATTTTCTGGGTGCTCAACAAGAGACACCTGGGGCCTGAAATGCAGAAGTGCTGAGAGCTGAAGTCAACTGGCCCTGTGCTTTGGGGGAAGAAAGTGCTAGAGAAATTCCACACATGTGAAGGCTCCCACAGCTCCCTCTTTCAGCTTTCACTGAAAATTGTCATTCTGACATTTTTGTCCTTTCTCCCCCTGTGCTTAAGTACTTTTGCATGATGGCAATAATATTGTAAAGCAAAGAGAATTCTCATCCTGTATAGATGTATTGCAGAGATAAGTTCATCAGGATTTGGGAGATATTAAGATGCTGTCGTGGAAGCAACAGAGAAACAAAACCTTGGAAGGGGATTAATGTTTTTTGTGTGTTCAGTGTAATACTTGGATCATGTGCACTAACATGAGATCTGAGGCCAGAGCACTGAATGGAATAAGATAAAACCAGAAAGGTTAAAAGCTGCCTCCTATTGACTGGCTGAAGCAAGAATCTGTTAAGGAAAAAAACCTACATGTTATCATGTAATTAAAATTGTGTCACCATACATATTCAAAAGGGCTAATTAAGGATGGCCAGGAAACCTGAATTCTGGACTATCCAATGTTTATCCTGAATGTTTATTTACCATATATTTTATATATATATTGCACACTATTTAATGCCAGTGTGTGCATACTTAAACATGTTCGTATTACATACATTTGCTATTGTGCCTAAGAATGGTTATGCATTTGTACATTTGACTGCACATACACCTACATTACAGAATAATGGCAAGTTCTTCAGCATTCATTTTCCTATGTATTATTTACATGTGACAAAGATAGCATTTATTGTACATTTACTACAGAATTTGCGAGCATCAACATAGTTGTTTGTTTCCACGTGTGCCCACTCAGATTGGATCTGCCATTGCAGTAACTGTCCAGGGAGATGAAGCAACTTGTGTAGTTCCTGAACACATATAGCCTTTTCCTATTTAAGAGCATATCTGATATTGGGAAATTTAGAAAAATAATTTTTAGCTGCTTACATCACAGTAGTAGGAGTCTTCTAGGGACATTTAGCAAACAGAGAGATGCTACCAGCGCCAGTAATGTTATGCTCCGCTCAGAAGAGAACAGGGTGCAACATTATCAGAACTCAAATATCTATTAAAGGAACCACATGAAAAAGAGCTAGTAATGAAGAAGTGTATAGCAACTGTGCAACACTTCTCCTTTGTAGATCTAAAAGGACTTTGCAAGGAGGCCAGTTTAGATGTGCCCATTTACCACACAGAAGCTGACAGACGCACTCACTGTAGATCACTCAGTAGCAGCTGAGGGAAGAAAAGAAAGTGGGCTTCAGAGTTTCAGCCGAGAGTCCTGCCCACTAAGGCCACCCTGCCTTTTACTGTAAATAAACAAATCCTCAGTGGAAATTATCATTAAATGCTTAGGTTAACAGTCTTTGTCTACTGAAGCTGGTAGAACCATATGTGGGATTAATATAGACTGAGATAGCTGGACCTCTTCTTAACTCAGAGCTTGACCCTCCAGGCTCTAAGAGGTGGCCTATCAGTCCTAACAGTGTTTTGTTCAATGTGACAAAGTAAAAGCAGAGCAGTTGTTCTCAGATTGGTCTTAGCTTGAACACTTCTCCTGCTGTTCCAGACCAGAAGTGGTCTTTGGCTAAAAGCTTGCCTATTTTTTCAAACTGCGGAAGTTACTCTAATAAAAGAGTATGAACTCTACCTACAAACCTGGTTTTGTTTCATCTGGGTAAGCTACTAATTTTCAAATGTGACCCAACTACTAGCTCCTTGGCCATCACAACCACTGTGCAATTGTGATAAATGGCAAAGGGGGGAAGCCCCATAAATACATGGCTAATTCCCTGGCACCTGCAGAAGAAATGCCCAGGTGGGCTGAATTGGATCAAATGTTCAGAAAATCAGACCCTGCATTTCTACAGTGCTGGGCTATTTATTACCTATTTGGACTTTGTGTGGTTTTGAACCACTGTATTTATTTTTTCAGCATATAAAAACATACCAGGCACATTCAGGACAAATTAGAAAAAATAATTACATCTGAGAAGACTGCACGTGACATCGGCTTAGGATCTTAATTCTTGAGATGAATACTGTTTTACCATTTTTGGATTGCCAGTTTTGGGCAGTTAGCACTGGTACTGCTCAAATAGGTTACTAAATAGCTAAGCTGGAGGGGATTGATGTAATTGTAGGCCTCTGCTCTGCTAATACATGTAGCACCAGTGAAACAGCAGGCAGCATGTTGTGCATTCTGCTTGGGTGGAGGATTTACACCTCTTCAGACCTGCACCTCTGAGACTAGCTAAGAAGTTGCAGCTCCTGTGTATTGTTTTTAGTATTGACAGCTATACTGAATTAGACTGACAGCTCTGGTTTTAATTCTGGGTAGGTACAAACAATCTCTTTATTAAACATGTGGCTTTAAAATAGCAATTTAATTAGCATCACAATTATATATTTTATTGCCTGAGTCACTGATACATGAGAAGCCAGTGGGTTATTATATGGGGGTTTATATCAGCATTAACATTCCTTCAGTGCACTAGAAGGATCAGTCATGCATATGACACATTCAATAAAATCAGGTGTCTTCACAAGAAGCAGACTCCATGTTTGCAACTATGAAATACCAGAAACCATTGTATCAGTTTTATATTTACGACTATTCAAAATAATTTTTGCTGTTTCTGTTACGAAAGAACTACAAGCAGAACAAGGACAAATGTGTTTATATTGACATAAGACTGGATCAAGCAAGTTGAATATTACTGGCATTACCCTAAGTAGGAGTTAAAACACTGTCTTTCCTTTTTGAATACATTCTTTCCATCACTAACAAAATACGCAACAAGCAAGGGAACACATACTTTTTCAAATAAGACTGCTTGACATTTCACATTTTTGAAAATCTATGATTTGCAATCTGGCTGAATGACCTATTTTTCATATAATGTAATTTTTTGAAATATTTCCAGTTTTTCACTTTCATCTTTTGATTGCCCTTTGAAGCAAGAAGTGAATTAATTCATCAGTGGATTTTGTTTGCAGAGTGGGATGTGAGACTGGACATACATTGGGCACATGTTAGTCATCCCAGATGGAAATATTCTTGCATGCAGGCTCTTCTTGGCAATAGGCAGCTGCCTCCTAAACTGTATTTCATTTAGCCAAAGCAGGGAAGACTACTCAGACCTGAATACTGAGGAAAATGTCCATAGGTGAACAGATCTTGCCCTAAGCTCCGTGAAACAGGCAACAAATTTCATCTGGGAATTTCATGTGAGCTGGAGTCTGCAGGCATATTTGCAGACAAGAATCATATGCACGCAAGGTATTGCTGCTCCCTACCCAGAAAGACACTTAAATGTACATTGCAGGAACGTAAAAATGTTCCAGGTCATCCTTGTGAAGTTCCCCATCCCTGATGGATGGCACATTCCCAACACACCATCTTGTCCTTACGAACTAGTACAGAGAAGACGTGCTTTCCAATGGTCGTCAGATGAAAAGGCAACATTAGAAAAAGAAAGGATAAAATTAATGAATTTCTGGAACTACCCTATGGCCATGGGACCTGTAAAACTTGAACAGAAGTATATGTCATTCTTTCTTTGCTTTGCACATATGTGTTTTTTAATTGTCCGAAGAAAATGGTCTGTCTGTATGTTATTTGACTGCAGTCCTGCAAGGGCAAAAATAAATCACAGTGTTACAAGAACAGACTGCCTAGCATCTTCAAACTCCCTTGATTTTTTGTTATCTTTGTTATGTTTTGTTGTCTTTTGTTATTTTAGTTATCTAAGTGCTATGGTGCTCTTTCGTAAAAAAGAAGCTTTTGCATATTGGTAAAATACAGGATGCAGGAGTCACGTTACTTTTACTGGAGTCAAGTATATTGACTGAATAATTTTAAAGAGAATATTGCTTTAAAATTTACTCGTAAAATAATATAATGTTTGACACATATATCACTTTAATCCAGAAGACTGCAGGGCACTTTTCCCTGTAGTTAACATGTTTAGCCTAACATCTTCCACAGCGAGTAGACTAGTAACAATAGACTAGTTTTAAAAGTACAGGACTAAGAGAAAAAAACCTAAGTTTTCTTGATTCTTGCAAAATGAAGTACTACTCCCATATCTCTGCCACGTCTAAGAAGGGTTTTCTGACCTCATCCCTTGTTCTGCAATGCGAATCTCTGCAAGACTTCACCCCTCATCCCATAAAGAGCAGGTGGTATTCCCAGCCATTACACTCAGATCCCCAGAGTCCTCTTCTCAGGCTTCAGCTATCCGTACACAAGAGCAATGAAGGAAATATGTATTTCACCCCAAAAATAAACACTTAGCCCAGCTGAGTGAGAGGAGTCATTTAGTTCAGAAAATTTATTTTGCCTACAGCGTCGGCTGTGCCTGTACTATTACCACTTAAAAATTTGTCCTAAATTTACTGCACTTCCCTCTTAAAACAAGCACACTGTACATAATTTTTACTCTACATTTCTTCTTAAAGCTCTCCTTAACAATTACCACATTCAATTACTCTTGGTTGGGGGATTCTCAGGTCTCCAGTATATGATTTCTCATAAGCATCTCTTGATCTAGGGTTATACCCCTCAGCTCCTGTCCCTGTGCCTCTTCCTGCTTGTGTTCACAGTCAAACTTCTTTTTGGTACATTATGAAGACAGACTTTATTTTTCCATTTTGTGACAAATGATAGACTATCACAGCCAAATGGTAAAAAAATGTCACAGAAAAATTGTTTTACTGTAGCATTTCCCTAAGCTTTTCATAGCCCTGACTGCAAACCTTTGCACTGGTTCAAATGTTAAGATCAGTGTTTCAGAATATAATAATTTTGTTACCAATTAAAATGGAAAGCTGCCTCTGATTCTTCAGGGAAGCATTTCTTTAACCCAAGAAACTGATTTTCCAGTTCCTTGGCCTGAGCACAGTTTTCAGTTGTGGTGAGAATCTCAGAATTCAAAGTGTCCCTTGTTTTTAGTTTCTGGTTGGTCTAGACCAGACGTGGATTTTTCTCTCCTCTTTTGGACTGTTGCAACATCGCACTGGTTGAAAGCATTTTTCAGCCCCCAGAGAACTAAAATGCAGAGTGCTCCACTGGAGTCATCACCTCTTCTAGCTGACTCTCTTTTCTCCTCTCTTTCCATTCCCAAAGCTCATGTTCAACTCTATTGTGACTGAAAATATTCCAGTTGGAAGATGTAACACAAAAAGAAATGTACAGAAGTTTCCTTTCCTTGGCCATGGTTGGGCCTTCAAATAAAAATGCCATCACGAAAAAATGTTCAAACAGCAGAAGCCTTACAGTAGCATTTACAGACCTCCAGCTCTGAAAAAAAATAGTATAAATTTAAAATATCTGCTACAGTATAACTGCAGTGGTGTTAACCTTGAGGAAGAAAGAGATGGAGACCCTTCATCTCTGTGGATGAAGAAGGGGTTGCTAAACCATGCAGGCTTTCACAGCCTCTGAAACCTGGGAGGATTTGTTTGCTGGAGGAAATCATGTGCCAGCAGTGTGAAACGACTCCTGCCCTGGGAAAGCACACTGAGATACGTGGCAGACTTTGTGGATAGGGCCTGCTGAAGTCATTTTCCAACACTCAGATCAAGCAATAGTGTTAAATCACAAACACTTAAGTATGTTATTGAAAACCAGTCCCCACAAGCTATAGCATTAGTAGCAATTGTAAAACAAAAGCTGCTTTCACATTAAACACACACACACAGATGATGTATCTGGCATTTACACAGTGCCTGATACGCAGGTCAATCACGGTTGCCTCAGCTGGGCACTAGGTACTTAAAACATTAAGTACGATGTAGGCCAAGTAAATTCTGTGAGATTGTTACTGCTGACATATAGGGGACTAGGACTTCACTCATAGACTCATTTATTGCAAGTGCAAATGGCTTTATATTCCACAGGCCACCTCTCCTAATTTTCACCATGTTTTTGCTTGAGGAAGATAACAAAACCTGGGTATTGTAGAAGAAATTAATTCTCTGCTTCCATACTGTGTCTCTGTTCATAAAACCACAGTAATATGCCTTAGGTCAAATTCTCCAGCCCCGACTCTGGGTTTAACTTCTCCTGCAAGCAGTAGCATAAATTCTGGCCTTTCAGAGTTTCTCCTTTATTTTTTGATATGACATTTGGATATAACATTTCAGTCCAAGGCCCAAAAATTAGCTGAATAGGCACATAGTTGTTTGTATGCCTGGTTTAACTTTTAATGCCATCTTTTCCACAAATCTCTCCATCTCAGTTCTATGGCATTTTATGAATAAAAATCAATGCCTAAGATGTAGCATATACTTTTGTAACTGAAATATCTGAGAGCATAAATCTCTACATTTATACGCAAACCTCAATAAAGAAATGGAGACAAGACTGCTAATACATTACAATTGGAAAGAGCAATTGGAAAAAACAAATATATTCATAAACAATTACCACAGCAAATACACAAAGACTCCCTCTCTTTGTCTCCTTGACGCACACATGCATACACTTCGCTCAGCACTTTAAAAATAACCATTAATCATATGGCAAATGCATTTTACATGAGCAAAGATTCATTTCAAGGTTTTTCTTAAAAAAGGCTGGCGAAAAAATGCTTTATTAAAATTTTTTAAACTACAAAAGAAAAGCTGGGTCAGGGCTCGATGACTGAGTGCTTAATTACTTATATAGGCACTAAACAGACCCCATTAAATTCTGTTTCTCACTGACGCCACTTCACCTTAGTCACTGGTGTTAGACATGATTTGCATTAGTGTATGTGAAAAAGGAATTCCCTCTGACAGTTTTGAACTTGCCATATTTTAATTTCACTGTATGTGTCCTACCACAGTGGGACAGGAGAAGTTTCCCTTCTCAGTTTCAGGGGTATCAAGGTGAGCAATATCTTTTAGTGGTGGGGAAACCAAGGTGCAAACACATCAACTTCTCGCCTAAAGTCACTCCTGAAATAGCTGCAGATGATGGAATAAAATCCTGGTCTTCTGATTCCTAAACTGATATTTCTGGCACTGCTTCCCCTGGGGCATGTGATCAGGGTTGCTTTGGAGGCTGCTCAGCCCTTATTATGTCAAACCAGCTGTTAAAAAACACAGCCAGTTTCCCCCAGCTGCTTGCTGCAACCTGTCTGGAGAGCACCCAGCTCCTGGTGCTGCTATCCCCACTGCTGGGAACCCCCCTGTCTGAACACCCTCCACCCTCACCCTAGCCTTCACCTCCCTGCCTCCGCAGTCCTTCGCCCTGCTGCCAGCCTTGGCTGCCCCTCTCCTCCGCTCCCACTCTTCCCACCCCAGTTCTGCTCGGGGTCACACTTCAAAGTCTCCCTCTCCCCCAGGAAGGCCTCTTCTTTCCTCCTGGCCCCTCTCCAGCTTCCCTGGCATTGGTCTTTCTGAAGCAGATATCAAAAATCCCCTACTTGCAACCTGGGGCTTTGTGCATGCCGGAAGCCTTACGCAGCTGCAGATACCTGTTTGACACAGAAATGCCCTCTGATTCGGATTCTTAAATGAACACTTCAAGGTTTTTCTGAGAACTTTGGTTGTAAGACACTAATTAAAAAAAACCAAACCCAACAAAAACCACCCCCACCACCCAAGTTCCCAATTGCTACGGTTAAAACCCAGCTTACCCACTGCAGCTTGAAGGATCAGGTATGTTTTTCTGTGCTTAAGCTCAACAGACTTCAGTAGGTTCAGATGTCTAAACAGGCAGACTGCATCTGCAGTTGGGGTACATCGGAAGATTAAACTGCACCACAACTGCTCACTGTAATATGCTTCCCTTTTCCCACTTCACAGTTCAGACTCAGCAAGAGAATAGTTTCTGTGGCTATTTTATATCTGTCGCACTGGAAAATGGATGCTTTGAAGTGCCATACAACAGGCTGCTTGTAAATCAAAATTCTTCCTTTTCTCCCAAAACACTGCAAAGAACCCTCCTCAGGCAGCTCTCAGGATCTCTCAGCTACAGGTGAGGGGCATTAAGTCAGGAACACCATATGAAGACAGAGATAAAATAAAATACCTCATGGTCCTTCACTTAAAGAAGCATCTTTGCATCAACTTCGTTTTTAGAGGAATACAAAGGAAAGAAGCTGCCGGCTTTAGTCTTTGTGTCCTTTTGTTGTGACACAGTGCACAGCTGCAAATTTACGTGTTAACTTGGGATGCCACAAGCCAGGCAGCAATGAGGTTGTCGTCCTGATCTGAGGAATCACAACATGCATACATGCCAATGAATTTACTGAAAGTTAAGCATTGTGCTGTGATAATTCAAAGCACATTATGTTTCATCAGCTGACTGTTCCATCTATAGCTGATCACAAAAGCCAGCAACACTGGAGTAATATTGCCTCAAAAAGGTGCAGCTCTGAAGATCTTGGTCTTTTGCAAAATGGTGCCACTTTCTTTGTGGAAGTGAGAAGATTAAAAAGGAACAACAAACCAAGATGAAGAGGCAGTCCTGGCAATATCAAAATGGTGCTTTTTTCACATTTTCTGAGTAGATTTTTTGGAGTCTTTCCATTAAAAAGTACTTCTCAGAATTTTTACTTTTAGATTATTTAAAGTACAAGATGAAGCAAAGCAAAATTGAAAGATTGTGGTTTTGTTAAAACATACACATGTTCAGTGACCAGACTGGAAAACAAGGCAAAATTTTACTTAGGGTGGAGTGTTAGTACATTGTACATTGGAGTCTTCTTTCAAGCTGGAACAAAATTATATTTTGAAATCTGAAATTTCACAGCATTGCAGGAAGAAGAGATTCCTTGTGGACCTGATTTTAATGCAGTCACTGCTTAAGGGATGCAGTCTTGCTTGAGTGGGGATTTTAAAATCTGATAATAAAGCAACACAGAAGCACACACTGGGTTAGGGTAAGGATGTCTCATAGCCATAATGACAAGATGCCTTTTCCTGTGATCTGAGATTCCCTTTTTTAAGACTTCAGGTTAACAATTTTTTTTAGATGGGACGAACTTAAAGTCCTGCTTCCAGTTCTGAGTTCCTGAAAGTAAATTTCACATCCATGTCCTGAGAACAAGATAACAGATACTGGTGACAAATCTACTTGGTGCACCGCTGAAACATAGCCCAGTACATCAAACAGGGTCAATATCTGGAGAAAATATGCAAACAGGCATTTTGCTTTTGAGGACATTGCTTTTGAGGACTGATCCTGACTTTCTATATTTGCACGCAGAACTCCAAATGAACAGGGCAAATGTATTATGAAGCCAGCAAAGTACTAACAATTTGTCTTGGTGGCCCTTGCACGGAGAAAGAATTGCCCAAGCAAGTCTCATGAGCTTCTTAAAAACCATTGTCTGAGTCGCCTGTACTGTTATATAGTTGGATAAAAAAGGAAAAATCGCCACAACAGAGGTGTTTGTTTTGGGGGTGAGCACTGTGGGTAGTACTAAATTCAGCAGCCACAGCAGAACAAATAGAAATTGTGAGCTTTCCACCACATTAATGAAACTTCATTCAAAAGGTGGAGTGTAATGTTCTTCCAAGATGGATAATTCACATAAGCTGTGTGATTCAAACACTCATGTCTCCACACCACCTTGGGATTTATGTTTTATTTCAGTTTTCAGCAGGCTGCTCATGAATGACCAATGACAAAAGAGCATGTGTGCATTTTTCTTTTTCACAGGTCCCTGTTAATGAGGACTCTGTTGCATTAAGATAGTCAAGATTGTCTGTGGAAAAATGTGTTGAACCAAGGTGTTTGTGCCTGCATAAAATTAAGCCACAAGTAAAGCACTTATTTCTGACAGCAGATTTATAATAGGAAAATCCCAGCAGGAATGAAGAGTTACAAACCCCTGTTGTAGCCTTTTCCATAAACTTCACCTTGATTTAGTATTTCAAACAAGTAGCAGGAAAGGCTAACAGCAGAGGTAATCCTATCATCTTTTCTCCAACAGCACCATTCCATCTTTTTGACTTCCTCATGCTGCTAACATGAATTCAAATCATCTGTGTTTAAAGTTAAATACAGTGATTGACAGATCTTTGTAGTCTCAGTCCGTACTGAAGATTATTCTAGATACCTATCAGTTATTACTACAAGTCCTGTCTGATATTCAATACCTACAGGGAAAATTGTTTTTAACAGTGTAATGTCTGATCTATTTTGAAAGCTATTTTAAAATAAGAAACTAACTATAACCAGGTGGCTAAAATCCAGACAGCTTTTTTTATGGGCTTATTTCTGGGAAGAGAAAGTGGAAGATAACAGCAGAACTGTCTTATACTGCAGTAACAACCATGATTCAGAGGAAATCACAGGCAAAAAAAAGGCATTTTGTTTTGATTCCATGACATCAATTTCTGTGAAAACACCTATCCCAATAACATAGGAGACAGGAAAGTTTAGGGGTTTGCTCCTAGGTCTTAGTACAGACTCATGGCAGTATACGCTGCTATGAAGTAGTTGGTTGCTTTCATGAACACAAGTCACATCAAAGCTCAGTTGCTGTACTGGAAAACTGGGATGCTGGAAGAGGCATATGGGTGTACTGCAAATCTTACTGTGGACACAAATGCAAAATGAAATAGCGAATGTATGGGTCAGGCCATCCACTCTACTCAAGAACCTATAAATGCAGAAGGGCAGAAGGATGCCCTCTTTAATGAATACCCCCTGTGCTCAGCTCTGCCAACCCCACTGGTGTGAAGAAGTGATAGCCTTGCTGCTCCTGATTACAGCATTACAGAATAGGCTGGCTTTAGGCACAGGATCAGCCAGTTGGTAGGAAAGTACTCCAGTTCTCACAGGGAGGAATGTGGAAGCACTGCTCTCTTATACGGGCAGCCCAGCAAAGGTGGAAGATAGAGGAGTGATGGTTGGGCAATGCCAGCTGATGCCCATCATTGGTTCCATGAGCTGATCACTCCACTTAGAGGCAGCCTCTTACCTGAGTCTGTCCCATCCTTCCCCACCACTCCATTTTGCTGCTGAAGGTTTCTCAATCAGTTCTGTCCTTATCCTCTCAGTGCTTTCACCCACAGCACTGAAATGTAATAGTAGGGAAAGAAGTACAAGAGAAGCAGCTTGGCAAAAGCAGCAGGCAGGATGTTGCCCTCAAACTCTACCACTTTTCAGAGCTCCTACTACTGACTGAGATCACACAAAGACCTTTGTGAAACTTGATTAACTTTGTGCTCACAGTTAAATGAATCTGAAACTGTTGGAAAAGGGCTTAACAGTGTTGCTCAGTCCAGCAAAGTTGTTTCTGGTTTTGTGATTGGGATGTGAGGAGTGAGCACAGCTAGTGTGTTTTGGCTGTAAATCATGGTAGGAAAAAAATAAACAAAACTGGGGAACGGAGCTTGTGTGTCTTGGGTTAGATGGGATGGTTCAGGCTGCTAAAAATTCCTGGTGGCTTTTTTGAGATTGAATCTCTCACTGGTTGTAATTCTGTGTGCTTAGCAATGAAAAAAGAAGTAGAAAAGAGATGAAAATACAGACTTTATAGAGCCATGCTCAGCCCTTTACAGTCAAAGGCAGTAAAGGCATCAGTAAATGTATCAGTAGTTTGGCCAAATCAGAAAGTCACAAAGATAGGCAAATTCTATTAGCAGAATGACAGCTAAAAATAACTTTGCATGGAAGTGTGCACAGAAGTTCAGTTTTCATGCACTGAGCAAATAAAATCCAATCAATTTTTGCATTCTCAGTATTACCCCATTACACTACACAAGAGCCTGAAAGATGATGATGATTTAAATAAAATGATCCTCCCCTGTTTGTCAAGTTGTCATTTTTCCATCTGCAAATAATGAAACATAAACTACTCTGAAAGGGAGAGAGATGGAAGGGAATGTGTTCCATAGATCTGCGGAGAACCACATAGAAACATATACAGAAAAAGAAGCTGCAGCACGGAGCACTTCCTGACCTCCTCTTGGCTACAAGTCTAAAAGAAGTCTCCAAGGCAAGAAGTATGAAAGAGCTTAAACAAGAAACCCTTCAGAAGTACAGCTCTTTGCTGCATGAATACCACAACACAGGGAAAATCTGCTGTGTAGGAGTACAGTCCTCCCACTTGAAAAGAGCTGGTAATGCCATCATGTCACGGAAAGATTTTCTTCATGGCTTTTGTGCACTGAAGGCATTAGCAAAGTGGGAAAAGTGTGAGCTGACAATTGTGTGAAAAGAAGGGGTTTCTTAATTACATTGTAAAGCGTGTCTCATTTAAACATGCAGCAGAATTAATGTTAAAAATACATGTCTTCCCATATAAATGGATGCAAAATCAGTGCAGGTTAATCTAGCAGATAGCAGATAGTGCACTCCAGAGCTCTTTACAAATGTTAAGAAGATAAGCTTCATCAACAGCACACAAATATTGCTACCACCCCAGCTTCCTCCTGCAGTGTTTGATGCAGCAGTACTCACAGTCCCTGGCTGTGACCTTGATACAAGTCAGCCCATGCTTCAGCATTTGGTCATATGCTTTGTCTGTCCTGTCTGTTCATCATTTCTTAGTTCACAGATTCCCAATTTGGGATGTGTTGATCCTTTCCTATTTAGCCATGTCTGGATGTCTGCTCACGTTCCCTGTGCCATGTGGCTTCAACCAGTTACATCCGTCCTGTTCGTGGTGCTAAGATTGGAGCTCAGATCAGTATCTTGCTTTGTTCCCATCCAATTGAGTTTCTCCACCTGGGGATCACAGCTGGCTCCCAGGTGTGCCAGACTGCAAGTCAATAGCCAGGCAATATGCAGCATCAAGGCATCCAGCCTTGAGCAGAGACTCAAACTGTGAACCCTCATGACAACAGAAAGACATAGCCCAAGCATCAGAGACAAGAATCGAAACCAGAAACTCTGTATTTTGATTTGACACCTTACACAAAAGGCTGTGTAAGTGACCGAATCTAAGTCTTTGGCACCAGGAAGGGAAGTAAGATCTGCTGGGTTTTGAACCAGTACCACTGCCTGAAGACTACACCAGGATGCAGCTTTGCCATTAATGCCCGACTTCCTGGGCGTGCTGGATATGAACACGCTTATTCATACTATTTTCTTTTGTTACATGTTTGTGAATAGCGCCTTCATCTCTGTGCATGTTATTTTTCTCATTTCAACTGGCATATCTGTCACTCTGCTGAGCCTGTACAAACTAGAGAATATTCTTTGCAAATTAGTGGCACAGACACTTGTAGAGTACAAAATCCTTACATGAAATAAATACCAGAGATACACTTCCCTCCCTGCCCTGCTCACGGAATTCAGAATTAAAGGCCAGACTTGCTTCTTTCCCTGCCCTTGGAAAACTCTAAATAGCATTATTCTCCTCTTGCCCAATTATTCTTCAAACGCCATTTTCCTGCACTAGCATGCTTTTTAATTTGGGAAACTCTCTTTCCCTTTCCTTCACTCGTCTTGGAAGTCCACTGTAACACATACAAAGCACGGGCTCTGGCTCCTGTGATATGTTTGTACAAGGTGTGACGTGCACGTGCAAGCTCTCACTTGCCCGTTCAGACAGTGGGAGCTGACAGGCACTGGTGCAGCTCAGCACCTCACCTTGCTCTGGGCTATGCTTTGATAGAACAGGCACCAGGCCTTGCAGCGTGGCAGCACCGAGCTGCTCCAAACAGGCTTTGTGTTTTGTTTTCAGAGGAGGTGTGGTGGGAGCACAAGAGATACTTAGTCATAAAAGTGCTATGTGTTTAAGCCCTTTCCCCTTCCCACCACCCCATTTAAATCATCAATGCAGTTGGAGTGAAATACAACTCGGCTTTCAAACATTTTCTTATTTAATTCAATTTACTTCTAGATTGATAGCTAAACACAAAACAGACTTTACCCCTTTTCTCCTGAATGGGGAAACAGAGATGACCAAGTTCCCTTTGAATTAGGTGTAGAATGTTTCTGTTTTTTCCTACTAACTAAAAACAAACAAACAAATGAAAGCAATTATTAAAGTGGTCTGTAATCTATTTCCAGTAGAGGATTGCAATGAAATGGGATGAAGAGCTGAGTCTCACTAAGCCTAAGGGACAGGTGTTTCTAGTACTGACACATGGGTTGGTTGTCTCAGAAAAAGGACAAGATCTTGAACGAATTTTTTATTTTTAGAAACAAGCTTTCTCTGCAAAAGTTAAGGTGTGAGCGGTAGGAACTGTGATTTGGGGATAGGTAGCTCCAAGAGCCACACATATACATAAGGAGAAGACATGGATGTAGATTAGAAGAGGTCAGGCTGAGAGAATAATCTACCCAGCCATCATGTGTGTTGTATCAGTTGAGTTTTGGGAGAAGTAACACCAAAGTAAAACTAGATCACCTATTTTTTGAAAGACATGAGCAAAGGGGAATGAAAAGTGATAACAAAATCACAGTTTCCATTGATGCAAATTCTGAAATTCACCAAGTAGAAATTTCTAACACTCTAAAAGGGACTATTGAAATTTTTTTTGAGTGATCCTATAGCAGAATGGAAGATGTGAAAGGTTGTTGACACAGGGTACACAGTTCACTTAAGGAAAAGCACCACCTCAGTCAAGCCCTGACTGAACTCATGCTGCCAACAGTCCATTCTTAAGTAAAGATGTTTGACCTTCACAGATGTCAATTTTACCTCTTTCATAAACATTCATTGCATAATAATACTCTGTTTAAATGTTTGTTTGGTTTGGTGCTTTTAAATCTGGTTTTGGTGACTGTCCCAGAGTTCAGATGTTTCTCCAAATTTTGGAGGACTTCATTTCAACATCTATTTTTTTTTTCTGAAAGGACGTTGAAAATTTCACAGGAAAATCTTCTTGCTCTCAAATCTCCACATCATTAGGTTTCACCCAGGTCAGTATTCTGAAGCTTTCTCACGCTTTTGTTTCATGGGTTTGCTCAAGTGCAAAAGGAATAGAGGAAAATGATAAGCAGATGAACTCCTGGCCTTGA
Source organism: Manacus vitellinus (assembly GCF_001715985.3). NCBI lineage: Eukaryota > Metazoa > Chordata > Aves > Passeriformes > Pipridae > Manacus > Manacus vitellinus. The sequence continues at coordinate 30,952,142 of NW_021940535.1, forward strand.
CCATTATGTGGTTCTGTGAAAACTGACTAAAAATGAAGTTAGCTGGGTCCTCAAAAATACAAGTTATTTAAATTTTGGACAGGAGAGGAATCTGCGAGATTCCACACTTACCATTAAAATGCTAAATGCATTTCTGAACAAACGAGTACCCTCAAAGTGTTTGTAGCTGAGATCTCTGTTTAGTCCTTTCTGATAGCATGAGACCAATGTGCTGTCCATGGAGTTGCAGTTTTCTGTATCCAGTAGGAGGACAGTGGAAAGAGCTGTTCTTTTACTTTCTGTAATTCTTCTAGAGCCTACAGTAAATAAACCACATTTACAACCTCCTTCTACATTTCATTTTTCATTCAGAGTCCTATTTTACACACCACAAGCATGGCTCTATTTCACACCTTTCTCATAATTTCAGAGTAGCACAAAGACAGCCCTGCTTCTGAAGGACGCAGTCCTGCAATGTCTGTTCATGCTCAGTTCTCCTCTGATGTTTAAAAAGGTATAGCCTCCCTTTAGAAGTACTTTAAAATTCAAAAGTGGCCTTGCTATCAGATCCAGACTTTTCTCCATGTGCACAGGAATGCAATAAACACGCAGGGAGAAAAAGATCTGCAAGGAAAATAATTTAGAAATCACAGGGTCATAATATACCACTTAAAGTATTTTATGGATTAAATTACTGAATAATAATGAAAGATGAGAGATTAATGGCAACCTGGTCCAAAACCTCTATTTATACTCGGGCCAAATAAAATGGTAGGCAGGTGCAATGTATCCCTGACTCTATAGAGAACTTCTGTCTGCCCCTCACTTTTCAATCCCATTAAAGTTATTTTATATGCTTTTGTAAAAAGACAAAAAGTATTTCCCAAAGTTAACAAAAAAAAACATTTTATCTTTACTATTTACTTCCATCAATTACATTTTTTGGCACTACTATAAAACAATGCACGAGAAAAAAAATCTCAATCCATATGAAGTAGAATTCCCTCCAAAATTACTTTCATCTTTGTGTGGAGGAAATCCAGACTATTGAAATATCTTCTTCTGTTCTTTTTTTACTCTTTTGAGAGTGTGAGAAACTTTTATTTTTTTCTCTCCTTTGCCACTGCAGTGTCAAAAAATTGCCAGAACAGAAAAACTCTAACACAACAGCACATCATTTCTAGAAAAAAACCCCCAACATTTACTTCCTGCTTGTTCTGTAACAAATAGAAAAGCCTCAATAAATCAATTTTCTGGCAACCAGTTTGCTCATTTTTGAAGTCTTTTAAAAACATGGGGGAAAAAAGATGCTTGGTGAGGAATTTATGGCATCATACAGTTATTTTATTTCCCCTAAGTTAAAGTTATTTGTGATAAAGAACCACACCAAACAGCACCAACAAAGATCAGAAGACTGAACATAATGGACTTTCTAAGCTAAATCTTAAACAGAGCATTTATTGCAGTGTTCAAGTTATAAGGAAGAGTAATGACTGGGGAAATGAATGATACCGAGAAATGGTCTTGAGGACTTCTATGGATCAACTTCTGTCTGATGGCAAAAAACAATTGCTACCTGAAAACTGTTTACCAGAGTACAAAGTAGGAAGGTGACTTTAGTCTAATTCCTAATAGAGAAATACCAAAAGCATACACCAACTACATGCTACATATTGAAGCATGAAAAATCAGGATAGGCACAAAGAGTAGCAGACATCTATCTAAAAATTGGGTTGTCAAATAACTTTGATGAAATGAAGCTTTTGGTAAAGAAAGATCAGCATGTTAAGGCAATTGCAGGATACCTGTGATTTTAAACTCTGCATGCAACATATTTTAGTGATTGTCTTTACAAGTGACATACAGTAAATGCAGCAGACATCACTGCCAAGTGAAGCCCTATAGAGAAGAACACAGTTTAAACCACCAAAAACTGTGGGAGGAAAGGAAAGAATGGGAGCTCAGCTCTATAAGCCTTTTTTAGGCCAAACCCTAGAAAATCAACCGGAAAGGCTGCATGCTCAGCACTTTGGGTAACCAGGCTATTTGTTTAAGTGCCTGTATACAGATTTATGAGCCAAAGTTCCAGCTCTTTATAAATCCTTAAGCACAATGGCAGAGGGTTAACATTTCGTAAGTGCTCATTTCTTAATCACAGTAAAAAAGATTAGGTGCAAATCTACATTGCAGAGAAGATTTTCAGAAGATCTCAATACCAAACAATTCCCAGTATGTCCACCTTGAAGCTTGTAGAGAATCAATTACAAAGTCTACTTATCTTAGACCCGAATGTACTTACAGACATGACCCTAGGACTCTATCTCTAACTGCACTTAAACGGGTAATTTCTGTACCAACTACTATTAGTGCAAGACTTGCCCCGTCTCTGAGGTCTCTGCTCTACCCTTTCCTCTCAGTTGAATTTCACTATCACATGGTGTTTTTACAATTCTTATTTCATCTCAAAACTGCTGTTGCTACGTGAGAGAGGAAAGGGCTGCAGAAGACACAAGTGCACCAGAGGTTGCTGCTCCCCAAACCTGCCACTTGTCCACCAGACCACCCTTCCTTTGTGAATCTACGGTCACCAGCACATCCCCAGATCAGGGCCAAGTTCAAAATGTTGGGTGCTGCTCCACAGGGTCCATCTCAGAGGAGACCATATCACCATTTCCCTAAGGAGCATGGCTTTCTAAACAAATAGGTTGCTGAAAGAAATCTTGAGGACAGCAGTGGAGAAAGGAACTGAGGGGGGGAAAAAAACCCAGGATGGGGGGAATTGACTACCAACCTAAGGAATATTTTTCTTATTCCAGCATGAAATGTTGACAGAATTAAATGTGGGATTAAAAAAACCAACCTTCTAACGCACAGTTTCATGTTACCTCCGCAAGAGTTTTGATTCCACTTTTGAGACTTCCCAAATGAAAACGCTGGCTGTGTGCCTGTCTCAAAAATACGCTTTTTCCTCAGCAGAGTGGGTTTGCCAGTTGTCAATGCCATTTCTTTTCTAGCCAGCAAAATATGTTCATACTCACAGCAGGCAATTACCATTCTTTTCTCTACTGGTAAGGGGCATGACTTCACTTCTAGGTTGAAGATCCCTGGATCCTTTCTGTATTGCATAGCCTAGTTAGCCAGTGTAATTAACCCTTAAAGCAAATGGAACAATCATTTACTTTCTTTTCAAAGTGAGTTTAAATAGTTTCATCTGAGAATGGTTTTACAAACAGGCATATCTGTTTTACACATTTGTGGCCTGTTCCAAGGGGCATCAGTTGCTGGGAACGGGATTGCCACAGGAGCGAGGCCGCCTTGCACCACGGCTCGAAAACAGCTGTTACAGTCAGCGCTCCAAAAACAAAAAACACAGGGGATCGGATCCAAAACTTCTTGAAGTTAATAGGAGCCTTTTAATTAGTTTCAGTGTCTTTGGGGAAGGCCCTTAGGGCAAATATTCCTTTTTGAAACTTGTTCTCCAACTCGTGGGGCCGGGAGGTGGTATTTTTCATGCATACACAACAGCGCGGCAAATGCTCCCAAAGCACTCTTATTACAAGCCCCAAACCATACTGGGAAAAGAAGGAAAAAACCCCATAGGTCTCTGGATTACAAATCTGATCTGCTTTCTCTGATAAGAGCAGTATTATTCTAGCAAACAGTGAATGAGATACCGCTAACAGATCTGAGCACCTCACTCCCTGTGAGCCAGTGGGGCCAATTACTTTTAGGGTGCTGCTCTATGTGAGTAAAGCATAGCACACTAACCACTGAAAGGGGCCACAATTGTATATAAAAAAAAGTAAAAAAGAAAAGTCAGGAACCTTATATAAAAGTCATTGTGAATTCAGCTGCACAAACCAGCTGCTTAAAAATGTCAGGCAGAGAAACTTGCTTACTATAGGTAGATCTTCCATATCACAGCTGGGAAGTTTGGGGATCAAACCGCTAGATATCCACATTAATTTACAGAATACATGGATTACATCTTTCCTTGTCAAGCAGAAGCACTACCTCTTATTTTTGCCACTGCACAGCACTCACTCCAAAGCCAGCATTGTGCTACAGACAGACAGATCTTGATCATACTCTAATATATGTGTATCACAGTTCTCTGCTAAAGGAACAAAGGTAACAGATTTACACCATGTTTACACCTCAAGGAATGGGATCAGGATCTGCACTGCAGTACACAGGGTGCGACTTCCCAGCCCAAACATGGTCCTGAACTGGAGTTATGTAGAACAACCTGTCTGTACTAGAAAATGCAGACAGCTTCTTAAGGGTTACATTTCCTTTTTACATACTTCTACATCAAAACCATATTGCAGCACAGCCCGGGATTCAAATACATCCTACAAAAACAGGCAGCATAACTCTGATACTGAACTCCAGCCCAGTTTTAATTGACTGCCAGCTCTCAGCCACTTCCTAAAGCTCCACATAGCCAATACCAATGTTGTAATTTCTAAATGTGTGCTTCTCTCAGTTGAAGACCAACTCTAAGGGCTTCAGCTTGCTTTTTGAAATATAAACGTGGTATCTTAACTCCCACCTTAGACACCTTCCTGACGGGGGCAAAAAAAATAGGGAGGGCGGCAGACTTATTAAGAGGATATCTCTGAAGTATAAACAACCCAATATTTTTATCATTCATTGACAAATAATTTACAGTGCTGCTAGTGAAATCCCTTAGAAACCTATTCAGGCACTGGCAATGGGGTAGACTGCTATGTATTTTTAATTAATGCCACTGAAGTCATGTGTTCCATATACTTAAGATGATATTTTCATGCCAATAGTTAACAGCAAAATGGTTTTTAGTGCATGCTACAGTTCCCAAAAGCATGAGTCTACAAAACTCAGAAGCTGCAGTCTTGGGCTTTAATCGTGGGGATTCGGCTGAACACTACGTGCTGTACATTGCTACAGCCACTACTGGATGACAGAGCACAGACATTTTGTCCCAGCTGGGTATCTAAGAGCAGTCTCATGAACATTTCTAGGCTTTCCATGCCAGACAGAGCTGATGGAGCAAGTCAGTTGATGAAGTAATTTAGGGACTCTTGAGTCCCTCCCTTCTTCAAATAGTTACTCCCCATTTTGAATGTCCATATTTTCCCGTATCTGCTGTATTCACTACTGCCTCCAAACACCTTTGGAGAAAATACTTCCTCTGTAGAACCTTCTCAGGGGAATGGTCAATGACACTGCATCCCTTCCTTTCAAGAGTGAGTAAATTTTTAGGCAGAGACCAGAGATTAAGACAGCACTGCCAAGGTCTGGAGAGCTCTCAATATGCAAGCAGAAGCCCAAAACAAGAAGTAACACTAGTTTTCCTTATTTATAGGATTGTCTGAAAGGTTTCATAAGTGCAGTGAAAAACATGATGTCACTTCCTGAAGCAGGCATAAAGACATATGAAAACATGTTCTCCAGCCAGTCAGAGAATGTGGTTTTGGTAGCCACAAGGAAGCCGCCTCTGTCACTCTGGGAAATGCACTTAAATGAAAGCTGAATTTCAGTCCCGGCTCCCAGTGTAAGGGGAGGGGTGATTTAGTAATTATTTCTCTTGCTCATTATAGTATCTCATGCCTGCAAAGCTTGCAGAATATTGGCACTATCCCAAAATATCTCCAGTGCCGATAGAACATCACAAAGCACTAGAGTGCAATGATGCATCACCATCTCCCCACACAGCAACATGACATGAACATCACTAAAGAACAAGACAGTGACTTTATCTCTGAGTAATTTAATTGATGACTTGAGCTCTAAATAGCCACTTCCCTTCACCTCCTCAGCTGCATCCCTACTTCTGAAGATGTCATCCACATTGAACTAGCACTTACTGTTGTGATACTGATTGATGCTTCATGGCAGCAAGTAACAGGAAAGAGCTCTAGTGGAAGTTCATTAACTTTAAGCTAATGCATTTCATGATATTCAACTGAATCACTGGGGGAGGGAGAACAGCTTTGATTAACAGGAGATGATCTGTAAAACATCAGCAATGACCAAAAGCCAAATGGAACAAAGAGAGGAAGATGGAGAAGCTAGAAGAAAAATGGAAGATAATACCATCTCCGAGCACAGGACTGTCAACACAAAAAACCCAAGAGGTGGGTTCCCTAAGTGTTTATTAGACAAAGAAGGATCTCTGTACCAATGGATGCCTAGGGTGTTAATATATTTTATTCCTTTTCAGAAAAAAAATATACAGAGAAACTGAGGTGAGAATCGGGTATGAAACCACTGTCAGTTAATGACTATTTCGCATACTGTGACTCATGTGATCTTTGTTGGTCACCAGAAATTTCAAGATAACTAGAGTGATCAGGTTTCTGCTTGGATTGCAGAGAAGTTGTGAATCCATCTCACAGTTACATCAAACTGCATGGCTGTATTGGAGGTAGGCCAGAGGTTTCTCCATGAGCACACACACTGATGGAGCTACTCTACCTTTCCCACCCAGCCCTTACTCCAAAACTTCCTTTACTCATGCCTTGGACACACTTTGCCCTTTGTGAGTAATATTGTCTACATCCTGCGCTCAAATGCTCAGTCAAAAGACTCCCGGGTGGTCTGGACAGAAACAAAACTTGTGACGCTCTCCATATTTCTAGGCGTCATCGCATACCAAGACTGAGGTCTCTTAAATCTCCTGGACTTGGGGAATGCAGGCAAATTCCCACAGTTGAGCAACTCAGAATTGCACAGGCTTCTAAAATTCCTCCAAATTTCTTCTTTCAGTCTCTAAACAGAATAGGGATGTGGAACATGTCGATACTTGAAGCTTAGAACTACCACTTGGTTAATTATATAGCTGATTATATAGGACTCTGTTGGCTGACTTATACACAAAAGCTTGGGCATTCGAGGTAAAAAAAGTAAAATAAATAGAAAGACCTACTGCCACAATGTGGCAGGAGCTAGGAATGATGAGAAACAAGGTCCTCTGGCTTCATGTGTGGCATTTACAATATGGAAAACTCAATGCCACACATGAAGTACAGTAAAAGTAACAGAAACAACAAAGTAACTCTTGGTTTCCTTATTTAAACACTTCAAATACAGCTGGAAGCTGCCCTTCTGCAAAAGCAACTCAGTCAGCACAAGCCCTCTGAACTTTTTCACCCAGCTTCCCTGATAGAAAAAATATAGTTTCTTGCTTCTCAGTAACCGAATTTTTAAAAGTATGTGTGTATATTTAGTGAGGTTGTTGAATTATGGAAACCAGAGCTACACCCGGCAGATACTCCTTAAAAAAGAAAAGCCTTTTGTGCATTTTGATTGGGATGACTGCTAAAAATACTCCAATGCAGCTGTTTAATTTGCTACAGCTCAAACGCTAGTTTTATACTTTTAATTACTACTATACAAAATTCTTTGATTGCATTTGATGAAATTAAGATTTTCAGTGTTTAATGATTAAATCTGGGGGAAAAAAATGTAACCACATACGAGTTAAAATGTAAATTGTTTGTGTTGGGAATCCTAGGTAAATCTATTCAGATAGTTCTCACAGATCTAGCTATACCTAGCTTGATAAACTCCAAAAATGATCATTTTATCATCTCCTAAGGGTCAAAAATTGTGTCTCTTATTAGGCAACTTAGATCCCACTGTAGTCTTATAACATTTGAACTTATTTCTGAGGATAAAATACCTCCCTGAAATAGCAAATGTCACATTTTCAAAGACCCGAGACAGCCTGGTTTAGGTACAGGTAATTTTGTGGGTGCACCTTTTAAGCGCTGGCCCTCAGGCATGCAAACACTGAGATTCCCATGGACAAAACCTATACACTGGGAGTGTGCAAATATCATGTGTATAAACAAGAGAGATGTTTACAAGAGCACACAGAACTTAGTGGTTGAGGTGTTTTGCTACACATACAGAGACACAGGGCTTGAGCTCTCCTGGCCCAGCGCCAAAAGCCACCCGCAGTTAAACACACGTTTTTTTTGTGTGTTGTACCTTGACCACGTCAAGGCAACAGCCTGCTAGGGAGAGACCAGAGTTTCTACTGTAGGACATCAGAGCCCTCACTATACGACTACTGCTCAACTGCTTTTTCCTTGTAATAGATTCATGCCACAGTCCTTCTCTCACTAAAATTTGGAGTGCTCCAGATGGTTTAGTCTTACTGTAAAGCTGCTGTAACAGTCGTGCACTTCATCTGATATAGTTCCTCTATCTGGCATAGGTGACTGTTGTGTCAACATCTGGGATAATGAGGCTGGTGTTCAGTTTATCCTCTGGAAACTCAAGTCTATCACCCCAGACAGTGTTACTCAAGTATAGCGCTGGCAACAAACTAAATATATACTGTTATTTTAAACAAGAGCAAGCCATATGAAAGAGAAAGCTGAAGTGCTAAGAAAAAAAACACAGTGTGTGTTATTGGAAGCATGTACTGCAGGAACATTTGCTCTCACAAACTTTGTAAGAAATACGGCACTGACTATAGAATGCTGGTATCTATTACAGAATCTGAGTCTTCGTGTAACTGTACCACAAAAACTGGACTGTGCTGCTAGATAAAAACTGTGCACCTACTTCACAAGCTGCACAGGGACACCAGGAATGTAACAGAAGCCTGTACTCCCATGCATGTATGCAGCAGGCTGCGCTTAATTCCGGCATGCCATTTTTTCTTACACTATTACATTTTTACCTAGTAATTATATTACAAAGGCATGCAGGGAAAGGAGAAGCACACAAAGCACACCTTCTTTCCATTTTCTTCCTCCCTACAGAAAATGCCAGGATTTGAGATGATCTATTCAACCGATTCTTACAGTACTAAATTCTACCTTCTGTTAGGAATCTCGTATATATTTGCACCATGAAATTTTACTTAACCAAAATATTTTAAGTTGGGCACAGTTGATTATGGCTCCTCAGCACTATAATCTATCTAGTGTAATGAACTCTAGCGATACATACAGAAAGCAATCTGCAAAAGCTTTGCAAAGACATTTCTTACAATATCTCAAATAAAAAAAGGATGAAATCCCATCTTCATGTCAGTATGTTAATTGTGCAGCTCCTATGGATTACAATAAAAGTGGCATGTACATATATGCATCTGGATTTTCTTTTTTTTTGGTTGGTTTTATTTTTGCTTTTGTTTTTGGTTTTTTTCTGGGGAGGAGGGTTGGACAGGAGGGTTAGGATGGGCAACAAAGGAAAAATTTTTGCATTAATGGGGTGCAGAAAGAATTGGACTAGTTTTCTAGCCCAGAAATCTGAAGTATGTGCCATCATAAAGACTCAGAGCAAGACTGGAGTCAAAACAGAGTCATGTAAACTCTGGCAAGGAGTTTACAGGTGTGCCTGTATGACATATTACTAAGGATAGGAAGAAGGTAAGTGTGGGACAAGAGTTCCTGTTTCTGCACAAATTCCCTGTGCAGCCACTTGCCCATGCCTGATCCATCTTGCAACATATACTTGTGAATGACCCAAAACACAGAAGAGGTGAAGCTTGATCTCCCATAAGCCTGTAAAAGAGCTACCCTACATATGTCCCATGGTGCACAATAAGGACAGTAGGAGCACAAGTTGGGAAGAGTGCTGTTCTCTATGGCTCAGCTGCTGCCCCATGTGCCTACTAACAGCCCAGATGTAGCCAGCATAGTTTCAGAAAAGTCTCCCACTTTCTTTGCATTGCTTTCCCTGCTATAGAGCATATAGGAAAAGCTTGACTTGTCTAATTTCTGAGTGTGTAGCTGTGGCTAGAGTATTTGTAGGAAACCACACCAGAAGTATTTCCCCTATATGTTAATAGAAATGGCACCAGTATTAGTCAGTACAAACCCTCACGCTGATTTTGCTGCATTCTCTGGCACTGATGCATTTAGATCCTTAAAGGTTCATTATGACTTAAGTCAGTCCACTCCTATCCTGTTAAATATATGGTTACAAAAGTTAAATAAATGTCATTAGGAAAGCTGTGATCTTCCCTCAGTCATCTCAGGCATTTGCTAAATCTGCCTTTTTCTGTGGTGTTTTCTGTGATCATTTTGATGCCTGCAGCTCCAACAGAGGTAGTAACAACAGAAGCACTTGTTTATACAAGCCATGAAGAGCAATCTACATCTGAATACTGTTCCCTTTTGATCTCGCACGCACTTACAGTTTTACCTATTGAGTCCATTTTTTTAACTATGTCCACTTTTCCCTCATCTCCAGAAATCTCAACTCATTAACATTAAAATAAAATTTCTTCTAATAGACTGATGGGTGTTTTTTTGGTGCCAATGAACACAGAAAAATTTCATTTCTAGTTTCATTTTTCTAATTAAATAATTAAAATTTTATTAACGGCACAGGCTTGTTCTAATGAAAATATTTTTTGATACAAAACCAAAATAATAATCTGGAGAGATTCTGTCTCCTTACACAAAAATCTGAAAACAAGCCAAATTTTAAAGTGGGTGCTGTGGAAGCTAGGAAGATAACGGGCAATCTTTCTGTTTGTTGATTTTTACCAGAAACAAAGACTAAGAACTATTACAATGTTTTCTCCTAGGCTTTGCATTAAAAATAGAGGCTCATTCAAATTACAGTGAGCAGCAAAACCCATCCACTCTGAGGCATGACTCATGTTTTTCTCTATTGAACTCTCAGCCCAAAAGCAGCATGCGTGGTAGAAGGCATAGGTTCATTTGCCAACACATGACATTTTTCATGCTGTCACAACACATCTGGTGCCAGCTGATCTGCCAGCCAAGAGTGGCACCCACCAGCTGTGAAGGACGCTCATCACCTCCATTCCCAGCTGGTGGGAAAATGCCATGTAGGGAAACATTTGGACACATGGAGAAATGCTGTTTCTAGTAAGTTATTTGTAAAAAAGCAAACAAAAACCAAACTCTTATGACATTGTAAAATATAATATACCAGTGACAGAGTCATTCAGAAACAATGCATAAAAGTATAAATATTTATAACTTATAGATATTTAAATATTCTTATTTAAATATAAATATTTAAATAGTCTTATGCAAGCTCTGGCATGAAAATACCACAAAGTCTATATAACCAAAGCAAAAGGTGATGAAAGATCCTGTACAACCTCAATTCCCCCTCCTTATCCCTCTCTCAAATACTGAAGTTGCCAGGGTTGCACAGATGTTTTGGGATCATAACACAAGGTCAGAGGATAACTAGTAAGGTCAGCTGGAAAAGGGGGAATGTAAACACTTTTTTTGAACCGTCATGAATGGGACCCTCAGAATAGGAACTTCAGGCTTAAAGAAAAATGAGATAATCTGACTCCACTGCTCTCCTATACTGTACTTCTGGCTTGGGGTTATCAATGTCTTCTACACAGCTCAAAGTTGTTTTAACCTGCTGATTTTGCGAGTGCCACTCCAGAAAAGCCAATGGTAAAGAGATAGAAACTCTAACCTGGCAAGAATAATTTTCCATTAAGAAATAATAAAAAGAAAAGATATTCTGGAGGTTTTAAGCAAACCAACTAAGGATTTTTCTTTTTTCCTTCCTAAGAGAGTAGCACACTCTACTGGCTGTTTCCTTGCAGTTTTCTAGATAAAGCCCTACGCATTACTGTAAATCAGTATCTTTTACTGCTCTACTGATACAGTTAGAGACAATATAGTGTAGCTGGAAAAAAACCCAAAGGACATGGATAGCAAGTCCTGCTTCTGCCACCGGCTCATGTTACTCAAGGGAAATGACTCGACTTGCAGCACTGCAGTTTCCATGCTAAAAGAGCAAGGAGAATGAAACCAACCCCTGTAAAGCACACTGACACTCACAGTTTAAAGGCACAGACAGAGAGGATTAGTATTGTTGTTCCTATGTTAACAATAAAAATACAGTGGTAGAGGTTTACGTTTCGTCTTTCATACCAGCTCAGTCGTTCAAGATTCTTAGACACTGTAGCACAGCAGAGTCTCAGGAGAATGCATGTCTGTATACTTGTCAAGATGTTTGTGGTTAAACTTTTTCTGTTCTTTTGTTTTGTGTCTCTGTTCAAATACACGATTTTGCATGGAAAGTCTATAACTGATGAAACTGAAGACTGCTATTTTGCTGATTTTGCATGGAGTACATTACAAAGAGATGTCATTCACCCTCACGAAAAGTCTGTCTCAAAGGCATGTGCCCTACATGCCAAGTTGTGTGTCAGACCACAAGAAACAGTTAAACTGGTGCTCCAGTGTTGTGTGAGGTTTCTGCTGTTAGCACCCGGTACACAGAATCCAGTTTCATGTAACTGATTAGTTTAAAGTGTTATTCCTTTCAAAATATACCAATTCAGTACATTCCAAAAATGTTACAGTTAAAAAAAACAGTCTGCATGCTTAAACATCCCTGAATGGCATATACAGAGAACTAACTCTGCTTTCAGAATAAAATAAATTAACGTATTAAAAAAAAAATCCCAGCGCCTAGAGTAAAAATATTGGTTTCACAAAGAACTATCAGTAGATCATTAGTGTACTGCAATAGTTTGAAACAATTTTAATGTAATTTAATGTAATGTAATTTTAAATTTATGCAACTATTTTTAGTACTTCACTACTACAGACATCTTTGTTTCCTTATGACAGCTCTACACGAACTTCTTGATAAATAAAAAGAATGTATCTTCATCCCTCAACTACAGCTTTGCATACTTACAGACTACTCAGAATGCTATTAAAGAAACTTCCTAAGTAGAGATATAGAATTAAGACAGAAGGGGAAACATCCCCCTCCACAAAAAAAAAACCCAAAAAACAAAACAGACCCCCACATCTTACAAATATTTTTTTTCAAATTTACGCAGTAATTTTTTAATGAATAACCTATTTCTTTACTATAAATTAACTTAACATGATTTTGCAGATAAAGAAATATTAACCAAACTCTATAAGAGTCTAAAAAAGAGTCAACATGATTGCAAGAGGCTTCCAGCCTTTTATTCTACAGAGAAAGAGACAATTCCCTGGGGGTCACTGAAAGTCAAACTGGCTCTTACATGCAGTTGTAATTTTTAGTTTATATGAAAACAAATCAATACTGTCTCCACAAAACTGTCTCTTTATAATAGCACTAAACTGAACTTCCCTTTATCAAATTCTCAACAGAATTTCAAGTTTATTTTTCTATGTTTACAAGAGATTGCATCCAACCTATGAATAGAGTATCCAGCTCTTTCGACTGAAAAACTGGACAAGAGCTTGTTTGGTGAAACTACTTCACTGTGTACAAAAGAATATATGATCATATACAGTATCACAGGAAAATAGGTAAGATAGTTTTCAGAGAATGGCTTCTCTGGGGCAACTGGCACTTTTCACACACTTCTTTCTGTCTCACAGCTAAGGAGGGATGAAATTCAACACTGTAAGAGAAGCTAAATCCTTCTGGTATTATAATTCAACCAGTCAGACTTCAATTCCTTCATCCTTAGGGCTTGATTCAAAACCTTTTGAAGTCAATAGAAAGACTTCCCCTGACTGCAGTAACTTTGGCTCAGATCCTAAACCATGCTTCTATACCTTTCACTCACCCTTACGCCTTCCCGCCTTCCCAAATCTTGGAATCAGTGTGCATGTTTCATGACTTAGAGGAGCCTCAGGGCTGCTCTAAATTACTTTAGCTAATATTATCTCCCAAAGAACTAACTGGGGGGGAATGTAGTATCAATCTATTGTACCTTCTCCTCTGGTGTTTCTCCATAATGGCCTCAGAAGAATGGTTGGCTTGAGACAGCTAAGATTTTTAGTGTGCCAAAGGAATTCATAACCAGAAACCAATTCAGCTGTTTTTATTTTACTGGCAGAAAATAATGTCAGGTTCTGGCCGGAAACAAGTACAATTCATCTCAGAAAACAACTTTCTCCCAGCCCTGCATTCCTTCCCAGCAAAGGGGACCTACTTAGAGCTGGGTTCTTGCAGCCCTTCACTGCAGAGGCATAGGGTGCATGGCATAAGGCTCTCTGCATCCCAATAGCACCAATTAACAGAACAGACACTTATAATAGTAAGGGTCAGATGCACAAGGACTGTCCTTTTTTATGGCAATTACAATCAGTCTAAATTTATAAAGGTAGAATTCACAGTGCCCATTACATGTGTTTTAAGTGTCTCTAAATCTGGCCGAGTCCTAGCAGGATGCCATCCAGAACGCTGGGTTCTTCTCAGAGAGGTGCTGCCTCTCTCTTTTTTCTTCTATAATCTACATCTCCATGGTACTCGAGCAGCCATGCATTATTCAGCAGAGCATTGAGTAGTGTGAGTGACATTTGTGGGTCCTTTTCCCTTTCGTATTCTCATCAGAAAGAATTATATTTCATTGTTATCAGGCTCAAGGTAATGGTCAGATGGTATGGACTGTTGGCAGAGCTACTTGCTGGAAACAGCTCTGCCATTGTCAAGTACACGTGTCGAAGTCATTTGACCATATAAGCATTTCCTAAAATCCTATTTTATCTCACTGTTACTGAAATTAAGGTACATCCCAGAGGTCTAAGTGAGCAACACAAAAGAGCTGACTGCTGAACTCCATAAAAATGCAGTCAGTGCTATGATGATTGAGAGTCTAACAACAGAAAAACCAGGATAAAATAGCTCAGAAGGTTTACCAAGAATAGGGATAATGTGATAAGGATCAAATGTACATCTTGTACAGCTTGTACATCTAAGGAAAAATCAACTTCTTTAATTTAATTACATCTTTTTCATATCCAAAAGAAATGTGTAATTTTCTGGTAAAATAAAAAGTGCAGAACAGTTGAAATGCCAATTTTGTATGTAGTTAAGTACTGCAGAGAATACAGTGTGCAAAAATATCACGGTCCAAAGCAGAACCAAAATGGTATTACACAGAAAATCAATATACAAAGTTATACAAACACCAAAGCCACAGCCTCTTTTTTTTTTTTGCTAGTTCCTGCTCAGTAATTTCCAACTTTTCTTCTAAGTGCAATAATAATATTGAATGGGTCCATTTTATTTACTTACCTCCTTTAAGACAATCTGACAGTCTACCAACCTGTCTACGTGCTTATGCCATTACCGTTCTAATTAATGGATTGTCTGAACCCCACAAAAATGAGAAGCTACATACACTCTGCACCTTTTACTGTTTCTTTACCAAATTTGTTCATATAAATTTTTTTATAACCACTGAGCAAAACTGTGGAATATGCACAGTCATAAAATTCCTCTTCAGGACTTTGAAAAACATGCCAATGTAGAGAAGAAATCTAATTTTCACATCAGTTCATCATCAAACACGCACAAACATATTCTTCAAAAACAGATTCTGAATTACATGTGTGAGGTTATTTCTATCTTGTGACCTAGTATTTTTTGAAAGCTTGGTGAAACATAAGCATAGCAAACGAGAAATGTTGCTACAGCCTGCAATTGGATGAAATAGGAAGTAATCAGGGGGCTACCTCACTTCAGCTGCATTGTCTAAATGTGGAAGACAACTTTTACCACTAGAAACTGATTACTAAACATATATTCAGCTGCATGGATATGTTCCTTCTCTTTTCCAAAGCATGTTCCAAACACTTTACCTGCTGTAGAGCCTGTCAGGCAATGTGAGATGCATGATTGTTTCAGTGGGCCAACAACCACTACTGAGTTCTCCACAGCTGCTGCCTGCTGATACAGGGTGCACTTGCTCCTACCTGAATTTAGTCCAGTTTAAGCAAGCTATCTGGGCTCTGCATGTGGTCAATAGGCTGAAAAAGGCATCTCATGAAAGCAGCTCATCCCACCTTAGATTCTTATATTGCTGTTCTCTGGAGATGTCCCTGACTATACAGGCAACACCAGCAACAGAAACAAGGAGCTCCACAGTGAACTGGGTAAGACAGATGCTGTGTTCAGGGATCAGGCTGCAACTGGGGTCTTTAAAGAGGCTGGCTCAAAGAGCAATAAACACGGCACCCCTTGAAGTCTTTGTTGGGTGCCTCCGGTGAAATACTAGGAGAGTGCTTTCCCTTAACTAACCACTGGCCTGGTGAATGCTCCCTGCTGGGCATCAGCATTCTTGCTTAGTCCTTACAAGTGGTTGTTTTTGTCTCTTTCTACTTTTATCTACATGGATTTGATCCTCTGGTGAATAAGAGAAAAGCTTATAATATTTGGAAAGCTAGTTTATGATAAGGGCACGTTTCAGTACTGGCATATCTACAACACTAAGCTGCAGCTCAAAATTCCTATTGTGCTCTACAAGAACAAGAGAATAGTCTGTACAACCGAACAGCAGCATATTTAAACTTGAAAGGAGGAAATACTTTTTCCAAACAAGGGGTAATTGGACCTTGGAGCTCATTATGACAGGATGCTACTGGGGTTATGGTGTTACAAGAGCATAGGTATGTACTGAAGCAGTAGTAATATCCAGGGCTGTAATAGTTAATGCTAAAAGGAAGAGTATGGGAACAAAAATGAAACCTTATGCTTCAGGATTTAAAGCAATCTCAATTTACTAAGAGAGATCTTTTCTGAGTGTGATGAAAAGAGAGAGGAATTATCCACCTCTGCCTACTCTGAGTTGCTGAAACATTTCTCTGAAATACCTCATTCTGGATATTGTTGAAAATAAAAGTACTATACTGGATGGATCTCAGACTTGATCCAGGCTGGCATTTATGTTACCGAATATCTCCAAGCAATATTGCATTGTTGCTTGTATACTACAACAGAATCATAGTGTATGCAAGGCATCTTTCTTTAGAGGCAGAACATTATGATGGATTAATTACCTATTTATTTGTTTACCTTAGAGTCCGAGATGTCTTTTCAAGCCACATATATATTAATTTCAAATAAAGTGCAGTTAGAGTTTGGTGCCCATAATCACATGATGTCCCTCAGGTATATATATGTAAGAAAAGATTTTGTATTTTTAGATGTCTCTGAGGACCACAGAGATCACAGTTCAGGTAGTTTAGGTAAGGCTATTCCTCTAGGAAAATGGTAGGATGTGAGCCATTCCCACTGACACTGGCAGAGGCAGTACATGCAAAATGAAGGTACATGCAGCCCAAAAGAAAAGGCTAAGGGCAACAAGGGAGGGTCGTAGATACCCACAGAGGTTTCAGCCACGTTAAAATAAGATGGGTTATTGTTAGTACGAGGTGAGAAATTTCCCCCTCGTCAATTAATAGAAGGCCTGGAATACAGAACATGCTGACTTACGTATTTTGTTGGGGAAATAACTGGAAATATTTTCTAACTGAAAAGGAGACAAGTGGATTTAAAACATATCATGTTTTTAGACGACTAAGTTTCCTCTGTATAGAAGAAGAGGTATAAATATTGCATTTGAAAAATGTCATGTTGATAAAAAAGCTGCAGTTTCACCAATATAAAATATGAATGTAAACAACATGTCTGTCAGACAAGGCTATAACATACTGCTTAACACTGCTAACTTATAATATGTACCTATTATTGTTAGTTCTCTTAATGAAAGAAAGACACTGCATAAATTCTTGAACACATGTTTCACTTTTCCAGCTGCCTTGTGCTGTAGAACATCATGCTAACAAGAAGTGATACTAACAAGAAGCTAAAACCAGTGTAGCAAATGGGGCATTTAAATATATATAAACATACAGACATTCATATATAAATAGAAAGTGGCTATTTTGGGGAAATGAATGGATCCCTAGACAGACATATTTCAGTTTAATATTACCTGCATTTTCCTACATGGTAACCATTACAGTCCTGCTTAATCAGAAAAAAAAATTGTTATTCTCACTACTAAAATGGAAAGTCAATATTCACCTATCATCTCTTTTAGGTTCAATATGAAATTTTGCCTGTCAAGCACAGTGAGGAAAAAGAATATGATTTTTGACATTTTTCTTCAATCACTTCAAATCAAGACTTGACACCTATATGTGTTAGCAAAAGGTGTGTGTTTTCATGTTCAGACCATTGCCATAGAGACTGTCAGCATGCAATGGCTGACAAAGTCAGAAACCCCAAATCTTTGTTTTAACATTATAAAAAACATATTTTAATACCATCTCCAAACATGCTGTACTTGCATTTTCTCAAAGAGATTATTTTTGTTCTTTCCTGCACCAAAATCCATATTTTCTGACGTGATTTTCAATCTCGACTCAAGTACAAAGCATTGACATCGTTATTTACTGAGAACTGCAGCTCAGTATTGCAGCAGGGTGGCACACCTCTATCTAACCACCACATCATAAAAATGGTATTCTGTTTGCACTGTGCACTAAATACTGACTGCATGGTCATATGCCAGCATTATGCTATACTCTTTCTTCTGAAACAGAAACAAAAAACACTAAAAAGAAAACAAAGGAACTACATAAAACAGGTTGAGATGTTAAATACTTGATGATGATTACTAAAAGGTCTGTAGCCTTGACTATCTGATTAAACAGAGAGGGAAAAATGACCCTTTGAACTTATAACCTACTGGGGGTGGTTTCTACTGCAATAACACCCCGTTTAAACCCTATGGCTACGGTACATCTGCGGTTCACTGGCTATAATTACAGCCTTAATACTGTAACTGTAGCAAACAAGTCCCATGGTGTATTAGACTAAACACACGAGGCATTTTGTCCTCTTGACTACAGTCTGTTTAATGGCATTTTAGGCTCCAGCACATAAGTCTGCTCTTGGCCACGCACTCCCAAGCAGTTAAAGTCGGCCTGAACTAGTTCCAGAGGAACACCGATCCAGCCCTACTGGGCATTGGACAATTACTTGAGAATATCATTTAGGGTTGAAACTGATATTTATCTAGTGATTGAAATCAGTTGGGAACTCAGTTACTGTTGTGTCAGCATTATGTCTTTCCTGGAGCCTTCAGCACTGTTGGTTTGGCTTCTTCCTACACTGGGCATTTACAGCTGGGCTGACGTGGCAGCTGAAGAAGCAGCACACTGAGTGTATTTGTTTGTGTTTTTTATTATACTTCACTCTTTATCCTGGCCTCTCTCCTGAAAAAAAAACAAACACAATCCACATCAGGAGAACTGAACTCACTCTGACTATCCTTTCCCCTCCTTTTCAGAAGCCTGCTCATGCTCCCCCCTTTCTGTGCATCACAGGCAGGAGCCCAGCCCAGAGCCAGGGACTCACTTTGAGCCTCTTTTGTTGGACATGTTGCAATGCACAACCTCATCTCTATAGCTGCCCAAAGAGAAATTGGTGTCTACTTAGGCTAAGTGACCTGTTGAAATTCTTTAAATGTGATGATTCCCTCTGCCTTGATCTGCTGTCCTGGCTTTATCTCTGCTGTCAAGGACTGGCTAGCAGAGCTCCTGCTGCCGTATCTCGTGGTTCACGTACATAGAGCCCTGTAATCTTCCTTTTATTGAGAGGTTTTGTCTGTCCACCCCTGCCCAGAAGATCAACTTTGAATAGTTTGAATCTTCCTTAAATTCTGCACTAAAATGAGTCATTAGCAATCATACCCTTGTCCTGACCCTCAGAGTAGGAGGCAGGGTTTTTTTCCAAGTAGGATTTCACTTTTCTTTTCCTTCAGTAAATTACCATTTTTCCTGTTTTCTGACTGTATCACTTGGTCACTGAAACCTCACAGTCTCATCAGTGCTCCTGCCTGCCACAGCTGAACATTTCTCTTACTGACTTTTTATCTTTCTTTTTTGCATCTTCTTTCAAGCCCATAACTCAGTATTTTCTCCTACATACCCAGTTTATCTAAAACCAGAGTGACTCTGAATACAAAGAAGACCTGACATTTTATCTGTGAAGTGGAAATTGGCACCAGACTTTAAAGCAAGACCACCATTCATCCTAGAACTTCTATTCCCCTGTAAACTGCTCTCTTCCACAGCGCTTTCTTTGTAAATGTCCTCTCCTATCACCATGAAACATCTACATCCCCATTCCTACTTCTTCAGCTGGAAAGCCTAAGGACATGATTCTATTCCTGCAGGCACTGCAGAGGCTTGGAGGGGGCATGCTGTTTAATTGCCTCTTTGTTAAGTAAAACATCCGAATTCCTGACCACAAAGGAAAAAATAGTGAATATAAGGCAAGTATATTCTTAGGGCATATATTTTTTTTCTTTGAAAAAAAAACTTTGGTTTTCTTGTTGGTTTTGTTTGTTTGTTTGTTCTGTTGTTGTTGTTGTTTCTTTGTTTTTATGTAAAAGAAAAAGTCGATTTTATAAATATGCAACAGTAGATTACACCACAACTAGGGTCTAGTGGGAGTTGTTTCCACTAGCTGCAGGTAGAGTGCAAATCACAGATGGACACTTATGATCTCATACCACTACTACAAGCCAAAGTAGTCATGGTCATTTCTTTAAAATATTGGAAGGGTACTCAGCACTCAGTTTGGTCAAGGAAAGGAGACTGCATATGAATATTTAGACTCCCACAATATCCTCCAAATAATGTAGGTTAGAACTTTAAAAATAATATCTTTAATAATAATAGTAATACTTCACAGGGTTGTAAGTACCTTTCAACCCCGGTTATAAACACACTTTATAAAGACAGTTAAGTAAGTATCATTATATCTCTTCTACTCTCAGGTGACAATGACTTTGTGTCAGTTATAACTGAAGAACAACCCAATACTTATCCATTATTCAGCTTCCCAAAATAACCTGCAATTCTCTAAGCAACTCTAACAGGAAAACGAAGTTATAAATGGGGTAACATTCACCCAATAGTGAATTTAACAGCTTATTCTCCTAACTGGGAGAGTTACCATCTCATTGCACTCATGCTGCAAATAGTGACAACTTGTATCTACACAGCATCTTTCACCCTGGATGATGGCAGAGTGCTGGACAAACTCTCTGCATAACAGCTGAGGGCTGCATGTGGCAGCACAACGCAGCCACCTCTGGGAAGGAATGCAGATAGCATACTGAAGCAGAAAATGAAAGAAAAACACGACACAAATATTAGCTGTTTTAAAGGAAATATGAAAAAGAGCATAAATTCTCCACAGTGTAGAAATACTTTTTTGGTAGGCATCCCAAAAGTTAGGGTGAGACAATCATGTGAAGAACTCTGCGGGGTTTCCTAAATAAACACAAAAGCCAGGGCCCCAGCAGGTGGCCAAGTTTGATATTCAAATCATTAACATTTTACATGTGGAGTTTTCATTAGGACAAGGTTACCACATGATGGACAATCTGTATATATTTGCAGATGTGGCATGCAGGGAAGTCAAACCTGGGCAAGGAACATAATTCACAGCAATCTCTCTGCCCGAGAATAGCTGAAGGCAATGTCCAATCAAAGTACTGTCAGTGCAGCGCTCGGCGAATAAATGAGTTGCTTTGACAGGAAATTCCAACAGCAATTTTAATTCTGATCAGGCTTCAGGAAGTGGAAAGAATAAAAACACATCAATTATAGTGACAGGAAGTTTTAAATCACATGGCAAGCAGCTGCTGCCAAAGGACGTCTGCCAGCTTTGTTAAGAAGTATGGTATTTTGGTGCAACCAAAATTTTACACCAAAGTTTTACAGGCTGACATCAGTCTCTAATTGTATGTTATCCCACTACAAGGGTAAAGAAAATGACACAGTGCAGACAGCACACCATCATTACAACAAATCAGAGAGACTGTGTCTTTTTCTTAAATCCTGACCCAAAATGAGCATATTTATAACAACTCTAGAACACACTACCAACTAATGACACGAAGCACATGCACATCTACCTCAATAAAGCAAGAAATCCCAGTGGCAAGGCAAAGAGACCATCCTTTCCTCCTTTCCTGAGTTAGCCTCAGGCTGCAGAACGATCAACACTTTAATCATTTTACATGTACTGCCTTTTTTCATTAATCCATGTTGTAAATGGTGACCACTGCAATGAATCAGTGGTGCACTGGGAGCAAGACTGAAGAGATGTTTGATACAAGTTCTTATCATGTGCAGGCTCAGAGTCTATCAAACAGCTTCCTTCAGTTATAGGGCTGGGTGCTTTTCCGTGTTCCCTGTGCAGTACCATGTCTAACACAAACGAATTCTAGGCTAGATTTCTTATCACAGAATCATAGAATAGTGAGGGTTGGAAGGAACCTCTGGAGATCATTTAGTCTAACTCCCCTGCCAAAGCAAGGACACCTAGAGCATGTTACACAGGAACGCATGCAGATAGAACCTAATTAAGCTGGTCTGGAATGGGATGGTTGGGTGGGGGTGGGCAGGGGGCAGAGGTGTCAGCTACATTGCTGATTTGCCTCTTTGGCATTATGGATCAAATGGCTATCACTCCAGAGAAAGCAATTCAAATGAATGCAAATTGTTCTGGCCTCACTTTCAGGTACACTGAAGCTGTCTGGTGCAGCACTGGGACTGAAGAAGGGCATTAAAGCCAATGCAAATGTAATTTATAGTCTGACACAATGCTATAAAGCAACCCAGCTATATAGGGGGTTTAGAACCCTAGGATAATATCTTAGAATATCTGGAATAATGGAGATTTTGTAATTGGCTTCAGCAAGTACTTCTGTGCTAGAGTCAAAGAAGGGAATTGTTATCACTGGATACATGTCACACACCTACAGAAGGTGAGTAGGACGTGGCAAGTGCCATTCAATTCCAAGTGACTGAAAAAGTGGGTTGACCTGCCAAACATTGACTAACTCATATCCTGCATAGATAACTGATTTATATCCTCCACAACTGAATTACGTCCTCTGCTTTACAGCTTCCTGGCCTGAATAACTTGCTGTTCCTTCACTAAAATGACCAAGAGGGTCAAAGGGCCCAGAGCTGCAGATTCTGTTTTTCAGGGTGTGCAAATATAGAACAGAAAAAATTGCCCTCAGAGAAGGAAGTGTTCATGAGTTTTGCTAATCACATGGTAGCATAGTACTTTCTACAGTACTTTCTAAACTGTGGAAAGAAATACTCAGTCAAAAGTGACAGAAATAGTTATGCAGATTAAGCAAAGGTCACCAAAAAGTATGTCATTTTGACAATGCTGGCAAGGTTTGTGTAAAGTTCTGCTTTTCCAAGAGAATATTTTTCAATAAAAAGACTACTGGAGGAAAGATTTAAACTAACTACATAAAATTTTTCATTACATCTTTGGAGACAGTGTGAATATTGGATTCCAAAACAAAGAAAAAAAACCTGTCAAGATAAGACATGATACATCTTTTTATTTCATTTTAACTTCTACTTAAATAGTAAATGAAGCTAAAACATAAAAGTGCTCATAGTTTCCTGCATAATTATCCACATTCAGATCTCTCCTCAGGAGAGATTCTGTGGGCTTTCATCCAGGGATTTTCAAGCATTTAAGGGAGATGCAGGAGCCAAATCTCATATTTCTTCTGAAGAAAATATGGTATAATTTCCTTATGCTTTTAAGGACATTCTACATATGGACAATCTGGCCTGAAGCCAGAGACAAAGAAAAATACAGACAGAATTATTAAATGTCCATTATTTTGTATGTCTGTTTCTATTATTTTCTATCTTTATAATATTCTCTTTATATTCTGATAGAATCAGTGTTTCCAATCCAAGAACACTTACAGGATATCTGTAGTGTATCTATAGTTACTAATTGTCCATATTTTTCGTGAACATTACCCTATTTCATCTTAAAATGACATGTCAGTTTATGTACACACAGACATATATCTTTCCCAATGATCATTTAATATTTCAACTGCAAATCATTAAATAATACACCAAAAATCACTTGACTCTCACCACATGCTGCTGCCCTACACAACATATATGGCAATGACAGCACGCTTAGAAGAGTGTGAGAAACTCATTTTTAAAGAGAAGGACTGAGTCCTAAGACACTTTTAAAGTTAACAAAGAAAACTAAATGAACACCTCAGGATGAGAGGAAATGGCCTCAAGATGTTCCAGAGGACATTTACATTAGATATTATCAGAAATTTCTTCACATAAACGCTTGTATAGCACTGGAATAGGCTGCCCAGGGATGTGGGAGAGTCACCATTCCTGGAAGTGTTCGAAAAATATGTGGATGGGGCATCTGAGAATATGGTTTAATGGTGAACACGGTGGTGGTGTTGAGTTGATGGTTATAATTGATGATCTTAGTGATCTTTTCCAACCTTAAAACTTCCATGACTCTATGATTTGTATACACAGAGATGTATGTACAGTACCACCTAAATGACCACTCTGTCTCTAAATAATTTTGTGCTTCAATAAGTCCCTAAAATAGGCAAAAGACTAAGAAGCACAGATTTCTTGTTTCTGTTCCCCAGTATTGTCCTGCCAACGGTTATGAATGTATGTGCACAGATTCACTTCCAAAATCCGGCAATGGCCCAAATCATCCAGAATTTTCCCCACTTAGGTCACCTAGAAGTGTACCTTGAAGGACAAGTGTCCTATGGCACATCCTTGGATGTGTACCCTGGCTACCTTGACTACCTGTCACAACGTTCTTAGCAGCACCTTTTTACACAATGCCTTTGTTCTGCGTAAGGGCTGTGGCAGATAGTGTTGCACTTTATCCTTCAGCTGAACTGAGAAAGGTCCCCTTTTTCAAGCTAAGTTCATTCTTCAGTTCTCTGTGTTTCTGTGGCAGTTTCCTGTGCCATTAAAACCTGCTACAAATCAGACCCTCGTGCATCTTCCTCCTTTGTTAATTAGCCACTTTGTGCAAAATACCTATTAACCATGGAAATTAATCTTTGGTTTCAGTCATTTTACTTCTTTCCTGCTTGATTTCTTCTCTCTGTTTTTAACAGCAAGACTACAACCAGCACTTGGACTCCTACACTTTCTTATGGCTCTGCCTTTCTGCTTCAAAGGACCTACTGGTTCACTGTCAAGACTGTCAGTGTTCACAGGGTGATGAAATACTCACAGTGCATCATGGGCGTTTGCAGCTGAAACTCAACCCTTGTAGTCCCAACCTTAGTCCTTCTCAGGTTTCATCTACTTTGTTCCCAACACTGCTTGCCAAAAGCAGCTCCAGGAACAAAGGGTACTAGTTAAACATAATGTTGTTTTAGAGCTGGAGACCAGAGGAATATAGACCGATGTCTCAAAGCTTGACCACTTGACAACATTAACCAAAGGCAAAGAGCAGCACTGATTTACCAGGAGGTGAGTTACACAAGTTTTGATGTCCTGACTAATACTGACGTGAAGTGCATATCCCCATGTTGCATGACTAAATCATTACATTATTAGAGCTGTGTGATCTTTCCTTCCTGTAGTTCTGCCTGCCTCCACAGAAACTTCCTACACCACGACGCATAGGGTGGCAGTTCCGAGACTGCCACCTTCGAGCTCACGCTAAATTAGGGTTGCTCTGGTTTACACTGTGCAGAATCTAGTCCTACAGCTGACAACAGACCCCCAGACAGAACATGACATTCAGCTGCTGATATATTTAGTCCAAGAGCTCCCTGTGTTAACTAGCGGAAGCCCTATCTTCTCTGAAGGGTGCACTGCAGCTAATCAGACCAAGTTTATTTCTCGTTTACTGTAATGAGCAAAACTTCAGTGGAGACTGCAGTCAGAGTATCTGGAATCAGGAGAAATATAACAAGATGACTCATTAGTCTGTGGTCAGATTTCTTCCCGTGCAGGACGGTCAGCTCCTCACATCCTTTCCTTCTGCCACCTCCACCAGTATCCTGTTAATTTCTGAGGAAAATACAAATATGTCTTTGTGGTTTTCAGGACTACTTCCACTTACTTTTAATTATTTATTCATTTACTTCCTTTTCATTATTTCTTTATTCTTTGTAATCTATTATTCATCCACCTTCTTGTTCTATTCATTGTGATTTCTTGTTCATGCCACCAGGAGTTATTCTTCAGTTTTTGATGCTCCTGCACCTCTTCAGCTCTTTGTCAATCCACCAAGTGCCAAATGTCATATTTTTCAGTATTTTCTCCAAAGACTTTCTCTGATTTAGCTTATGACTGGTCCTCTCCAGAATCATCGTGTTTCTTCATCAATTGGGGATTACTATTACTGTTATTACTACTGGTTAAACCTTGAAAAACAGTGTTAAAGATCACAAGTGAATTCAACAACTGAAATCCCTCCTCTCAAGAAAACAGTCTCATCTACAGACAACCACCTATTATTGGTTTTCCAGCTGATGCACTGATAGTCCTGGAAAGCCTCTTCTCTTAGTCACCTTCTCTCCACCTCAGTGATGATATAAAAGGTCAATGATATAAAAGCATGATGTTGGTAGAGGGTGATTTTGTAACCAGTTTCCTATCCAATTCCTCACAACTATTAGAACAAGAGAAATCATTTATGAAGATGCCTTTCAACATTCATCTAATGTTTCCAGTCTCTGCAAAACCACTAAAAGTTTGTAGCATCCTTTACAGAGACCTCTCCAGGGATCACGCTACTCCCTGTAGAGATGTGAGTTGTTCCCAAGTCATATTACTTTGGTCCAAGACATCTTGCTTCATTTGTCCCTGAGGAACTTGTTCAAGATTCTTGCACAACTGAGATCTCAGCATCCAAAGAACCACAAAAATACAATTCTGTATTTCAGTTTGGCCACACCCAGACTCAAAATTTTGAAAAGCAAGCGCTTGAAACAAATGAAGAGCTTATCTCTTTTAGCAAGACCTTGTTTCTTGACAGAAGAAATACTGACTGAACACAACTTGCAGGAAAGGAAAACAGGTCGCTGCCGTTTTTGGAGATCCTGCATGAAAGCACCAACAGCACAAGAGACCTAGAGGACTACAATTCTACTGACTCTAACCAGCCATGAGAATGACCCAGCTTGTTGCAGTGTCTCAGCATGTCTCATAAAATGCACTGAAACATTTGCTAACAGGACTATCCGCATGTTATTGTTCATTTTTATTACAGCAGCACTAGGAGTGCCCATCAAAATCAGGACCTTGTGCCTGGTACAGATGTCGGTGTGTTAACCAAAGAAGAACATATTATTCAACTTTCCACTCCCAATATAAGCAGTCAAATAACAAAACTCTTTTATGTCAATGTGTCATTTATACGGACAAATGCTCCGCAGCATGGGTCATATAAACTACCCACAAGGACTGTTTCTGGGGAGGGGGGGGAAAGATTCTTAAACTTATTTTAAGATTCATATCTATGCATTCATGTCTGCGCATTTAACCATGTACATAATTCACTTAAGTTTAAGAGACCTGCTTTTAAATACTTCACCACTGTGTCATACCATGGAAACTACCTCAGGGCTACTAGGAAGGGGGTTCAAACATCCCTCATATAAAACACATCATTATGCATTAGAGGAAACTTCATTCAACAGAGAAGAATGGCACACCAGCTGGAGGTGAACACCATAAACCACATAAAGTTTTAATTAAATTCATTAAAAATTCTTTGTCTCTCACTGTGTTTGGAGACAGATAGAACCTTTAACAATGGCCAGCACACAATCAGGTTTGTCAAAACTAATAATAATACAAAAGCATTTGCTTACACTGGGTCATTTTGAAAAAGTTTGAGTAACTGTATTATTTTTAATATGAGACATTTATAAATCATTGCAAGATGTGGCTGGTCTTGGAGCAGAGTTGCTGTTTCTATTGTTCGTTGGATTGATAAAAGGTGTTAATAATAAAATGCACATTTTTAGCAGTTGACAAAGTGAATACAGGAAAGAAGCATATGTTCCCCTTAATATATGTATATGTAATATATATATATTTAGTAGGGTCTGTTGCAATAGAATAAGGGATAATGGCTTTAAACTACAAGAGAGTAGATTTAGATTAGATAAAAGGAAACTTTTTTACAATGAGGGTGGTAAAACACAGGAACAGGTTTCCCAGGGATGTGGTAGATGCCCCATGCCTGGAAATGTGCGAGGTCAGGTTGCACAGGGTTCTAAGCATGCTGATCTAGTTGAAGATGTCCCTGCTCATGGTAGGGAGATTGGATTAGATGACTTTCAAAGGTCCCTTCCAACCCAAACTGTTCTATGATTCTATGACATATAAACCCAATTTTCATGATCAATATTTCTTTACAGTATAGCTTTTATATTCCGTACTCATAAGCATGAAAAACAAGTACATTTCCTGCCCTTTAGAGCTTGCAGTCCATCAGCAAAGCAGAATACAACAAATGAATATTACAGCACCAGATCCCCTCCTGTAAACACACACATGCTTGATGTCAGACAATCAAGTATGACAGGAGAGTAATCATGAGCACAGAGCATGCATAAATATTTGCAGGAGTAAGCCTACTAACCCAGGTAAAAGAGGATAGCTATGTTGTGCCTAGCTCTTATGTAAATGACTTTGTTTTTCAAAGCCTTGCAAAATACTTTTGTGTTTAATGAAATCCAAATAAAATGATTCTACAATGTACTGAAAGGCTTCACATGATGAGTCAGTGACAATGTCAGCTATTTAGACTCATGGCAAGTACTTAATTTTGGTCCAAGTCCAGGTCCCATTTTAGTCAGTGGGAGTCCTTTCCCTGATTGCAACATGAGCCTTTGTTACTAAATTATCTCAAGCTGATGAACTGTGAAATAGAAAAGGTACTTTTACTAACCATTCCTAACTTAGATTTATTGAGGATAATCATAAACTAGTACTGATTAATTCAGTAATTAGATCTGAATACATACTCACTGCATAGCCAAAACATAAGGGTTGGATATTCATTTTTCATGCTTCGTCAAGACACTCCAATACAAAAAATATCACAGGTCAAATGAACAGTCCCATAACCTATATGATATGGTTGAAAATGGGGAAAGATCAGACAAAAGTGTATATTCCTCATCCTAAACCTCAGCAAACAAAGTTGTGATCTTGTCCATTTCATAGTCCTGATGCTACACATTTTAGATTTAGATCTGCATCCGCTTGATACTCAGTACTCTTTGGGGCAAGGAATTTGATGGGCTTTACTGTAAGGCACATCTTGACCAAATATGACAGAAATGTGCATTTGAGTAACTATACAATACAAAACCTAGATTGATGGATCTAAATAAATGTTAGCACATACAGTGTAGTATTGAGTCTACACAATAAAGTACTCTCACTAGTAAAAAACACTAATTGAAGAAATAAAAGAGCAAAGAAATTGTTCTGTTTTTCCCTATCCTATTGCCCTTATCAGCTGTGAAACTGCTGTCCTCGATTACATAGGTTTCAGAGGAAAATATTATCCCTGCTTTTTACTTTTCTTTCACACATGCACAAGAAGCAACTTCAAAGGAGATAGCTAAGAGATGAAGGAGCTGAAGAAAAGAAATAGCAATAACAATAGCCCCAGAACTGCTGCAGGGCCTGACAGAAAACACTGTATAATGCACTTGCCTATAGTCCCATCACAAAATGGTGTGAATTATCTAACCTCAACCACCTAAAAATGAAGGTTATAATTTGAATATATTGGCTAAGTTCCGTAGGCAATGGAGAAAGGCACAAATGGAAGGTAATTTTTCCAGTGTTATCATAAATACAGTAGATAGGGTAAAATGTCTTCTGGAAGGTCTGTCTCATTCTTTTGACCATAGAAAATCTACACAAATAGGCTAGGCCTCTAAAGGTAACCAGTTCATGTGATTACACTGAACTACTGAAGTATCTCAACAAGGTTGCAACTAGTTAGCTTGGGTACCAGCATCAGGCATGCTGCCAGATCAGGTGGCTGTCTGACAGCTGAAAATCCTAGTAAATTTGGCTGCTGTGAGTTCACCTAGTTCATGTTTAAAATTTTAGTTGTCTCTGCTACCAGTAAACAAAGAGATACATCTATGTCTCTGTGGTGATTGTAACTCAGTTTGTGATTTGCTCTGAATTACACATACAGACTGCAACAAAGATGCGACACATTCACACCATTGCTCTGACCACAGGGCTATCAGCCCAGGTGGTGAGATCCTGTAGTGGTCAGCTGTAAGTGTATATCTACAAGTATCTACTGATATAATAGAGGTAGGTATTATATGACCTAAACATTTTATCTATAGCTGTATGTATAAGTAAATTATTAAACAACTATATAGCTACAACTTTTTAACATATTTCAGTCCATAGACTAAGAGACACAAAAGGAGAAAAGGGAGAAAACTAACTGCTACAAAAAATTGTGGGGTTTTAACACAGGAAGTGAGATGACAATACATATCATATGGCACAGGCATCGTGGACCATTCTCCTGGATCACCACCATAAAGATGTGGCCTGTGTAGCTGACCTGACAAAAACAAAGGTCCAACCTCCAGCCTAGGCTAGTATCTACCATTTCTCAGAATCCTCAGCAATGGATCTCCTCCAAGGTAAGGTATCTATCACCAGATTTTTTATCACCAGAAAACACAAGAGGGACACAAATTAACCAATAACGTCAAAACATTGTGTCAGTTCCATAGAAGTCAAGGTAAAAACAGGATGGCTGTTCTATATATCCAGAAACAAATCAGTCCTATGTCATAATGATAATGAACATTCAGCTAGACTACCAAACGCTGTGCTTCTGGTTCCTGGTCCTACAAATAACTTATCCCAGGTCACCCAGCACTTTACTGGTCAAAGCATTTGCCTATGAGGGAAGGCAAAGACTTGAACCCAGACATGTGATACAAAAAGCACTTGAATTTTGGCTAATAAGCTACCAATTTTTTAAAATATATATATAGGTGTAAGTGGCAAGATTTTGGTAGTGGGGGGAGGGGCTGCAAGGATGGCTTCAATGAGAAGAGATCAGGAGCTGCCCTGTACCAGAGACAGACAGTTCCATACAGCATCCACCACAGGACACAGGTGAGCCCATCTCTCATGTTGGTGGTGCCTCTAGGAAAATGTATTTAAGAAAGGCCAAAACACCACATGATAGAGAGAAGAATGATGACAGTGTGAGAAGCAGCTCTGTGAGCACTAAGGTGAGAGAAGAAGGGGAGAAATGAGGTGCTCCAGAGGCAAGAGCAAATGCTCTCCTACAGCCCAATGAGAGGTCCGTGCCAGGGCATATATCCATATGGTAGCCCATGGAGAACCCCACTCTGGTGCATGTGGGTATTTCCTGAAGGAACATGGTGGTTCATGTTGAGCCCATGCTGGAGCAGGTTTGTCCTGGAGGACTGCAGCCTGTGGGGAAAACCCACATTGGAGTACGGGGAAAGTGTGAGTAGCCAAAAAAGGCAGAGAGGAGCTGCTGTGGACTGCTCACAAGCCCCCAGACCCATCCCTCTGAGTTGCTTGCAGTGGAGGGGAGATGGAGGAGCTGGGAAAAAAGAGAAGGGAAAGGTATTTCAATTTTTTCTTTGTTTCTCACCATTCAAATCTATTTTAACCAGCAATAAACTAAACTAATTTTCCCCAAGCTGAATCTGTTTTGTCCATAATGGTAACTGATAAGTGATCCTCCATCATTGTTTCAACCAATGAGCTTTGTCGTCCTATTTTCTCCCTTATCCTGCTCAGTAATGAGGCGTGAGAGTAGCTGGATGGGCAACCAAAGTCAACCCACCATAATGTGTATGTCCCCCAGTTTTCTTTTGTTACAATAACAGGTCAAGCAATTTTCAGACTCCACTCTGGAACATTTGTTCAAGCCGTGTTCTCAACATGCACATTAGCTGCAATGCAAAATCAGCACACAGAGAATTCTTCATGCACTCACAGACAAAATATTCAGTGCTTTCTGTGTTTCATAGCAGATGAGTGGCTGTTTTGAGCATGTTGTTGCTGAGTAACTAGCACCTAGGAGAGGGAGGGTGAACATGTGAGTGTAGATGACAAGAAAATATATGAAACAACCATGAATAAGGGTTAAATTTTCAAAAATCCTCAGGCTCTGCAGTTGAGGCAAAACCTTCAGAGAAGTTCAGCTCCAAACCAAGTAGTGAGATCTGAAAGAGTCCTCAAAACTCAGCAGCTGCTACTGGGATCAGTGAGGCCATTCATAAGTGCAGGGACCTGCTTTTGCCAATCACAGAGGAGTTGAACACATCTTGAGCTCGGATGTAGCAAACTTTACATGACAATTGGGGTGAGGGAAAGAAAAAAAGAGTAACCATAGCAACAACATGCAATTATAGACTTAAAATAAGTGTGAAGCTTTGTGGCTCAAGAGCAATGCATTTTAGAAAAATAATGATTATGCTTTCACTTCCTGTGTGACTTAAGTAGGGCATTAACTTTCAGGAAGAGTGAACACTGGTTTGGAGGTTTTTGGCTAGGACACACATCTGAATTAACTGTGGCCCAGAGTGAATTTATGCGAAGTTTATTTAAAATAAGATAGATGGGCAAGTGACAGCCAGTGTTTAGTTGAAAAGTAACATTATTTGTGGAGACAGTCTATTGTATTGCAGCAAAAGAGAATTCCATCTTCTATTAATAGTGCCCAGTGGGAATCCATGCTGGGACTTTTACTTTACTGACATATCCATTTCATTAAGTTTCTTCATCCAGATCCTTTCTTCAGTTTTCGTAGTAATTCTTAGTGTGTGTGAGCGAGCAAAAGTATTCTCTGGAAAGGATCCAGCTACTGCTGATCTTGAGAAGGGATTCTCAAGTACTACAGATGATATCTAAAGTTTGTCACTATAATAAATACAGCATGGCCTTAAATGACCTTGGAGCAACTCTTGGAAGGGAGAAGGGGGGCCCAGGTTGCCACTGGAGGGCTCTGCCCAGGTGCTTGGGTCAGAATGTGAGGGCATACTTGGTGAACAAAGACCCAGCTTGTGGTGCATCCTCATTCATCTTCATCCTGGGCAATAACATGGGGTGTGGCAAACCCTCTTCACTCTACCCAGGCTAGCCACTTGGTTGCCTCTCCAGTTAGTCTGAGGGCAAGCAGCTGACACTCCTCTCTCCAAGGCAGGTGGCCTCTCCTATGGAAATAAGCCAATTAAAGGAGACTATAGAGAGGCACAATTGGCCAGCTTCTTAAGCTGTGGTTCAGCTACAGAATTGAAGATAAGAGAGGTGATGAACAGGAGAATTTTCAGCTGCATAATTTTTGACCCAGTACATTAGTAGTGTGGGCTAAAACAGAGGAGGGGATTTTGGTACATGAATCTTTTTCCTTTCTGTGAGTCGCAACTGCCAAGGATCAAATTGAGAAGTGTGAAAGTAACAGGGCGCTTTTCTGTACTTCTTTTTAACACTACTAATGAAGGGCTTTCCACATTATGGCCTGTGTCCATTTCAGCCCTGATTTTGTATCTACTTAGAGGATTAGAAAGATTAAATGCTAATTAGACCACTGTGGATTAATAACTGCTACTTCTGCAATGCACATTTTTCTTAATCTTGCCTTTAATTCTAGTGGAGATTGGCCCATCTTACAAAGCCAGAATTTGCCAAAGGCTACTAGACACATAATAAATAGAAGGGGCTGGGTATTAGTTTTCTTGTATATACTGAATAGGCATCACCCGTTAGGCTAAAGAAGGAATTATAGGGTTGTTTTGTCTCTGAAGAAAAAAAGCCAAGTCTTCATTGTTCTGTTGGAAGCACTGGTGGGTTTTTTTTGAAAATGTTTTACATTTTCAAAATATTTTATGTTTTCAGGTCTATAACTTCTAATTTGAGTATTGTAAATATGTACACACATTGCTAATTCAAAGTTTTTTCAAACACTACTGACATTATATGTAAAGTGAAAATTAGGAACATGTGAAGACAGCAAATAGAGAAAAATTGGCCACTGTCTTTTCACTGACTGTTGACTGGGGAAATCACAGTGCTGTTCATTAGTGGGACAGTTTCCTTGTTCTCATATAAAAACTCAGTTGCAACATACTGATAATCGTATATTTGCAAATAACTTTAGAACTGTTTGGGGAACATTTAACAAATCATCTCAATACGGCAGTTGTTCATGTGTAAAACATGGCCAGGATCTTTTCCAGAGAAGACTTAGAGGAAGGTTTTCATTTCCAGCCAACAAAGAATTCAATTTGCATGCAGGTGTTACAGGGCTTCTCTCTGAATTCATGGATCACTGCTGGTTTCAGATGTCAGGACACAAAGATGGGTCAAAGGCACTGTGAGATGACTCGCAGCTAGTTAAAGGAGTCTGAGGTCAAGGCTGGTAACATCACCTCTCTTGTTTTCCACCGAGTGACGCCAGATGTACCAGGATCTCATTCAATTACATTATTTCCTGCTGCAACTAAAGGAGCAGGTTGGTTTCAGCACAAGGAGACTTACTACAACACTTTTTGGTTTATTCTAGCACAGAGTAGCCTCCCAGCTCTTGGCTGGAGGATGAGATCCACTTGCTTAAAAGCAGAGCAAGGATCATCCATTAGGATAAAGCAGGGGCAAGGACGGGTGGTAAAGCATTGTCCTTCTCCATGATGTCTGTAGAGGCTTTGAAGCAGTATTGCTTCTGTGCACAGAATGACAGTTGCACAACATTCTCTCCAAGGCAGCCACAGCCCAAAAACCGGTCCCTCATTTCATTGAGAAGGCAGTTAAACTTTCTGGTTTGTTCCTCATCTTCTGGGGCCTGAATGGTTTAGAGAAGGTGTAAGTGCAGCTGTGACAAGTCTGTTGTTCTTGCTCCACTCTTGTAAAGAATTACTAGATATGTTTTCTGGGTTTGCATTTAATGCAGAGGTACCTCATGCAAAAGAAACCACAGTCTGCAGAAGGCCAGGGTCACTTTGGAGCAGGAGGCTCCTAAGTGTGTGTGCCTGATTTTCAGAAGACCTTCCCAAGATTTTGTTTAATGAAATGAGCAAGGACAAATTCTAAGATCTCTAAAGAGTTTTCCTTCCTTAGACCTCCTACTGTGTGTGACCAGAGGCAATCTTCTCTCTGTTTAATCAGTTCTTAGTAGATAATACTCTGAGAATTACTGATGCTTAATAAACTGTCAGATCTGCCTGTTCAAAACAGTTGATCATTAAGAGGGCTCTCTGCAGAAGACTATGTGAAAAACATCTTGGGTATAAGAAAAGCCCTCCTCCAGAAGTCTTTAGAGAGGACCTGGGAGAAGAAAGAGGGAATAGAGGCAAATACTGCAGCAATCATTGCTGAAAAATTTCCTGTTAGGCCACCTTTTAGAAATGGAGTGGGACTGTCTTACAGAAATCCTAATTTAGCCCATGCCCCTGACATATTTTATGAGAATAGACATTTGATGTCCCCTTCCACACTCAAACACCAAACTGTGCATGACCAAAGACTATGGCCTCTTCATTCTTCCTCCAAACAGAAACTCTTGTGAGTCTCAAACATATTTTTCTGCACAACAAAACCCACAGAAACACATTTCTAAAGCCAAGTCCTTACCCTAATTCTGTACCACAGAAAATTATCATGAGCCAGCTGGTGAAGAAAGCCTTTAAAGGCATACACCCAAGGTCTGTAGCTGCTAGGAGTGGAACACAGACCCACCACAGCTGGTAGCTGCCTGTTATGGCTGTCCTGGAGAATATTAATTTTAACTAACTGTACTTTAGTAACTGTACTCCAAAAAGGGATTGGCAAGAACAATTGATTTCACTAGTGTATTACTGCACTGGGTTTTTGTCATGATATCTATAACTGATTTTCAAGGCTTTTTTTTTTTAAAACATATCTAAATAATACATTTTCCCCCCCAACTTTTATGTAATACCTTGGTCTCTTCTCACACTTTTTTCATCAGCACCTGCATTTATACAGCTTCTCAGTCACACAACTAAAGCATCTTCTTTTAACTATATTTCTTGCCTCAGGTCACACTAGCATTCCTGCATCCTTCCCCGACAGCATCCCTTATTCACTTCATCGCTTCACCACCAGAGGGCGCTGCCTGAATGCCTTTGAAATATTTTTACTCCAAATTTAAATACATAAATAAATAAATAAAATTTTAAAATTCCAGCTTTGAATTCTTCTTACTTAGAAAAGGTTGAAGTTGTGACAGGAATGAAAGTGAAATATTTAAGTACTGTTGTACAGCGCAATGCCTCAAATCTTTGCTCCACTTCATTCTAGTCTCATCCAATCTTGTACAGTCTGGTACAACAGTACAGATTAAGCTTTGTTGATTTAATCAAACAAAGCGGTCTTGAATTAGGGTGTTTATGCCAGCTATTGAAATCCACAGTATGACTCCGATGGACTGCAGCTTGAGAAGGAAAGGCAAACTAGATTTCTACAGCTAACTAAAAACAGCTAGTGATATGTGATACTGCCTAGGATAGAGCACAGTATTTCTTAAAAATTAGTGTCCATTAGTACTAATGTTAAGGCTCTGTCTCTTTAAAAACAGAACTTCCACTTTAACACTGATTCATTTTTAGATTGTCTTCTCTTTTTCATAGTAATTTCTATCCCAGTTCTGCTCTGTTTTCCAACACCTTTTTGTTTACAATAGGTCTCTTTTTCTCCCCACAATTATGTCCAATGCCTTTCCATCAAACATGTTCATGTATCTCAACACAAATATTTCATGCATGTAAATGCACAAATGTGCATCTGTATTTCCCACTAAATAAGAGGTTCAAAGCTATTCTTGGGTCCAGACTTGTCCTCTTCAGACTGGAGCTGAGCTTAAGATTCTCAGGAAGGAAAAAGCCAAAGTAAGCTCTTTAGCTTAAACCCCAGCTTCTGAGCCATGAGCTCTAGCCAGACTGGGCACGGGAAAACTCAAGTATGACTAGTTCTGGGACTGAGTTTTCTTAAGTACAGCATACATTCACAAAGCTGAGTTACAGTCACCCACAGGAAGACACAAAAGGATTGGTGCAGAATTTGATGTGCTAGAACTCTGCTGCACAGATCCCCACACTGACTGAACCTGGAAGTCTCAGACCCTAACAGTGAAAGTATAAATAGCTTTATCTATGGATTTTATAATGGAAATGATAAAATTACAGAGGCCTGACTTGCTTGCACAGCACTAGCACTTGACAGTCCTAGTCACAGATCATTCAATTACTAAAATTCGAAGTAGGACACAGCCCTCACACGATGTCAATGCATGACTCTTTAAGTCATGCGCATTTTACTCAATAATGAGAAGTCTACATTAATATGCCCACATGAAGTGCTCTGTTATCAAGCTGGTCAGTGAAGAACTAGTCAATGTGATCAGTGGCATCTAGAGAGTTTGGGTTCACCCTACAGCAGGCACTTAGATTTGGTCTCATGCACCCAAGCTTATGTCTTGGTCTCATGAGCCTGACTGTGAGCAGAATTCCCCACTCCTCCCTCAGTGCATTAAAAAGGATAACTTTCAGGAACCTTAATTCAGAGAATTACCCTGTCAGAGACATGCAGAACCCAACCCAGCCTCTGCAGCTCCACCTCCATTTTGCCACTTCGTTCCAGTCTACTTCCAGATGGAGGAGAAAGCTAATTTTTCCTCTTTAAAAATATCCTCAGTGTTTGAATATGGCAGATAAACAGATGGATCACAGGTCTCAGTTCTACTCCTTCCCAGAACTGGGCTACGTTTGTGATACACAATGAAGTTATCCTGCTCAGGAGGAGAGTATGGCATATCATTTGTTTTCCCCACATGAAAAAACATCTGTTGAAGATGATAAACAGATGAAGTACCTAGGACATCCATTGTTCTAGAAAGTCAGATCTTCTTCTCTTATACACAGGACCTGCTTTTTCAGAAATGCATTTCTGATTAGCCTATTTCCAGGGACAGTCTGGCAAGCCAGAATGTGAGAACATCTCATTTTATTGATGAAGGAGCTTCTACCTCACAAAAGAGAAATAATAACACTCCTGACACTGGCCAGCAAAGCCAGAGAGCTCACAGACCTTCACCACCTTGCTGCCTTCCAGTTTCTGAGGGGAGCCAGATCAGAGGATTACCTCCCTTGTCCGTGCAGGGACAGCATGATGTTTTCCTCACTGAGATTTTACCTCTTGGCCCATTAAAGAGCAGAACAGTAAGATGGAGTTGAGGCAGGCATCTAGGAGAGCTTGAATGTGCAGACTGCTTTCCTATCTGAAAAGCTGATTTGCAGGCAGACATACAGACCTCCTTCCACTGCTGTATGGCAGTGAGGGATTCATCCTGGGCAGAGGCTAGGCCATGGCTTTTCTGTTGCTGCTTTCTTCCAGGGATGCCTTCAGCAAACAGCAGGTCTGCAGTGCTTTGGAGGGTCCAACCATCGAAGGCTACATGGGGCTGCCACTCCGGGGTGATGTGAGAGTCTCTGCATAATGAAGGAACAAGTCCCAGAGACCTCTCAGGAAACATTTGTCATAGTCTAGGTCTTAATCAACTCCAGAATGGAAAAAGCAACACAAGTGAAATGTCTCTCAATGCCTACAAATACCTAAATTCAAGTTCAATTATAGAAGAAGGAGGGGAAAAGTAAAGAGCACCTTTTTTCTCAGGCTTCAGAGCCAAGATCTGTATGTTTTTGAAGTCATCCTGCAAGGAAGAAAAGAAAAGGCTGAAGCTTACTGTGACCTAAATAAAGCGAAAGAAATAGGTGCTTGTGATCAAAGGGTTGAATGATGCATATACACATCTCCCTAAATAATAGAGTCATTGGGAGAAGTGACATGTCATTATTCCTCTGAAATAAAGCAAATTACCTGTTCTGAAAAGGGGAATTAATCTGTTTTTATACAGTGAAGAATAATGCCACATTATTTCTTCTAAAATTAGTAGCTGATAAGCTGAGACTTCACTGCATATAGCATCTGGCTTTCTGGCACCACATGCACTTACCAGAGTGAACCTTTCCTTTACCAGTTTTATAAGGTTTGGTGGGCAATAGCCATTACTGCAAAGGCCTACATCCACTGAGCTCCAGAACAGCCGTAGATTTAAAGTATCTCAGAGTTTCTTTCTTTTTCTCTGGAGAAGCAATATGCAGAAAACCTGATACTGACATTTCAAAAAAGCTAAAGAACTTTGAATGGACTCTCAAAATCCTCTTTCACCCATCT
The DNA here is from genome assembly GCF_001715985.3 of Manacus vitellinus. NCBI lineage: Eukaryota > Metazoa > Chordata > Aves > Passeriformes > Pipridae > Manacus > Manacus vitellinus. The sequence goes on from NW_021940535.1 coordinate 30,990,985, forward strand.
TTCCAACCAGCTGTACCCTTCATTAGTTGTTTTCCAAACAAGAAGCAAGCACACGACATTCTCATCCTAAAATTCTGCATTTTGACATTTCCAGTATTCAAGGCAGGTAGAGAAAGAGTGAATTCTGAAAGTTGAAGTCAGACTCATCTAAGTAAATAAGAAGTTTCTTATTTTCTATTCTCAAACTCTAAGGCTTCAGATGCTGAATAACTGAGCCCATAACCATAGTAATGGCCTAGTAATTTATCTTGTAAAGATAATGGCTATATTTTATCACATGAATGCATAGAAACAGTGTAGAGACTTCTCAAAACTGCTTTCCTGAGGAATTCCCCTCTGTTTGCTGTTTACGTTTAGAGTAACAGTATGAAGGGCTCAACATTTATAAAGAGGCTTGGGAAATTGAAAACATGAGAATTCATTTCCATCAGACCCGGAAGACCAAAATCACAGTGCTTATTTACCCCCTAGACAGTTTCCAACTAAATACTCTTTCAATGGAACCAAACTTTCCTGATTCTCTTTCACTGATGCACAGCCATACTCGCATCCAAGCTATGTGCCGAAAATTCCCTAGCAGCAGATTTGAAAGGAAATATGTTAGACTTTCTCTCCATCATGCATCTCAGTGAAGTGATTGGGTGATATTTTCCCTGTAAGTATGTAAAAAACCTCACTATTGTTGGTGCTTTTCCTTGGCTGTAATGACACCGAACATATAAAAGATAACCAATCCAGTCGCCAAAACCGCATATCCCATTTGATCTCTTCCATCAGAGTTTTGGCCTAGGCAGTTTAAAGTCCATGACTTCTTATGTTTGCACTTGTCTTTCATACATATGAGGAATAAGTGAGCTTCCTTTGTGCTGGTAGGACCAAGACAAATGACACTGCCCTCTCTGCTTACTGTCCCGACTGCCAGGCTCCACTGCATCACACTGCTGTTTGGGGTTTTTTTCCCTTGAAGGGTAGGAGATTGTCCTCTTGTCTAGCCAAGAAAAGGATTTTGTAATAGTTGAAGAGCTCCTTGACAAAAAAAAGCAAGAAAATCTTACTGGAAGAAGATGCTTCCTCAAGAGAGGTCGGTCTGTTCAGAAAGGCAGGTCAGCTAGTGAGTGCTGGAGTTGGAACTTTGAGGGAGGCAAACACATCAAAGCCAAGTCTTAAATTCCCCACATCCATAGGTTCTTCCACTAGATAAAGGCCCTGTGTCAGTGAGGAAAGGCACCCTTTCTATCTGACCTAAAGACAACTCCATGATAATGATCCAGGGTTGAGCACCAAGGACTCAGGGGCAATCCCCATCTTCTCAAAGCTTCAGCAGCCAGCAGAGAGACAAGGAGAGATGAGCTGGATTGAGGCTGGATTGATTCTGAGACAGCCTCTCCTTATGAGCAGGAAAAGCTCTCTGGACATGATGCTCAGTGAGTATCATCCAAGCAACAGGGTTGTCTATGTTTGAAGGACTATTTAAGTCCACAGATAACCAGGGTAAACTTGTGGTCCAGGAAAGGAGAATCTCAGAATCTGGCTCAGCAGTTTCCATTTCTGGTTCCTAAGGCAGACTTGGTAACCCAATTGCAGAAAAAAAAAAGCTGTCTATGTTTATCACTCTATCTTTCCTGACAGTAACTTATATTTAAAGAGATTTACCACCAGCACCACCTTCTGAACCTACTTGAGTATTTTTCTTCTCTGCACGGAACCTGGTGAAGTTTTACACTATCTGCTGCAAAAAGCACCCAGTTGTTGAACTTTTTTGGTCCTTCATTGTTAACAGCAAAAATTACAGTCAAGACTGTCATCAGTTTTTTTTCTTCTACCTGCTTTGTAATAGTGTGTAGATCACAGGCTAAGGCACAGTTTTGAATTCAGTTTAAATGATACCACACTGACCTGCAATCAGCATTTTGCAGTACAAAACTGGCAAGTGTGTAATCTGTGGAACAGATAGATCATCACTTCCCTACCTACTCCATGTATTTATTTATCAACAGGAAAGCCAAACAGCTAACAAACACCTCCAGGAGGACATATTTCAGTATGATGTCACCAGGGGGAAAGTAAGACCATCCATATCAAAGTATGCAAACCTCATTTTTCAGTACATGGAGATAAGCTACAGCTTCTCCTAAGCTCACCTATGGCAGGGGGACACTGACCAAACAACTGAGGGCAACTTTCCAAGACTGCCTCTTTGCAAAGCATGGAATGAATAACTTCCTTGAGAAAGCAAAAAAACCTGAATAAAGCACTATTTTAATTATATTCATAATTATTTATTTGAAAATATGTTCCCATTAAACTGCTATCTAAGCACAACCTATTGTAAGTCAGAAGCAGTTTGGTTCTACCTGCATTTAAAGTCATTACTATAATTATTTTCACCAGAACAGCCATTAATCTCATAAACAATACCTGGCTTGCAGAAAATACATGATAAACAGCTATATTATGATTTACTATTAGTTTTGTTGCATTCTTTAACTCTCACTCAAATACTAACTTCCTATGAAAATGTTTTTTGAGAAAAAAATATCTTACCTTCAGATTGATGTGTGGCAAGAGGTGTCTGTGTCTCCTTGGAGTATGATACCACCTCCCGAGGTAAGAAATCAACCTGGGTAATCTTTGACACCCCTAGTTTGTGCAGTCTGCGTCTAGGGTGGAATACATGACATCAAAAGGTTAGTCACATTAAATGTAAATCAGCAGCAGGAACAAAAGTGTTTGCTTTTATGAACAGAATAAAAAAATACTTTGGTGTTTGTTAAGATGAAACACAATACAGTATGCATGAGAAGTACCTAATTGCAGTGAACAAAATTAACCTGAGAACCATTTGCCATAATAAAGTACAGTTACTGAACCTCTAGATCATGCTGTTGAGAGGGACTGTAAATGGGAGTGAGAAATGACCTGCTTGCACCCTTCTTAGCATGCAACAAAATTCTCTTTCATGCCATCATTACTACAACGTTCTGCCTGCTCAAAAGAGTTCATCCTCAGCCTGGGAAACACAATAATGGAAAGGGCACAGTAGGTGTAAACCACACCAGATTAGGACTGTCAGATGTTCAGCTGAGAACAATAATAGAGCTTTTAATTGGCAAGTTGGGTGATTTCTATAAAGGTTATTCTCCATTCCACAGGAGTCATTAGTAGTGGAATTGATGTAGGTTTATGATTAATAAAGTCCTAATTCAAGGGCTGAAGGAGAGCTAAAACACAACTGGAACAGGGCAAGAATAGCCTTCTTTTTTGACTACTTCCCTTACTCTAAATAAATCATATGAAATAAATCAGTGAAGCCAACTGTAAGTGGGTAAGGGAAAGAGAAGAGAGACAGCTGAACATGGTCATGAATACTTTGTCGTACACAGTTCATTCAACAGTGCGTGTGTGGGGGGAAAATAAGTTTATTTCCTGAATATTATTTTTCTGTTTGCAGGAAGTGAAGAATATACAAATGATTACTTGCAAGTGTTTGGAAAATATGTCAATTTTCGGCAGAGAAAAGAATGCAAGCATAATAAACAAATCAATTGAGTAAGTCCAGTTGCCTAAATCTGCAAGTGTGAGCACGTTTGTGCATTTATGGGAAATAAATTCATGGACACAATGTTTCTCAACTGTCATGTTATTAGAGAGAACAACTTTGAAAAGCAGAAAATTCATGCACATTAGCCATATCCTCTTCATTTTCCAGACTGTCAGAAGAACAGAAGTCAAAGGGATTTTTAGCCTTATTAATTTACAATGGTGTCAGTATTCAATTAAGATTGATACCTGAAACGAAATGGAAGTCTCAAAAAGAAACTGTCATCATTGGATAACACCTACTGAACTTTTCAGGTGGTTAACGCTGCATCAGCTACATATTTTTCTGTTCTATCTTACTGGCTGAGTTGTTATTAAGCTGAATGCAATTAGATTCATCAGTACCAATCAGCTGTATCGTGTAACAAACCACTAGAGCAGAAACAGTTGTTATGGCTCTGAACTCTTTACAAAGATGAAAAATTAACAAGTCTCCCTCCTTACAACCATCTGTGACTTCGCCAATGTGAACAATTGTCAGAAAATTTTACAGAAAAACTTCTACCTTGTTACTGGGGGCAGAAAAGCTTCTTAAGGTAACAGAAGTTTTAGTAGTTTTACATTTTTGTAGCTGCTTTAACTGAGGGTCTGTGTGAATTCAAGCTTTAATAAATATGAGCAGTATCTGATGTGTTTTTCCCTTCTTTAACACCAGATGTGCAATCTAACTTGGTCAGTTAGACTTTCCTATGTAACCAGTCCCCTGCTGCCCCAGGCTACTCTTTCCATTTACCGAGAATCTTAAGCCTCCTGCATTGAAAGTCTCTTGACAGTGGTCTTGGTTAAGTGTAATCCCTAAATAATTATGTGTCTAATCTAGACCTAATTAGAACCTCACGTAACTCTAACAACAGTTTCACATGAGGTCATTCTGTATCTCCTCACATGAGGAGGGGGAACAGCTAACTGGATTAAACAGCTGGTTGGTTTAATCTCTTTGTACCCTGCTATCCAAGAAGGGAGCTAAATCCCAGAGCGCTGTCCTGAGACGGCGTGTGGAATTTTTCACCTAAAACATTTACAGTTCAGACATTGCTGCTGCCTGTACAAATGCCTTGTGCCACCCATAGTGTAGTAATTACTGGTGAAGATAGGGAAGTCCTTCTTCATCTGAAGTAACATGATCTCCTGATTATTTTTTGCCCCTGTAAAGCAACCCGTAATTGTTCTTGTGTAACTAAGAGTTGGCCTAGCCAAGCACTTGGAGACAATTGGTGCATCCTTTCAGTATCTGGACTCTATCAAATATGAACTGTAACGTTCTAGTCTCTAGTTCTTTTTAGGGCAACACTGAACTGTCTATTGTTTTCTTATCCCCATTTTTCATCGAAGCTGCTCATAATTCTTATATATTACCTGAATATTCATCTTCAAGAGCACTTAAGCTTTGAAGGATTCCTTTCAAAACTGCCAATGGGTTGTGAGTAGAAGGACAGTAACTAAAGTCCACCCAATAAAATTGGTTCCTCTGTCTATAGGTACCAGAAGAAAGATGTATCTGCTAGAAGTGTTTTGCTGCACATATCATGTATTTGCTGACTGCAGAATTTCTTTTGCATTGGATTTTGGAGGTTTTTTTATCTAGAGGATACTAGATAACACTAGAGGAAAGTTTAACTCTGCTTTGGTTTTGAAGACATTTTTCTTTCAAAGGGGCAGAACCTCCATTAAAGTGTGTACCTATGGATTTGCTCTTTGGCATACTTCTTTCTTGCCTTTGCACTCACTGCTCATAAATGATTGAAGTCTCATAGCTATATACAGGGTTATCTTTTCATGAGTCAAATAAAGGGACTTGCCTTGCACAACTCTTTGAGGAACCTTGCTCCTAGGTGTGCTCATCATTTAACCCAAACTTCTGGAAAAAAACCAGCTGACATTCCTAAAGGGTTTCTGTATGTTAAAACAGCTCAAAAAACTTTACCTTTTTGGTACAGTTCAGGTAAAGTTTTAGAAGCTGGACCTATTCGAAGCCATAATCATGTGAAGACTGTAAACATTCCTAGCACTTCTGGATATGGAGAACCTGTTTGGAATATCCTTTCTGGATATTCTCCTTCTGATCTTTCCTGGTGAATAGCCGTAACATCCCTAACTGCAGCTGGGAGCACTGTCAATCAGCAGTTAAAGGAACTTGTTGGTTTTCTTATAGAATGGTGAATGAACTAGCATACAAACTAGTAAAAGCACAAGACACTTGCCTGGACACTCAGACAGGAAAGCCTGTAAGTTCATAGGTAGAGCAAATTTTTCGAGACAGTGATTTGGTTTTGCCTATGACTCAAGCTCTGAAGAACTTGAAGTACTGCTACCTATGCTTTTAGAGGAACAGTTTATCCTAAATATCTCTGCAGGAAAGCATTTCTAAATTATTTAAATTAACGATTTTTTTTCACATGCTTGGGGTAAAGAAGTTCCATCCCAAACTAGAAAATATTTATTTTAGCTCTAGTACAATTTAAAAAAATCTTGATTGGCCTGAACTCAACTAAGATGACAATTACTCTTGTGTTATGATCATATATAAGTGCACAATTATAAGCACATACACAATGCCTAATGAAAACCAGGAAATTGTTACTGCATGTGGAAACAGCATAATTATAGCAGACAGAAAGGAGGGGGCAAAGTACCTTGCAAATGATTCAGAGAGAACAGTCTGAATCAACAGGTACAAACAAGATCAATGTAACTGTGCATGCATATATGTGCCACAATAATAACATTTCATCTATAATGAAATAGTTATTCGTATTGTGTTTCAGGCAACAGAAACAGCAACTTATCTTTTCATGAGATTATTTAAATAGTTGGGGTTTTTTTCTACAACAATGGCTTTGCTGAGGCTTCTTATTTATGAAACTAAAAAAAGAAAACTTAAACTATGGTCTTTTTGAGTCAAAAAGCAAATAAAAATCACACACACAATCAGCTCAACTAGGAAGCATTTTCAACATAATTCTTGCAAAGAAATAACTTATAACAAAAAGAGCTGACATATACCCAAGTTCAGAGTCAGACTGGAGTTGCAGCACTGAGGGGTCTGTGTCCCATTGCAAGGTCCTAGGGTGGTAATCAGCCGTGCAGCACGAAGGGGAGGGAAAAAAAAGAACACATAAAATTAACTGAAAGGATGAACAAAACCCCATCTCATTAGTTACATGGTCTATGTAGTACATTCAACTTCCAAGTGCAAGCAACAGCCACCATATGTCAAACAAGGTTTGTATGTCAAACTGTGACAGGGCAGGCAACTTATTAAAATTAAATATTATTGGTAAAAAAAGGGAAGAAGCTGGATTTCCTGTCAGATATTGATTAATTAAACATGGAGTCGGGTTTTTTTCCTTTTCCTGAAAGATTTCTAATTCTTTAACTATGGCTGATGCAATCACAAAAACCTGTAAAATCTGCAGGCACAATTTATTTATGTTTTTTTGATAAGGTAGACTGAGCACTTGCCATGAACTCCACTGAAGAGTCTATCCCTTCACAACCCCCTGACATGGACAGTCAGCCACCTCGTGCACCAGTGCTCTGGGCATGAATGTCACATAATGCATATGACAACAAATGGAACATTGAACAGCAGCTCTGACATACTCTGGGGGCACCTGGGACAAACAAACAAATTCTTCTTCTTTTCCTCCAGATAAAATTCCTGGGGGAGATGGGAATGATACATCTGGGAAAATCAGATCTACGACAGTCTCTTAATGGATTGCTGTCATATGAGGCTGTCACCAATTGTACGAATGCTCAAGAGGTGTGATCTGAAGACGTTGCTCCCTGCATTGCAGTGCAACTTGCCCTACTACCAGCTCTAAAACACTTTGCAAACACTCACAGAGCCTTTCCAGAATCCTATAAAATACTTGTAATCCTCCAATTTAGAAATGCAAAAATTGACATATCAAGGCCAACATTTTCAAAGTGCCTGCTCATTCCCTGGCTCCTAATTTTATTTAGTTTTTTCACCCTCAGGAAGCCACATTTTATATGCAAGAAAACTGCCAGAATCCATGACAGAATCAGGAACACACGTTTGGCTCCTGAGCACCTTTTCCTGTAGTATGAACACTAGATTATGCACTGCTCTCATTAGCAAAGTCCTCCTTCACTAAAGCAGGCGAATCATGCAAACACACTGGATAATGACAGCTGACAAAATTAAAAGCTCCTCTCATTTCTTCTGAATGCAAATTTTGAGGATACAAAGAACATAATATTACCAGGTTCAGCCAAAACCAGCCATATAACCAGCCATGCTCCATTTATGCAAGCCTTTCTGCAACAACAGCAACCTCTGCCAATGAAGCACTCATATAAACTAAGAAGTTATTGAAATAGGTTAGAAATAGATCTCTTAAAGCCACATAATTATTCTACCTCCTATTCTTAGTAAACTCACCCATTCTACTACCAATGTTAACTCACTCTCTGGAGAGGCAGACAAGGGTATATGTTGCACTCTGTCATGTCAGAGTAAAAGAGAAGCAATCTCAACATCCTTTGCATAGAAACAGAAGGAAAAACTGTAATACAAAGCTGCTTTCTCATGCAGCATAAGGGCACTTATTTCCCTCAACTTCTTATGATTCATAGTGATGTTGGGATAAAAGACTTCCCATTGATAGAGAAAGACTTCTCCAAAATGAAACTGTATTACAAAAGGTTCAGAGACAAAGAAATACAACAGTAAAGAACAGATTTTTTCCTTGTAACTTGACTGCAGTGCAAGTACAGTGGAAAGTGGACATAAGACCTGACTGCCTGATGCAAGGCAAAGGCATTAGTGACTAATGAATTATAGATCCTCTAAAAAATGCTATCTGTGTGAAGATTACACTTGTAACATCACCAAGGTTGGTAGCATACCAATCACTTACTTGATATGTAAGTGCCAGTTTCTAATCTTATTGCTGCCTAGGGGCTACTTATACATGCATATCCAGGTTTTCCAAACACTTAAAAGAAAATATATGTAACTCATTTCAATTTCTTCCCTCCAACATTCACTTTCAAACATACAAAATTTCCCAAGGAAAAAAGGCCATTTCATCAGAAGGAACTCCATTATCATTTGATTAAAACAAGAGCTTGTAACAGGTCTCTAAAGAGGTGTAGTCTCTACATTTCACCTCTAAGAATCCATCCAGGTCACAAGAGAGGGCCCGTTTACCTGGTACCTAGATGAATGCCTAAACAAAATAAATTTAGAGATCTCCCACACTCAAGACAGCACTCAAATCCCAAAAGCATGAGAACAGTAACACCTATGGTTTGTGCCATCATTTGTTCCATGCAGACATATAGTAGAGACATGTTCTTCCCTTAAGTGCTTCATTATCTGGATTCTGACATAGAGCCTTCACCACTCTTGACACTTTTAATTACAATTCTCCTTGACTCCTGATTATACCTGTTTTCAACAGTTTTAGTGCATCTGCAAAACACTTCCTATATTTGTGCTCCAAATGGTAACTGTTCTCTCTGCATCACTGTGTGCATACTTGCAAAGTCTTGAGAAATAGATAAGAAAGCAGTCTGCTGAGTTGTCCTCTCAAGCTTGGCTGAGCAATGTTATTGCAGAAAATGAGGCTGCAGGTAGCAGACCTTCAGGTTTCCAGTCTCTTGCCCTAAGAGAGAGAACACAAGTGGCTACACCCACATAGTGAAGACTGGAGAGCATAAGGAGTGACTCTGTGTTTCAAAGAACAATATTGATTTGTTCTTTGCATCTTCCTAGTACGTAAAGGAAGTCTGCAGACCAAAATGAAAGTGAGTGAACAGTAAAGATGTAATCTGGATCTGCAATTTAGCCAGTTTCCATGGCAATAACATCAAAAAAGAAATAGATTCTTTGAGGATTAGCAAACCAAAGATAATATTGAGTAACCTGTGCAGTCATCCAGACTAGAAAATTAAAGCTAATTTGTTTGTGATGAGTAGACATAGCATATGACATTCCTTGATCATATGAATGAGCATCATAATTATGTCTATTCTCCTATGGACAGTTCTCAGTTGGGATTGTGAAATGCCATTAGATTTCAGCAAAAAAGTTGTTGCCAATCTTTTGGAAATCTAGTGCACGAGTTCTTCCTCCAGAGACTTTATCACAAGGAAAAGGATTAGGTGCTGGTTCCTCTTCTTTCTTTCTTCTTCATAAAAGAAAACTGAAAAGGCTTTGGGACTTCAGGTCATGCAAAGACAGAAGTAAAGAGCGTAACATCACAGACCCTGAAGACAAGTACATGACCTAGGAGAGCTGCTTGGTCAGCAGTCAGGCAGAGGTGCTCCCACTGTGGACCCTTTCAGAGAGCACAAGCTGGTCAAATTTTCTCTGCATGGATTTTGGCACAGATATATGTAGAAGAGATCAAAAACATTTTACCTGAACATTTTAATGGGAACAAGCAGGTAAAAGTAGTGCTCCCTTGCAGTCTGTAGTCCTTCCATGAATCTCCTGCAGATTCCTCCCATGGGTGAAATGAGTGACACCAGCAATGGGAAGGGGCTGAGGAAATTCACTGAGCAGCACAGCCAGATCGACCCATTTCCACCACCCAGACAGCACGGACACTTTCTTAATCAGATCTACCCAACATTGTTTCAGAACTCATTGCTGTATCAGTCTCCCACACAGTTACAAACAGTAGCCCTGTGTTGGGGTTTAAGCACCCTGTTATCCTGTAGAAAGAAACCAACAGAAGCAAGAAACTCAGGTGTCATACATTTACTAAAGGATTGGATGGTTGTAGAAGGTGGGTAGCCATGATCTGAGCCACAAGGAGGCAGGGGGCCAGTGAGCCCCTCTGAGGTCACGGGAGACCCGGTATAGTGTCAAAGCTGGACCGGGTCCCATAATCAAGAGCTGGAAAAGTTTCCTTACTGTCAGCAGCAGCAGAAGACACTGAAAGCAGCAGCGGAGCAGTCCTGAACAGAGACAGCGATGGCTAAAAGCCAAAAGATAGCCAGTAGATAATGTGAAGCCGGCTGAAAGACGCAGAGATGTTCCTGCAGGAGGGAGAGCGGGCAACAAAACAGGAAAACTCAACAGAGCTGGTTTGGGGTAAGACTGTATTACTTTCCCAAACCCCAGAGACTCCTAAAAGAGGAGGGGTGGACTTCCAAACCCTTAGGGAGTCCCGAAATGCAGCAGCAGCTAGAGAGAGAGAGAAAGGAGCTGAAAAACCCAGAGTTGTCCTGAGAGCCGAGCCAGGACGGAATGCGGAGGAGGTGGCCATGCCCTCTGCTGTTGCTGCTGCTTCTATCATGCTACTGAGCTGAGACAGAGCAAAGGAGCTTTGGTAAGACTGAACTGAAAGCTGTCTTCAATGTTCTAACCCAAGAGGAGTGAAGATCTACAAGGAAATTCCCCGAAGGCTGGGGCTCAGGGTTGAAATTTCCACAAAGTAAGAACAAAAATCCTGACTGCTATATTTAAATCTGCTGCCCTTGGGAAAAATGGAGGACAGTAACAAGTGCCACAAAAAACTGAAATGAAGGAACTGTGGCCTGAGGAGTGACAGAAAGACTTTTCTCTTTTCTTCTTGGACTTTCATTGAAGAAAAGGGGAAATTTAATTTAATGTAAATATATATGTGGGTGTAAATAAACCTTTGTAAATATTTTCCCCTTTCCCCAATAACGAATGGTTGTGTTTTGTCTGAAAACTCTCCACATGAGGTGAAAAAGATAGCAAGTCCATACCATCACTAAACCCCCTCACAAGGGTGAACTGTTGGAGGGGGGGACTTGAACTTAAAAATTAGATTCTTGGGAGTTTCAAACCACCGCAATGGTAAAGCAACTTATTACATTTATCTATTCTGAATTCATGTCCAAAGCATTAGAAAGATATTCAGAACACTGTTCTAAGAGAAAAGAGACCATTGCAAAATTTAAGGTGGGAGGTAAACAGAATTTGAACAGAACCACTCTCTTTTCTGTACTATTATTACTGTGGAAGAACAGGCACTCTGCCATATGTTATAATGCTCTGTGTAACCTTACTTCCAGAAGATTTTATTCTGATTGTATAATGTCAATTATGTAGATTAAAAATGTGGAAAAGACTAAAATAAATAAAGATATAATAAAACATTTGAAACCTTTTGAAAACTTCCCAACTTTGGAATGCATTAATGGAGCACAGAGTCTGACATCTAAAACAGCCTGGAATCCATGAGAACTTCTCAGCTGTTTTAAGCAACTTTGGGTCTGGCCTCAGCTGTAGTATATGAAACACGTAAGGCATCAGTGACAATACATAAACTTATTAAATCACCATCATAAAATGATATTTAATATCTGGAATCAGTGATATCACAATAGAACTTGGCTCTGGTTAAGTGCCCCAAGCCAACACTTTTCATTCAAATAGTGTGCAACATACTGACAGCTTAGTTCTGACTCTGCTTCCCTGTAGCCAAAATCAAATCCTCCCTCATCTGTTGCTGATGCTGCAGAACATGTGTTCTGCATGACTTCTTTTCTCCTCCCATTCCCCTTTCCCAGGTCAAGAGTAACCAGGCCTGAAAATTCACACTTTTGATAAACAGACTACTCACAGGAATAAAAGCAAACTTTGCTTTCCCAGGGGGCCTCTTGAAGGGCAGAAATCTCTTTGCAGCATCGCAAATCACACCTTCAAGCAGAACTGAAGGAAAGCAAAACACCATATTCTGGCATCTCCTGTCACCAAGAGCTGTTGTGCTCTACAGACCAAGAGAAAACTGCACTGACAGTGTACTGAGTCCCAAGGTATCTGCTGAATTGAGATATTCATATGTGTCTCTAATGAAACAACATTAGACCTGACAGGTCCCAAACCAAACATCTCCCCTTGCAGTAAGAACAGCATCCTAAAATGACCCTTTGTGGGGGAAATAGCAATGGCCTCCTAACCCTAAAATACAGTGACAGACTGTGCCATGACTCCACAGATTAAGCTGTGCTAGGGTTTTCAGAGACCAAAAGCAAATCTCATTAAGCAGAGCAGAGGCTGTCACTAAACCAAAGCAAAGAGACCAGAAATGAAGGTGGGATTCTCCCACAGCATATGGAGTCACCCACAGCACATGAAGTCTCAAGGCACCCTCGCTTACCAAAGGAATGCTTCTAAAATGATGAGAAAGTGACTAATCCAATTCTCCCCATCTGTGGTAGTAGGGGGTCTTGATGTTGCAGTAGGTATTTATGCTATCTTCAGGCACCTAAATGAAGTGCTCCACCAGTAAACGTCACTGTGAGCTCTTTGCATGCAAGCAGAAAGATAGGAGATTGCTCCATGCAGCTGTTCCAGGTCCCCAACTTAGACTCCAGTTATGAGTAGGTTTTAGAGGTGGTTGTCCACAAAGAATTTGGCAGCTACAGCCAACTAACTTGTGTGGGTGACTTGGGAGTGTGAGTAAAGAAGAGGTAGACAGACTCTTCTTCTTATTGGTGCCCAGTGATGGGACAAGAGGCAATGGACAAAAATTGAGAAAAGGAAATTCCACATAAGAAAAAACATCGTTACTATGAGGGTAGTCAAACACTTGAAGAGGTTAACCAGGGAGTTTGTGGAGTCTCCATCTTTTAAAGCCCAACTGGGCACAGTGTGAGCAACCTGCTCTAGGTAACCCTGCTCTGAACAGGGGGGATTGACCAGATGATCTCCAAAGGTGCCCTCTCACCTTGGTTGTGTGATTCTGAGCTCTCCCTTCCATCTCCCTGTCAGCTCCTGCTGAAGACCCAAGGGGCTGTCTGCACTGATGGGAGAGCTACTTGAGAGCCCACAGGCTTCAATCTGCTTCATGCTCTCTTTCCTTCTAACTTCAAATGCAACTAGCAAAAGAAGTGAACTAGAAAAAAAAAGCTAACCAAAAAAGCACAAGACTGCAGAGAATAACACGATTCTTGCTTTTGACTTTGATGTAAGGAGGAACCTGATGTTTAAAATTACAATTTTAATCCTGGATTACAGTTTCCAAAAGATTGAGAATTGCTTACATTAACCACTGTGCACCTGTACACAGATAACATACTGAAAAACAGGTTCCACCCAACTCATATAATCTTAAAAATACTTGATGCAACAATTGTAAGATATGAGACCTATTTTAAAATCACCAACAGAATAAAATATTAAGATGTGTTTGAACACATTTTTTCAATATAATAGCAAATATTGTCACAAAATTGCAATCCAGTATTATTTGCAATTTCAACATGTCATCTATCATGTATCTAGCCTTCTTTCTTTTTTTTTTTTAAATATCTGAATATTGTCAGAATGAATTTAAGGCTGCCTAAATATTTAGCTAAAATTTTAGAGTTCTGCCTACTTTGTTGTGTCAATTTCTCCAAAGTTCCTAATTTGCTGCTGATTAAATAGATCTGAACTAAGAAACTGCTGATGAGAAATTACTGCAGATGTTTAAAAATATATGTGTGTATAGATAAACTATTTGTTTTTATTTCTTTCCCTCTATATTATTATAATTTTATTTTCTCCACTATAGTTTTCACTTTCTGATATTTTCCGTACATTTAAAATGTATCTCCAAAACAAAGTACATCAAAAAAAGGATATTCAAAGCTAATACTCAGAGTTGGAAAAGTACCACTTGCCTCAACAGATACTTTGCATTTAAGCCACTATTCTGCTGCCATCTGTGCTCTGTTTTGCAGATCTGTTCCACTTTGAAAGCATTGGCAAAAAGAAAATACCTTCCTTGTGCTGCTTGTTTTCTGAGGCACATTATAAGCAAGATGGCCATCAGCAGTTAGGGAGGATTTGTGCCGCTCAACAAGACACTCACTTGTGCTTGTAGAGCAGAAGTCTGCTCTGACTTCCCTGTGCCTTCTTCTGTTCAGAGCAGGACTGCTAATCATAGAATAAAATGCCATAATACATTTTGAGAGCAAGAAGTTTGGCACCACTATTGGAGCACAGTCAGAGGTTTGAATTTGCATTTACACTTCCAAGCAGGCTGACACCTCTGACTTCCAGTTTTCACCAATAAAAAGAGCAACTCTGACCTCCCTGAGAGCACAGTGCTATCTTTCAGCTGCCTGGCAAACATAACAGCCCTTCTCAGAATGGCGTGAGTTTAAAATACTCTATTTACTTATTTTTTAGGCATATTTGTGAAAAATTATGGACAAATAATATTTAAAACACAAGTATATTTCAAAATTCTTTTTAAATCAAGGCTATGCTGCTGAATGGATTTAATAGTTTTCAAAAACCACTTGACTCTTAAATCAGAATGAACAATTGCAAGAACAGGACCAACACCTTGCTGATTCCCATTTCACAGAATTCCACTAACTAAATCAGCAGTTAAATTCATCCAATCTGGTGAATTTATCTGCTATATTTAAAGTCTTTTCTTTGATTCAGGTCTACATTAAAGAATATAGTCTCCTGGCAATGTAATGAACCTTGTCATTCTCACAATGCTATACCTACATAAATCTCAGTCTGTAAATTTATGCTGGTTTATTAGGAGGGTCACTGCGAGCAGCAGGCTGGATCTGCAAGGACAGAAGGTCAAACAGTTAGAACTGACACAGATTTACTCTAAGTGCCAGATATCATGAACGGTCATTTTGAAAGTGCAGTAATAAAAAACACGTTCAGGAGGGGGAAGGTACAAGTTGTTTTGTTCCTATAGAAACCCCCCAAAATTCTTTTTTAAAACACTATTTTCATCTTGGTTTTCATACCAAGAGTATATGCAACAAAACAGAACTCAAATGATCACAAATGTAAAGAAAGAACTTGGCAGGAGAAGTTCTATATGCTCTCAGAGATGCTTGAAAGGAACCACTGTACTCACATTAGGACACTGATACAGATTACACGGATACGCACATAAGGAAAGTTTTCTTATAAACATCAAGGGGCTTTGGGTACAAATGTATAAAAGACAAAATCTACATTTAGTAGTCAAATCTAGGAAAGGTAATTCACAACCTTTCAGTGGAGTCAAAGAGGGTAACACAAGGGCCAGAACCTACAATTTTTAGGTCTGGTATTATTCAGCTGAAGAAGAAGGTGAAAGATGTCAGCAAATTTTCAATTTTCCTTCAGTACTAAAATCCAGTAACTACTAGCTGGAAGAAGAGCTAGTGTTTCCCTTCCTTTTACAATTCATTTTGCTCTAAAACCAGCAAAATCCTTCCAGAAGGGGATGAGACCTTTTTCCACAGCTACGGTTGAAAAAAGAGCTCACTGTGTGAGCTAACAAAAATTTTTCACATTAGCAGTCAAAACCTCAAAAGTTGTCATGACCCAATGATCCGACTTTTGTTAGACCAGCTCAGAAATTATTTTCTGAGTTTGAATTACTAAAGTAAATAAGTACAACTAAAATCTCTGGATCAAAATCACTTTTAAATGGAAAATTATTCATTTTTGTAAGTTCTGCTTATGAAAACTTTAATATGGAATGCTTAGACTGTTTTGAAACTCCTTGAAAAAGAAAAAAAAAGGGAGATTTATCAATATCTTGCCAGTGGCAGCAATTCCCATTTTACAGATTTGAAGAAAATTCCTAAAAATTGAGTTAACAAAATAGCTACTCATAGCCTCTTTTTATTTTTCCAGATAAAATTGTGAATAGGAATTTTCTAAGCGTCTTTTTAATAGGATAGAGAAGGAGAATGCACAAACTGTACCACTCTATGTTAAACGGTTTAACATTGGAAGTGATCTTACTAAATTTAATTAAATCAAGAATAAATTCTGTGCAAGAGAACGGTTTAAGCTGAGTTGGCCTTAGCAAATAAGTTGTTTTGTTTTAAGAGGATTAGCGTTTTAGTCCCTAAAATCATCTGATTGTCTGACTAAATATATGATGATATGCTTAGAAATAACTAGAGAGAAGTAACTACAGCTGGCTGATAACCTAAATGGTTAAGTGGGGCTTTATAAATTAATATTATATTTTCTGGATGCAGCTGGGGCTCAGGTTTCCAAGGCACTTTACGAAGCACCCTGGGAATGGCAATCTTCCCTTCTCCTTTAATTTACAGCATGGAGATGCTTGCTAATGAGAAAAATAATCAAAGATCTGGAGGACTGAACTCTATCCATCCTTTAGGAATGAAAGCATGAAAATCCTTAATGATGCCACAGGCTCACATGCTAAAAGGATTGCAGATGATTCTAATTAATATGGACCATTCTGACTTTGTAACTGGCACACACCGAAAAACACTCACTACTTTCTAGGTCAGATATACAGACACTTGAAAGCAACTGCCAAATATCAGTCCCTAAGGTGTCTGCTTCTGTTTATAGGCTAAAAAAAGAATTTAAAAAGTGGCAGGGAGAGGCTTTAGGGCTAAATATACAATGAATATAAAGAAGGACTGTGGTTCCTCTTCTGCAGGGACAAAAGGAGTGAAAACAATATAAGAAATCTGCCATCCTCCAGCCTTGTATATTAATCTGTTCAGGGCAAGCCATGATGTGCAAACAACTTGACACAGCCACTCGTAATGTGCTCATGTAAGGAAGACTGGGTACCCATGTTACTATCCTGTAAACGGGCTGATGTTGGGAAGTGTGAGAGATTTGCAGCATCGCTTTAGAAGGCGGCAGAGTTCCTAGGGCAAAGACAGCAGAGACAGCCAGAGTGACGCTCTCAGTGCTTTACAGATGCCATCACCATTCGGCTCAAGAAGGCTTAAGGCATGATTTGGCCCCTAAGACTGTAAAATTAAACATGTGTGCCAAGGTAAAACTAAATGGGAAAAATTTAACAGCTGAGTGGTATTAATCTCTGTTTTACCATATAATGGCAAACATCCCATACCAAGCCCAGTGCCACCAAAACAGAGTGGCAACGCCAGCATCCCACAGGCTATCCTGTTTATCTCTAGCCACCAAACAGACATTTCTCATGACTCTCCACTGTGAAAGACTACACAACAGTCCCTAGGGTTACAATCCTTCTTTTTCTGAATAAAACACCATTCAAGTGAAGTTTGCCATAAAGTAGTTATTTTCCCTCAGTCTTTCCTGTAGCTCCCTCAGAGTCTTTACATTGTTCTGTGCTTCCCTTTGGCTCAGCCCATTTATGAAATAAGTATGCCACTAAAGCACCCATTTAAAAGCCATTTTGTACATATAAATTGATTTTTAAAAAAAACCCCCACCATACAGAAAATAATCCGCTACTAATAACTGTTACAGCTGCTACTCCTGAGGAAGTACAATACAGGCCCATTTGTCCTGGTGCAACTGAAGAAGGATCCCTGTCATTTCTGAACCTGGTAACACAATGAAATGCTGGTCGTGCAAAGCTGAGTGGCAGTAATGAAACAGCATCATTGCACAGAACCTGTCAAATGCATTTACTTAATGATAAAGCAGCTAAGCCCGAGGCAATATGGTTCTGTTAGCAGTGGTTTTAGCAGATCTTACAGGAACATGATTTTGTTAATGTCTATGAGAGATATTCTCCACAAGATAGGAAATATGCTGTATGGACTGTAAAAGATTGTTTACTACAATAATCCAACATTTCTGTATAAATTAAATAGGGACCAAGATCCACCTTCTTCCTTTGCCTTCTTTTCTGTCTAATTAAACAGCAAACTAGGCATTTAAAAGGGAGAATGGCATTCTGATACCTTTCTTCAGCTTGTTGTTGTGTTATATTACTGTTCTAGGGAAGGAGCTGTTTAAAAACAAAACATTGAAAATAAAAGCTGAGTTACCAATTCTGATTTTTCAAGCAAAAACCCTAAAAAGCACAGAATCTAAAGACTTTGATGACATCTAGATGCACTCATGAGACATCAGTAAACAAAAAATATCTTTCTGATTTAAAATAATATGTGGTAAGAACACACTGGAATAGAGATGCCTTTTTGGTTTTTTTACTTGACTGATGTCAAGCAAGATTAAATACAAAATTGTAAAATAATGACATGCTTTGATTCACTTGGTGCACAGATGCTTTAGAGCTACCTCTTTTGATTGTGCATCTGAGAAGTAGGAAGTGTTTGTGTAATCCTACATGAAGCAATGTAGGATTAGCACAAGACTTGTGTGTTGTTTAGATGCTGTATTATAAAGCAGAACACCAAATAATTATAAAAAAGTGAGTAAATAACAAGCTGCACAGAAAAAGGACTGGAATTACATCTGTTTCTTCCTGCACTGAGCCAATATAAACTGAGGGTGAACATCAACACAGTGAAAGAAAACATATCCTAGTGTATTTCCTTTTATAACTAAATGGCTCAAAGTGGCCATGGTAGATGGCAGCAACTCAGAATCACATCTGATGAAAACATACATGAATGCAGACTAATACTGGAAGCAAACTTCAAAATAGAACGGGAGAGAAGAAGACATGCTCTCAACTCCCTATCAGTAAGGACATCCAATCAAATATGACAGCTGCTACTATGTTCTCTGGAATACATCTGGGAACATTCAGAGGTCACAGTAACTGCAAGATGAACTGACAGAGTGGACAAAAAATTATGCCAAGAGCCATAGCCAAAGGCAATACTGCTCCTCAGAGAAAAGTCCTGCAGCATTACAGACAGCTATTCTATTTCTAGGATTGCTCATGTAATGTATTTTAGGTAGAATTAGAAAACTAGTGATTATGAGACAATCAGGATTCCAGAGTGGTCTAACTTCTCCAGCATATTAGTGCTACAAAATCTCTTTGAGAAATCTAATTTCCCTTTATTTTTTTGTTTTCTTTGCTACCTGATGCTTAAACTCATTCTCACAGGAATTTTCTCTAAATATTTACAGTTTCATCTAAAGAAGGACTGACCCTGCTTCACTGTAAGTGAACTTCATACACTGAAGGAAGCTAATCGATATCAGTGCATAAAACACATTTCAAAACCTGTGATATCAAACAAATGACAACATAATTCAGGTAAGAACTATTTAAACTAAGTATTACATAATGCCCTAATCCGAATAAGAACAATAATTACAGAGTGAGTAGCTGTAGCCAGACAAACCCAAACAATTCAATGGACTGTGAGAGAAATAGTACAAAATAATCCACCTTGTGCTATTTTACAGCAGATAAAATACCACATTGAATCAACCATCCTCTGAAAGAAGCCACTAGAAGATGAAAAGTGTTTCCTACGTCTTTGTCTTTATGGTAGCCCACAAAATAATCAGGTATCTAAACATATGGGCAGCAAAACACCCAAGTTAGAAAGCAAAAGAGCACAGATGAAACTCTTGCAACCATTAACCTTTACACGTCCAAGGCAGCTGAGCCTGGTGCAGTTCACTGAGCAGATGGCAGGTGGGAAACTTCACACCCAGCCTAATGGGATTCTCATGTTCCTCAGTGCACAGTGGAAAGTGCTGCACGCAGGGCACTCCACTGCACGCACGCCCACACAATTCAGCTCAACAATAGATAGGACGCTACTGTGCAAACATACTGTAGGATGGTGAATCTAGCTGGGAACATGTAGCATGTTCCCAGCTAGGAACATACAGGAGCAGTGAAGGATGCAGGGCAAAATGGGCCACACAGATAAATCACACCTTGGTCCACAAACTCCAAGTGTGCCATATGCCAGTGAACAGGGTGAACACAGGACAGGGTGAACACAGGACAGGGTGAACACATGACAAGGTGCAAGTAATACAGAAATACATACCAACACAGGCTTGTATTAGCACTGAAATCTCCCCAGCCACAGCAGCACATCCTTCCAGCACAGGTGTATTTCTGCTATCTAAAGCTGAGCTGACATGCAAAGCACATGTGCTTTGGTCCTACCTGTGCCAGGATATCCTTTCCAGGGAGCTGCTCAGCCCACAAGACCTGGTATTGAGCTGCCTGGCTTTGAGGCATTGTACAAGGTTTGTCCTTGTACACTTCTTCAGATGACACAAATCTGGAGTTCATGGCTGAGAGTGCTATGGATATGAGATTTATGAATGCCTAAGGTATACCTAAACATGCCTCTTTGTGGGCACTGTTTTATGATGGCTCTAATACAATATCTATTATCCTCTCTGGTATACTATGGTAGCAAAATTTCAGAGTATCCACTAGGGAGATGCATATAGTTATCATGAAGAAGTTCCATATTAATAGTCCTGAAGAGGCAAATTTCTTTCACACCATGCTATGGCACAGGAGCTCTTGGCAAATGCCTTTACCTCAGCCTTTCTTCATATGTATTCCAGTCTACATTTCAGTTGTGCGCGTCTGTATAAGCTGACTATCAGCAATAGGACACTGGGAATCATCAAAATGCTTACAAAATACTAAACAAAGCAAAATACTTATCCTGAAAGAGCCAAGCATACTCTATTCCAAGGAGGTCTTCATGGGATCCTGCAACATTGTCTTGTGGAAAATGAGTCATATCTGAATAACAGAAAGCCCTGTGAACCAATAACCCATGTATTCAGAGACAGGTCAGGCTATGATATCATTTTCCTGTCCTATCTGTGTAGCACAAGAAACACAGGCATCAGAAAAATGAACTACAATCTGCAAAGCTATGTGGAGATAGGCAAGTTGCTCTCTGAGAAACAGCTGGGCTCCAATGAATTGTTCAGTGCAGCCTGATAACTAAGAGCAGCACCAGAATAAAAGTATGACACACCTCTACCTATCCAGAAATTATCCCCAAGACCACAAAAAAAATTTGAAAAAATATTTGGCTCTCCTGTTCAACTGAAAGCATTCAGTCAGCAATTTCTAGAACTGTTACTCATCTAACATCTGCTTATTCTTACAGTTACCGTCATGGCTCAGAGGGAAGCTGGAATGCTTCTGAAACCTAGTGTTATGCCCTGTGAAAAGGTTATGACAAATAGCTAAATAGTACTAAACATAAAGCAGCAAAAAACCCTCACAGAAACCCGGGCTGTGCAAGACAGAAATGATTCCATAACTTAGTGCTATTACACAGTCTGCCTCATACCATCCCCTAAGAAGCTGAATGGCACCAGGGAAAAGACAACACTGCTCTGGCTATTGTGCTGGAGATAATGGACAATGGTCCTGCAGGACAGCAGCACTACTAGTTTGTAGGTTGCATGGCAGAAGGGACCATTGTGACCATGCAGCTTTTCTTCCTGTGCAACAAAAGAGCTGCACGACTTTCATGAATGAGTTATTGTTTGACCTAGTATCTGCCTGTTTGTCAGGCAGATTATCCTGAATGAGCAACAGGCAGTGACAGAAGATCCAATAGAGTCTTTAGGTAAATTTGTCTTCATTCTTGAATTTCACAGAGTTTTTCTGGTTTTGCATTTGTCCAGTTTCAATATCAAACACATTGCTGCTCTTACACCTTGCCTTCCAGAGCTTGTTTCCTCCCCATATAACTATTACACTTGGTGAGCAAGTTACCAGTCAGTTTTTATCTTGCAAAGTAAGACTGAGTGAGGTCTCTGTCTCCAGGACTACAACTACATAACACTGTTCAAACTTTCCAGTTTATCAATTGTCCTTCCTGAAAAGCAGATGTCAGAAACCTGGGTTGCTGGCAGAACTACATTCACTGTTGCATAAGGAATCACAGGTCCTTGCTGATTAAAGCATACCTCAGGTATACTTGGTGATATTGGGACCAGCAGATTAAGTCTCACAACTACCAGAAGTACTAACAACTCAAGGAAGTATGAACACAATTTAGTTCTGCAACAGAACTTGCTCCCTCATATGGGAACATATGAAGATCTCTTGCATTCTTCAAAGCTTTCAACAGAGCTCTCATGTAGTGAGCCAAAATCTGTGACTTCATAGCTTTTTTTTTTGAATATCCGTATCTTCCTCTGGGGAACACTTCAGCAATGAGTAATCAAATTGCAAGTAGGATTTCTGCCAGGCTGTGTGAGCTCGTCATTTCTGCAGCAGTGTTAGCAGCAACAATGACAGACAAGCTGTGATCACAGAGATTGGGGCATTAGCAGCTTTGAAACTAATCTCCTCCCCTCTAAATCCTGAGCTCAGCCTAGCACAGAAAATTCACAGCAGAGAGAGGAAAAGCAAAAGATCTAACAAGCATGATGGCATGACAGGGAATCCAGCAGAAGCGCCCTCTCTATCACATAGTTCAAAATAGAAGGACACATTAAAATGAAGGACAACTTTGTTTATACAGATAAACAGGCATTAAATATACAGTAGTCAAAGTAAGTCAGAAGCACAGTCTAAGCATCTCTCAGGAAAGCTGAAATGCTTTCCTCTTGTTTACCTGCTGTGATGACAGGTCTATCAATACCTTCCTCTCCGAGTTTGACTGCTCTATCATAAATGCACAAACACTGAGTGTATCTACTTGCACCCAGTGACTCTAATTTGACTAATTGCCACCCAGTACTATCCACTAGTTACAGTCATTCCCCAGGGCCTGGACCAGACATTATCATATTTCCGTTGCCAGAAACCAATTGCTCCAGGCAAACATCTGCAGCAGCCATCCTGGCACGTGGCACAGCCCTTTCAATACCTGAGAGGATGCCAAGAAAACTGGTGGTCTACAAGCAAGGTTTTAGGATTCCCACTGAATTCCTAGTACGGCCATAACATGCCAAAAAATACATCCAAAATGAAAGCCCCACAATGCATAAGCTCTGAAGAAGAGGACAAACTCCATTCTCCTCTGAAAGGACACGTGGTCATGTGCTCTCATTGCTTGTTGCTGACAGATAGCCAAAGTGCTAGCGTAGGTCACAGCAAAATAAATTCTTCCAAGAGCATTTCATTATCCTAACGGTAAAAAAGTTACACTATTAAGATTCAGAGGAAAACCAGGAATTCAGAATTCTCCACCCAGCTTTGTCATAGCTTCACAAAGGACTGTGGGAAATAACTTCATCCCGAACAGTAGGCTATACTTTGCTTTAAAACTATTTTTGTTCTTCTGAAAGCACTTTGATTTGCTGAAGTCTACTGCATTTACTTATGAAGGCAGCATTACACTATTTTCTGTGTTTTGAACTGCTACATCTCACAGGTTAGGGCTTTTCCATTTAATAACCTCCATTTCTTCCAGAGGATAGATGTGGGAGCAAGGCTGAGCCGATTTTAGTAGCAGATGCGCAGCCTCCACATCACAGCGGACGGCGTCTGCATCTGGCTGAAGGGGACACAACATACTTGCAGCTTAGAAAAGTGTGATTTTTCCAAGCAGAAGGCTGGTGTGGCATGAAATCGGATGAACTGAAGTTCTATCACGTTACATTTTGTGTCTGTGGAGTTATAATGTCAACTGAGCACCGTTAACTGCAGAAAGCAATCACTGTGTTTTCAAACCATTAGCAGAGTCTTGGCTCACAGATTTGGATGCGCTGGCAGCTCTATGATGAATTAGTTTGATACAAAAAGAGTTATTAGGACCCATGTTTCACATTTCTCAAAATATACCGTATAGGTGCCTGCACTTTTTCTTACTTGAACATATGCTCCTTTACCAGCAGCATGCTCCTTTCTTTTCTGCTCCAGAGTAGGAATTATTTGGGATTTTCTATTTAAACCGTGCAGACAAAGATAAGAAGACTGCTTGTTACCATCCCTCAAACACACACCACTGTCCCTTTCTAACAAGAGGAGAGTTACTTCCCTCCCATTCTGCATAAAACTGTCCAATATCCAGAGTTTCCAAGGCAGAATTGCCAGTGGGTCCTGGGATGTCTCGGCCTGTTCCTGTTCAAGCTCCTCCCTGCCACGTGCTGTGATGAGCAGCCTCAGGAACCTGAAGCAACCTGGTGTAACAAGGGGGAGAACTTCTAAGGGGACTGATTATCTGAACAAAGAGAATTTAAATAACAGGTTCTATGTCTAGGCACTTCCCCCTGTTTTTAGTGTGTTTCTACACAGAATGAGAGCTTTCTGTGGGCCATTTTAGAAGTGTAAGTGGAGCTTTTGCTTCCACTATGAGGTTTGGGGTTCATAGCTTAAGATCTGCTTGCTGCATACATCTATTTACCTCACATCTGAGACCAGTCTTCCTGGATAGTAACACACAGTGGAAAATGCAGAAACATAAATACACATTTGATACAGCATGTTCTTATTTACAGAAGAAAAGGAAAAAATGGAGAAATAAGAGCAAAGTGAAAACCCCCACATTTATTCAGTTCTATTGACTCTGTGTCTTACCTTCCTATGGGTCCCAGATCCCCTGAGTCCTGGCTGCCTGCGTCACTGGGTGTGCTCACTGATTTCGAAGAGGGAGACATAGGGGTTGGGACTAAATAATGAAAATAACAGGTATCCCATGTTAACACATGCAGCGACTGCACTGATGAAGAGCAGTGTCAGACAAATCAAAACCAATGGACCAAAATGATAGTGGATGAATGAGTAGGAGAGTTTGAAATGGTGAAAGCAAATAAGGAAGGAAAGAAAAAGAAAAGGAAGAGAGTCAAGTGAATTTTAAGTCTCCTGGAAGTGTTAAAACTGACATGTATTTAGACAGGACTGAAGGCCCAATGGAAATCTACAGCTAATCAATGGAGAAGATTTCTGTAGAAATAAAACATCACTTGTTTTCTTGGGTCTGGTTTGAAGCTGACTTGCAAAAGATTTTAAAGGTATGAAGAAATATCAGGGGCTTGTCTTGTCAAAAAACTAAGTGAACTCTTCTGGTAAAGTCAAGTAGGTAACAGAACAAGCATACGTTTCAAATTCTGAATTTAAATAAAAAGCCAGTGATCACTACATATGCTCTAAGGCTGCAGTGTGGAAATGACATAAAAAATAAAAGCTAAATAAGGAAATCCAGCTAAGTTAAAATCATTTCCCAAAGACGTGAGAATACATATTAGTTTGCTTAGTGATTGTGTTAGGTAAGGTAGGTCATATAAAATTTCCATTTTGGGTGGGACATGATTTCAACACTCAAGGAAAAGTTTCCCTTGGTTTAGACACTATTTGTCCAAGCTCTTGAAATGATTCTCTCTTTGGCTTGCCAGGGTTTTTGAAGCATATTTCATGCAAAGGCAGTTTTGTTTCCTGAAACAGGAAAGGAAGTTCATAGCTCAAGGTCAGCCCAAGTTAAAGCTCTTCAGCAAGGAAATAATAAATAAAAGAGTAAAAATATCCTGATTTCTTTTAAAATGGTTTCTCAAAAATATTAAAAATGCAGAGATGGCTTCGGTCAACACTTAGTGCAAGTATTCCTCAAAGCAGCCACACTGAATAAACACAAAAAGGGGTTTTAATGCAAAAACAAAGTTTCCCATTTGGTTTAAATCATGTGCATTTCCTTTTATAGATTTAATGGAGCAAAGCTTTAAACTACTTTGTTATGCTTTATAACGTATAATGACAGACCTGTCAAGAGATTTGGATTTTCCATGTGGTCAAACATTTAATGTAGATTCTCACTAGAGACTGTCATAGAAACGACTGCAGCATGAAAAGGGAATTCATCTTCATTACAGCCCTTTGGCAGGTTACAGGTATGCCTGGTTGTTTACGTATTCCATATTCGCAGTGAGACCTGGTATCATATGTGAAGGCAGAAGTAAAGCCTCCTTTGTATATTAATTGTGAGTGTATATACAGGGAATGAAAGAGAACAAAATACTATTTTTAACTAAAAGGAATGTGAATTCTCATGTTCTGTTGTCAGTATTAAACACAAAATAATTAACTAAGATAAGAATTGATAATTTATATATATATGTTTAGTTCATAAAATGATAAGGACATATATACTCATTCTTAGATAAAAATGAGTATTTTAAAGACTAGACATTAAAAATGTATCTGATTTTATAATATTACGACATAATTCAAGAAAACATATTTTATTATACATAAAATTACCCTAACCATTTCTTGATACTAAATGTATTTTTAAATTGAGGACTTTGGGTTCTAGAATTAAACATCAAAACCAAAAAAGAACTCAAGCACATGAAACCAGAGCTAAAATCTACAATAGTGTTTTGTTGATAAGCATTTTGCTATTTGTGGGGTTTTTTTATTTATTTCCCTTCTCCACTTTTGCTTGATTTTAAAAGAAAATCAGTGAAATTCCAACATGACTATGCTCCTCCTTCCTTATAAATGATTAATCTGAATTTTTGAAACAAAACTTGGGACTAATGAAGTACAGTATTTATCATAATATTTTTGGGTCATCAGATAGATGTGAGAGAAGATAAAACAATCCATCAGAAAAGAAATCACTGCTGGTATGCAAAACCAACCTGCATTATGTTCACAAATATTTCTTGAAGAAATGAAACAGATGTTTTAGGCAATGACAAGTGCTCATAATGCCATGAGCTTGTATATGTAGATGGTATGGCAGGCATTCAAACAGAAGAGTTCACTTCACTAATACAGCCAAAAATCAAAAAAGCCAAGCATGCTTTAGGAGAAAGAATGCATTCATTGTGGCAGAGCTGAATGCTTTACAGTGTTCTTCTCTTAAATACCTAGAGGTGGTTCTGGAGATATACCAATGCTCTGTAACAAAGCTTCTGTCTCTCTTCTTTTACGGTCTAGGTCAGAATCTTCCTGAGCTGGCTCCTTCTTTTGCTGTAGATCAGCCTGAATTAAAACAGAAGAAAACAGAAAAGTTCATTTCACATATAATCAGCTCTAGCAATTATATGAGCAGAAAATATTCAATATCTAACAGGAGTAGAGGAAAGAACTAACGTCTCTAAACTAGGACTTTGGCAGCCTTTGGCACCAACAGCCAAAACTAAAGGTCCACAAGACCCCTCCCTCTCTGCTTAGATATCTATACCTCCTTGGATCTTCCACACATTAGCCTTCTCCCTCTCTGGCATCTAAAACCAGGAGGAGCATCTGTATTAGCCAGAACTGCACAAAAAGATTTCCCTTTCTGCTGCTACCAGTGTGGGGCAAAGGGGACTCGCATATTGCCTCAGAATGGTGCTGATGTCAGTGCAAGCACAACAAAAAACCTTGAAGTTCAAAAGAATCCCACATTCTCCAGTTTGGACATGGCCAGAAAGAACATGGCTTTTACAAAGTTCAGGCATATTCCTGTGCTCAGCTCTTCACATGAACTGTCTCATAGCATGCAAGGCTGTAGACAACTCTCCTGCACCAGTGTGCATGGTTAAGCACCTCAGTGAGTGTCAGCCATCGCTCCTGGATGCCATCTGGCATCACAGTGCAGCCCATTTACAGCTCCACAATTACACACTGCAGCATTATCTGTAGAGTTGGGTGTCCCAGGACAAGCTAGATCTGGCTATCGGGGACAATGGAAAGTTCCAACTGCCACAGGATCTCCACGAGGCATAAAATCAGAGTCAGGGGACAAAGGAAAGGACTTAATAGCTCCCTTGAGCCATTATCTTGGCTTCCTTCCCTCTAATTCTTTAGTAATGAACACTGAAAACACTACCATTTAAAGTTCTGCTTATCAACAACTCCCCCAGTGACTCCAGGAGCCTCACTGGGGCGTGTGCTGGTAACTGCACAAATGTGGCTCATATGAAAAAAGATTAAAAAGACAGCCAAAACTGGAACTCTGATTTCTTGGATCACATCACATTTCCACGATAATTCCATGAAATTCATGTACAATATTAAAGTGTCAGTTTAAAAGGAAACCAGTTATTAGTAAAGGATAACAGGTGCTTTAAACTATAGTAAGTGTTGACATTTGAAGGAAAGGAAGCATAATCACTTAATGCTTCTCTGACTTTGCATGAAAATTAATATCCACTCCCTGTCAATTCTCACCTCTATTCCACTAAGTGACTGAACAAAAAGAAGTACAAATCCCTTAATGAAAAACCTAATGCATATTGTCAAGGACAAATAAACTAATATGCCAATCAAACTTTAACAGAACTGAAAGATGCAACCATGCCAGAAGACGAAAATGCAATTGCAATTATGTTTTACTTTACTGGAGAATAATAATTGTAAATCTGTTACCTTAGCTAGTAATCAAACTAGTCTTCAGAGTACAAAAATACATATTTAGATTGTAATGGCCTGAAAAAATGTGAGGCCTCTTTCTGTCTTTCCCCACTCTCCACTCCCTTTCCATTGAAGGAGAGCACAGGAAAAAGCATTGTGGCAAATCAATTTTTCTTTCTACACACACATACACATCATGTTGTCTAAACTGTTGTCATCTGACAGTGCCATGGTTTTAAAAGCAATTCCCTTTCCCCAACATTCTTGACTAAAAATAAGCATTTTGATTTTAAGGCTGGTCTGATGTGGGTTTAAGGATCTCATTCCACACGACAGATACCTTGGGCTACGCAATACTTAGATGTCAAAACCCCAACAAGCCCCTTCTTCAAGCATGAGCTATCTAAAGGTGTTTTTGCAAATTTACCTCTTTCTTCTTCCGTTCTTCCTCCTTCCGTTTCTTTTCTTCTCTTATCTGAGCCAAACGTTGCTTTTTGCGCTCAAGTTCTGCTTTTAAATCACTTTTGTCTGACATTTTGACTCTGCTGGAAACAAAAGTTTGGAAATCAAGGTGAAAACAGAATTAAACGGTTTCCCTATTTACTGGGGGAAAAAAAAGATAATTATATTAAAAATAGCGCTTCTAAAATTGTTACAAGTATATTTCTATATAAATTCTGATGCTTGGACTATACTGACATTGTAGAAAGTGGAATATTTTCTTCACAATTTTTATTTCAAGAAATTAGACCAGAATATCACCAAATGTGGAATATATTTTCAAATTACTTTTATTAGAAAACTACCTCTGTGAAACAAATCCACTGCTGTTCAAAATAAGGTTTTAATGCTTCTATACACTGAAGATAAAGTCTTTTGATTTTCATCATCTTCAGAAGCTCTGCCAGACTGTAGAACTCACATCCACAAATAGATTTCAGTTTAAAGTACGAGAACAAGATCTGCCCCAAACAGCCCTGTACATCTTAGGCAAGTAATAATTTTACTTGCAAAAAGTAGAAATGTGATAGCTTTTGCTTCTACAGGTGCCTTGCATGGCTGCCATGCAGGATTCCCCATTCCACCAGTTCCAGACAGACCACCAGCTCAGTTGCAGTATCCTTCACACATTCACCCCCCCAACGAGCACTCTCACCAAGCTATGGCCTATCCTGCATAGGAATCTCCTCTGCCCTGTCCAGGGAAAGCTGGGCCACTCCCCCAAGAACCTGCAGACAAGGCACAAAACCAGGCAACCCAGCAGACCCAAGTGTCTCATTGTTCTGCCAACAGTCTGATGTTCATCTTTCCAAGAGGCAGGAGACATGCCTAATACTCCTGATTTGACTGCAACCACACGAACTTGGCAAAAACATTTCTTCTGAGCTACTGAAAGGCCTCCTCTGCCATTTAAAACCATTTCTCTGTAGGATGTTGATGTGAAGCCACACATACTCTGCGTTGTTAGTCTCTGTCAGCCTATGTTGCTGTACATGAGCCTTGAAAATGAAGGGTAAGGAGATAAAAAGTTACATTATGCAGATAAAAAACCAGATCTTTAAAGAAGATATGATACCAATCTTTTTCCAAAGTTTTAAAACCCCACCAGCATTGCACAAATCCAAACTTAAGTCACAGATAACGTTCTCATTTTCTAACATCATAATCACTATGAACTGTAATCTAACTGTATCAATACAGCCTTTCTTATTAGAACTTTATTCCAAAGACAGGTTTGGCTAATATAGACTTTCATGAAAAGAGTTAACTGCGCCTTTCCTGTTCACACATCACTGACCACATCCACCACTGCAACTCAAAATCAATCAGATCAATGGCACTGCCATGTATACGCAATGGAAGTCTATTGTTCACTTGATCCATGGGAAATTTAAAAGGCAACTCTCTGTTAATACAATGAGAACTTCACCCACATATGCCTGGGTGGGTGGATGACCAGAGAGTAAAACTGTATGCTAAAAATTTCATGATGCTTTCACCCATAATGAATTTCTCTGCAGCCATCAGCTTCCTCCTCAAAATGATAGAAGTATAGTTAGTCCATGATATAGAAGATATTGCCAACACAATATCACCTGTATATTAAGTGCAATCTTGACTCCAAATGTTTTCTTGTCTTTGCGAGTATTTTCCTTTAATGAAAGAACAGAATAACATTTGGAATCAAACAAGGAAACAATTCAGTGAAAAGGACAGGCATAAGAGCAGCATGAGTGATACCAGAGGGGTGAGCACAGCTGTATCTGTGTGTGAGCCATTCCATGGACGCTAAAATTTCCCAGTCAAACTCCCACCAACAGGAGTTAAAACCAGTCTAACTCAAACTCCAGCTCACACTGTCACAGATTCTGTACTTCAGCAGAGTTGCCCATGCTGGCAAGGCACCCTGCAGTCCTTTCAAGGCTCAGGGACTCCTGGTTCAATCCACAACAACTGACAGCAAATGGTATAGTTAGGAAAGACATTCAGATGCCAACAAACAGGACCACTGGGTGTACTGGCTGCATGTGGAGGACAATAATTTCTTTATTCCTCCATCGCTCTTGTCCTATTCACAATAGTATTGATTTCAAGTTGAGAAAATCAAAACTCTCAGAAAAAAACTGCATTTGATATCAAGAGAAATAAGCGGTAGCACCTTAAGCAACAATAATCTTTGTGATCAGTTGACGTCAGTGAGCTATTTTTTACATGAGAAATGCCTAGAGAAGAAAACAAGCTTTTTAATGGCAGTGCAGGTAGCATTTTGCCTACCAATCTGTTCAGGATTTCTGTGTCTCCCTTAGATATGGTTGAAATCCCATTTGAAGTAATTTTCCTAATCTATTGCACATATTTGAATTCTGGTTAAGCTCCTCCTCAGAGCCCTTTGGACTAGATAGAGTTTTTACATCCTTTTAGTTCTGCAGTTTGGCAACAGAGAGAGAGCTCCTGTTTCTATGCAAAAAATATGCAAATGTGTTTTAAGGCTCCTGACAGAAACCCTGAGGGTTTGGCATCCCTTTCAAGTTGTTTGTCAGATATCAATGAACAGCATTCTAAAAATTCATTCTCCTAATGTCAGGGAAGCTAACTAGCTTTTCCCCTGATTTAAGCATCAATGGTTTAGTGCCTGGCCCTTTCTTTACAATGTTGCAGTCAGGGTGATCAAATCCTGTTATACCTTTGCTTTATTTTTAATAAAACAGATCTTGCATACACCGAAGACAATGTATTAAATTTCCTTCAAAGAATGTTGCCAGAGTTGAGTTATATACTTTCATCCTGCATATATTATAGTCATGCCTTAGCCCTCCAGACAGCTTACCAAACTTTAAACTGGCTGTTTACAATTTTAGCACAAACTGAACACCACAAGCATGTAACCATCTTTCTCAGATGCCAGCAATTCAGTAGCAAGCAAAAAGGCAAGCGTACTTGTCACTCTGCTTGGCATTAACCTTGAGTTAACACTGTATTCATTACTGGGAGCAAATTTCTAATAATTGCCATTCTGTGTGCCAAAAGGCACACCACACCAAGAGAGATGAAGTCAAACAGTAAACAAGATTTACTTTTAATGTTCTCTGTGGTGCAGAATGACAGCCCAAGGTTTATGCATGACCTAATCTCCAGCCTGGGAGAGAGAAGGTACCAGTCAGAGAGAAACAGAGAGGAGCACATTTTGTAGTGAAGCGATTAAATCCCCTTTGTGGGAGAAGGAACATACAGGAACAAACAGACTGACCCTTGCATTAAGTGTAGAAGTAATTCTCATAGAGGGGCAACATCTCCCTCTTCAAGGGAGATGCATAATCTTAGATCAATTTTTATTTGTTTGGCCCAGCTTACTGTCAAGTGACATGGTTATAAAAGGGGAGAGTCCTCCCACTTCAGAAGAACTTTCCACCATGCTAATATAGGTTCTTGTGATATGACAGGACCTTGCACAGAGAGCACCCACCTGCACTCCTAATACACTGAGAGAATTCTCCTTCCTTTGAGATACTGAGGAAAGGAGCCAGCTCCTCATGGTATGACTTTTATGAAACAGACTGTTCTATTTCAAGATGCCAGTTTTCCCCATATGCATTAAATGTGCCTGAGAGTCCCCTCTTAGGCTTGGAGATACAGCCAATTCCACTTACACACTCAATACTTATGCACCAGATCCACCATGATGGCAGCTACTCAGGAATGTGCAAAAGCACTGCCAGCTTCTGGGGACTGTTTTCTGGGACTTCACCATTTACTGGGCTTAGCTCACAAAATCCAGATGCCCAAACATTCATGCACAGCTATCGCTACCATCAATATAGGTAAAATCAAAAGAGTCTGGGTATCCTAGGATGTGATTCCAATTGTACTAAAGCAGATGTTTAAAAGGAGTTAAAATTAAGTATGCCTCAAAGTCACCAGTTCCTCTCTAATGATGATAAAGGGCCCTGGGAGATCTACATTAAGTTCTAGAAATCTCCACTGTAAATGTCTCAGACTGGGTGAGAAGAATCCTGTCCTTAATATTCTCCCAGCAGTTCCTTTTAGCTTGTCAGTATATGAAACAAGATACTTGAAAGACCATTTACATTAATCTTAAAATAATAATGATGTTTACACAGACTTCTCTGCTGTACAGAACATATGCCAAACTACTCCCTAAGCTTATCACACAAGTAGTAACATCTCATGACCATTTCATTAGTGACAGTAGTAATAATATAAGCATGGACGATGCAAACAGCAGCGTTTTACCCTCAACTATGCTAAAAGCCATGCAAGTACAGGTACAAGCCAATCAAGTTATTACAGTTTTATGATAAACTACAAGGTCTTTATCAATGATCAGTATCACAATATTTGAGCGGATACTTTTTCGAAGCATTTATGTGAGCACTTTACAGCAGAAACAGTCACAGGCATTAAGAGGTTTACTAGAATCTCAGCATCAATAAATAGATACTTCCTAGAGTAATAAAACCAGAATTACAGGTACAAAGAGTGGCAAGATATGTGCATAGGCTGGACTAAATACAGGAAAAAATAAGGCCAGAATGCCCAATGTATAATGAATAAAATAAGACAAGAAAATCATGACAGTGCACACTTTTTAAGTAGAAAAAGAAAAGAACATATAATATCTCCCTCCTCATCAAGCCCATTCTTTATATTTCCTAGAACAGTATCTTGTCTGCATGCTATCACCAAGCTCATCTAAAAAGAAACCTAGGTTTCCAAATCTGGTAGGAGATAAAAAAAGCCTACAGATTTTACAGCTTTTTGGTGTTTGGGGGATTTTTACATGCTGTTCATTCAGTAGGCTGCACTAGAGTAGAAGTTTTCACCACTTCATGAGCCTCAAAGTCTCTTCTGTTTTGTGACTTCCTGTGTTGTCCTTTTCGTTATAATGTCCACTGCAAGTACCAAAGGGGTTCATTAAATTCTGTTACATATGGCATTAGTCATCCTATATAACTAATTATAATTGAATCATTAATATACTTCTCTGAAATAAATAGGCAGCATCTAGTATTTGTAGATGTATTATTCATACGCCTTCATAAAGAGCCAGTTACTCTTGAGTCCAAAACTGCAAAATGTCTTTAGTGTGAAATGCAAAGGATGTTGCACAATAAAATACATTACACAGTGATTCTTGGTTATAAAGAATGGGTTTATAGAGTGGGAGTACTATTACTATTGAAACTACTACATATGAAGTGTTCTACTGGAAAAAAACAATTCATTTCTATAATATACCATATTTATCTCTACTTGGTGCAAATGAGCATCTTTCCTAAAGTTAGGAATATCATACCTTTTTGCAACAGAAAAAAAATTCCCATGAGATCTACCTATGACTTTTAGAACTGTAAAGTGTGTATGCAAAGTATGAAATTGTACAAAGCAGACAAACAACTTTGGTCTGCAAGAAACCATAGGGAGTTGCTACCCTAGTATAAATGCATTCTAATCCATCGTATTCATTTGAAAATAATGTTTGAAACACACTTCAAATGGGCAAGAGGAGCCAGAATCATCTTCTCAACATCGATTTTTAAATAAACATGAGTGCCTCTTTTCATCGTGCATCAGAATTTGTACTTGACTTCAGTCGAATAACATAAATAATTTTGCTAAATGGGCATATAAATGTTTACAAGATCACAACAATGGGCAAATATTTGCAGCTGCAAAAACATAGCATTTGCAGCATTTAGAGGAATCTCCTGTGTGATGAGTTCAGGAAAACACTAACTAAAATTGGAGAGACTAAATATTCTTTTTCTATATAACCTTGAGGCAAAATACACTGTATCTGTGTATTTATCTATAAATAAAAATGGTTGTCAAGAGTTAGATTTCAGGGAATGGACCATTTTTATCCTTCAGCTTCTGAACATTTCTAGCAGATGGGTAAAGGTCTTGTACTCTGTTCTATAAAGGTTTACAAATCACAAGCATTCAGAGATTTGGTTCTGTGCTTCCTCCTGGTTGCTATGCAACAGGTCAGCACATCTCTAGCCTATTTATTTTAATGCTGACAGGGTGTAAGATATGTATCCACAACTGCTCCATTATACATCCCTTACAATTTATTACCATTTAATCTTTTCACTCTTGTTCTTCAATAATGGCCCTGCTACAAAATTAATTCAGTTTCAGCAGCATTATAGGGTTCTCACAAAGCAGCATATGAGCAAAGCTCTACTACTGCCCATTCTTCCAGCACCAGGAGTAGTGTCAATAAAGCAACACCTTCTCATCATCCCAGTCTCTCATTAATCTCTTAAATTTACCATGACCTTTTCAATTCCAACAAGCATAGTGCCATGGAAGAGCCATCAAGTTTGAAGTGAACAAGCTGCTGGCAACGACTCACTGGAGATAAGTAAGAAACACACAACATTCCAACTAGGAGTAGAATGAACTTAAGGACTAGACATTAACAGGTTATCCTAGCAAAACTGCTGCACATCTCCCTCCAAATATGTTCCCTTTATAATGTGTTCCATAAAACTGATTGCATGTATCACCTCAAAGAAAACTGGTTAAATAGGTCTTTTCAAGTGTCTTGGATTTTTCCTCCATAAGCATTAATGAGCACAGTTGTAACTGCACAGTTATCTCAGATGTGCTGCTGGGATATGATCTTCAATGATGCAGCCAATACTGATCTGTACTTCCTGGGGATCTGACTCAGGAATTGTGCCCGTTACAAAGAGTGGATGTTTTTAACAAAACAGCCAATTGCATGCCTGACAACATTTAGATCTTGCAGAATAGAAGACTTCTGAGTATTCTTGGTCCCTTCCCTCTCTATCAGTTTCTGTTTCTGTTCGGTTTATACTGTTCAGCTGCAGTAAGATGCAGGGCTCCACACATGGCTCTGTATATGGCTGGGACTGGACTTAACAAAATTCCAAATCTTTGTGACTCTAAATTCCCCACACATTAACTGGTCTTTCTCACTGCACTATGTTATCTTCTGTGATTTTCCCAGCTTGCTTCAGAGAGGAACTGCAGGATGAATAGATCGAGAGCAGCCCTGCCAAGAAGGACTTGAGGGTGCTGGTGGGTGAGAGGCTGGGCATGACCTGGCAATGTGCACCTGCAGCCCAGAAAGCCAATTATATCCTGGGCTGCATCAAAGGCAGCGTAGCCATCAGATCAAGGGGGGTGATTCTGCCCCTCTGCTCCACTCTGGTGAGACCCCACCTCAAGTACTGCATCCAGCTCTGGGGCCCCCAGCAGAGGGAGGACATGGATGTGTTGGAGCAGATCCAGAGAAGGGCCATCAAATAGATTAGAGAGATGAAGCACCTCTCCTCTCCTCTCAGGAAAGGTTGAGAGAACTGGGGTTGTTCAGCCTGGAAAAGAAAAAGCTTCAGGGTGATCTAATAGCAGCCTTCCAGTCCCTGAAGGGACCCCACAAGAAAGAGGAAGAGGTTGTAGTCAGGTGGGGATCGGTCTCTTCTCCCAGGCAACTAGCAATAGGACAACAGGACACAGTCCTAAACTGCACCAGGGGAGATTTACGTTGGACATAAGGAAGAAATTCTTCACAGAAAGGGTGACTGGGCATTGGAATGGGCTGCTCAGGGAGATGGTGGATTCACTGTCCCTGGAGGTGTTTAAGAAAAGACTGGACATGGCACTCAGTGCCATTGTCTAGTTCACAAGGTGGTGTTAGGTCATAGGTTGGACTCAATTATCTCAGAAGTCTTTTCCAACCTAATTGATTCTGTGATTCTGTGACTTTTTACAAGAGCATGTAGTGATAGGAAAAGGGGGAATGGATTCCAGATGAAAGAGTTTCCTAGATATTAGGAAAAAAATCTTTACTGTGAGGGTGGTGAGGCACTGGAACAGGTTGTGCGGAGAACTTCTGGATGCCCAATCCCTGGAAGTGTTTAAGAACAGGCTGGATGGAGCTCTGAGCTGAAAACTAAAAGTGGGAAAGGTGCCTGTCCATGGCAGGGGGGTTGGAAATATATGATCTCTTAAGGTCCCTTCCAACTCTGGCTATTCTGTGACATAGCAAGATAGTTTAAAAATGTTTTCTGACATTAAAAGAAAATCAAATTCAAGCTGTAAATTGATAAGACTTTAGAGATGGATAATGTGAGAGACATGACAATCTAATTCTCAAGCTGCAGGTCACTTTTCTAGAAAAAAAAAAGCCTTTTTTTCACATTTTTTATTTCAATCTCTTTTGTATCTACTTCTTATATAATGCTCAGATTTTAGTATTATCTTCTGCTATCATGGATATGACCACTTTTTCAAAACCTATGTAAAATATCTGGTTCATCCTAACAGTACCAAAGTGCCTCCCAATAGTATATTTAATGATTTACTAAAACCTAACATAGAATTTTGCTTCAAGATGCCTGCTAGTCTCTCCTGAAGTGGAACAAAGACTCCTTTTCTCCATCCTGCAAACATTTGAGACATTAAAACATGTACTTCCACTCCTTATGGAGGGGTAAAACTGACCCCTCTGACTTTTCCACCCTCTCCCTGAGATAACCCTAGTGGTACATGGCTACCAAACTGATACTTAAAGCCATTTACCCAAACATGAAAAATGCATTCTCTAGTGTCTGTTTCTTAACCCAGTTATGACAACTGCTAGAGAGACATCAAAGAACAAGCTATGCTGCCAACACACAGGTTTTGCTGGAAGACTTACATGGGTATCGTTTCTTTCTTATAACAAAATATGCTTTGCTTTGCCGCTGATGTTTCTAAGGATGTAATTAGGTTAAAAATATTACAAATTTATTTCATCTCTGAAGTCAACACACCTAAAGATTTAGAAAGCAGCAAAGAGCCCTGGATGTAAGAAATATGCAGAGTTCTCAAAAAGTAGAATAAACAACACTATCATTCCTTTTGTACTTCCCAGGGCTTATGTGGCTGTACTAACAAAGCAAGATGAATGCTCAGAGCCTGCCTTAGCCAATCATTCCTGTTGATCCACAGAAGAGAAAAAAGAGATTTCCAGATGAAAAAGCAAGATGATAAATGTAGATGTATAACAGCATAATTTAAAGGACTTCTGCAAAGAATTTGAATACGAAAAAGAACTGAGAACCAAGTAGTCTATGTCTTCCATTTATCTTTTTTGTGGTTAAAGTATTCCACACAAAAAGAAGAAGCATGTTTTGGGGGGTCTTTTTTTGTTTGTGGGTTTTTTTTGGGGGGGTTGGGGCAGTTGGAGGTTTTTT
Source organism: Manacus vitellinus (assembly GCF_001715985.3). Classification (NCBI taxonomy): domain Eukaryota; kingdom Metazoa; phylum Chordata; class Aves; order Passeriformes; family Pipridae; genus Manacus; species Manacus vitellinus. The sequence continues at coordinate 31,029,206 of NW_021940535.1, forward strand.
GTCTTGAGAAGACTAAACCCCACATCCCTAGGGTGACTGTTGGCCAATGGGTGAGAAAGACTGGAGGAATGGAGATTGCATTCTTAACAATTGAAGCTATTTTCTATTAATTTCTTTTCTGCAAAGATTCATTGGACCAGAAGAAGCAGATGCAAGAGAGCAAACATTAGTCCCTAGCAGAGGCCCCTGGGTTCTAGCCTTTGTTTCAGGGTTAGTTTATATTATACACAGTGACTGTTTAGCTTACAATACAATGCTGTATTTCGTATCTGGAGTCGAAGACTCCTTTCTTTCTGAGTGTTCGAAGCAAGGTGCTGAAGAGTCCTTTCTCTTTCTTCCACACGCTCTGTCACACCCAAAGAAACTATAATACTTTGGACTTCTGTGGAGCTGCTTCAGTGGGAAAGACTGGGAAGGTGCCTACTGTAGCTTGCTGGTTAGAGCATAGATGAAGGCAAATATCTCTTTAAGCAAAGGCAAAAATTACCTGAGACTCCTTTACCTTAGGTGGGTCCCATTAAAATCAGGGTACAGTAAAAGCAGAAGCAGATGTCAGATGCACCTCAGCATGGAGCACACAGTCTGACAGATGGGCTCAAGGAATGCAAACTAGATGGAGCAGCCTAGGAGAGACAGACAACAGACATCCAGGCTGTTGAGTCTGGGGGTTCAAGAGTAAGAACACATCAGAAGTAGAACTCTAAGGTGAAAAAGGGAGTTTTTAGTTCAGTATAGATGTAGCTGAGCTCCCCAGGCAACATAAGAACTTCCAGCCTGGGGAATTCAGGTTATGTGTCCCAGGCACACTCTGCACCTTAAGCACAGCCTCCTACCAAGGCAAGGCTGGCTGCACGTGAGCTCTTCTCTCCAACACAACCACATAACTCTCAAGTGCCCTGGCTTCCACTGAAAAGAAACTTGACAAATGGGCTGACTGAGAGCAGAAGCAAACAAGTGCCCAGCCTAAATGATGGGGCAATCACATCTCTGGAGCACACTGCAGGACTCCTCCAGAAGTAACCCTCGGCACATGACTCACTATGCCAGGACATTGGTTCCAGAATTTGAGACCAGGACACTAGTTAGAGGCCACCAGCTCTCTTCAAATGAGAAACATTTATTTTTTTATAATAAATCAATTGTTACTAGTGGCTCTCTAATATTGGACCACTGAAGGTCCACAAGGCAATCAGAAGTCGTCCATGTCTGGTTTCCAGCCATATCAAACTGTAAAATGTATGGGCTTACTGGTTCCAACCAATAAGTTGGAACTTAGTCTTGAGGACTAAGAGCAGAACACAGTTTAAAAAAGTCTACAAATCATTGTAATATCACAAGAGAGAAATGGGGAGAACACAGGTACATGATAGTTGGCTCTTTAGCAAAATCAGACCTTATGTGATATGAGAAAGCACAGCAGTCTTAATGCTTTATATATATATATATACCCAATACCTTCAGATAAATAACACAAAAAATGGGAGGCCACTGACTTTAATTATGCTTACCACTAATTAATCACTTAGTTTAGTGAGATCAGAAAGTTTTTTAGGAAAAACTTAATCGAACTTTACTGAATCAATGCTGAGGAGGCATGATCTTCATTTAAAGACTTAAAAATCAATACTAGTATTGACTAACATTAATATTCCATTCTATTATAATTTTGTTCGAAAAGACTCATATGTTTGTTTGCCAATGTGGTAGTCTAGAGTTTTTTTACTTCCCTCTCCCAAGTCATTGATAAGTAAACAATAAAACCTGATAAGTGTTATGCACATAAAGGAAGGGCTGCTGTAAAAGGTGGGGAGAATATCAGTAGTAAGGCTGCAATATGGATTTTTTTCCATTTTAGCCCATTCTAGAGAATATAATTTACTGATATCTTTACATTTCTATGCTTTAAACATACGGGGAAAAATTCTAAAGCTCTTTAATTTATAATTAGCAGATAAAATAGTACTGAATTTTCACAGAGTGTTTTGCAGAGGTCCTTAAAGGCTGAGAAACTGGACTTTCTTGCATTTTCTTGCTATTCAACTTACTGTGAAAAAGAAAATGTTGTGGGAAATAATGGGACAGTTTTCCCACGGGCTCTTTCAGCACAAAGAGAGAATGGCATCACTGTTTTTTTTTTATTTTGTCTCCAGTACAATACCCTCCTATTCCATCAGCACAATTTTTGTTGTATTATTATTACTACTATGGAGATAGTGAAAGGCAAGAATACAACATTCACAGGCTTTGCCAAGTGCAGCAGATTACGTACATGAATAGCTAAGTGCACACTAGGGGGTATGATTTAGGTCAGATTTCTTGTTTCATTCCAAAAGGTTATAGATTTTTAAACCATTCATTGTTTAATGCACCACACAGTTTACAGTCATAGGTATATATAATCTGAACTATCTTTTCTCAGCTTTTGCAGGAGTAATTGTGTTCCTAGGCAATGAAGACCGGCAGAAGTTGATAGTCTGTAACAAAGTGCTATGAGTGTGTAACAAAGCTCTATGAGCAGTTAGAGCGAAAAAGGACAAAGAAAATAAGAATTCATTTAGAGGCAAACAGATCTGAAATACTGCAGGACTATGATACAAACAACCTTCTGGTTCAGCAATTGCTCAAAATGTAACTCGAAACAAAACGATGAAAAAAAACCAATGTCATACAACTTTGAATAGTGTGATTAATGAAAACTGTGAATCTTTTATATTATTTAAAGAGAAGATAAACATGTATTATGAAACAAGTCACATGAGTTTAGATAGTCCCACAACTTTGTGCTGTGAGAATCTGAGAAGAAATTCTTTTAAATGCTGAGTGTCAGTGGAACAGTCCTTAAACTAGGACAGACAGGTTCAAATATAAGGAACTATATTAGATGCAGTCTGGGTTTGGTTTGTTTTTTTAAATGTGACCCTGTTTTGTTAAATATTTTAATTTCTGAAAATATACAATAGCAATCATTTGAAATGTCTTTGCCCCAATTACCAAGTGACCTGGTAACCACTCTGATCCTAACAGTGGTGGTCTAATGTGCAAAACACGAAACAAGGGCATGCCTTGAATAGCAGGGATTTAATACCACTGTCTATGCCCTTTAAAAGCTAAGATCTGTGTTAATGGATATAGAACAGAAGGAGTGAACAGTTTAAAGCAAGAGAAATCCATATTTTCTCTGCATGTGGTCTAAGACCTACAGTGATTAACTTTCAACACTAACATAGCATAGTTTCAATACTAACATAGCACAGATTTTTCTGTCAAATTCAACCTGAAAATATTATAATCAAGCGAGGCTTGGATATAGTGATATAAACAGATAAAAAATACAACCTCCACTAAACTTATTCATATTTAATCATACTAGGCAGTTTTGTGTCTTTGCCGTACTGTAACTCCCCATTGTTTGAACACAAAACACACTGCATCTTTCTGCTGGGCTGAAGTGAAAGATTAGTAACTGAGGAGCAGGATTTAGAATTATTTGTACCACACCACAGATGGAGGGAGAAAAGAGCAAGGAACTAAAATCAGTTCCATGCCAGGGAGAGAAGACAAAGGGGAAGGGAATACCAGCGAGGAGGGAATGTGGTGGTAAGACAAGTATTGAGGAAAAGAGAAAAGAAACAACAGCAAGAGGAAAAAGTATGTGAAGAAACGATATCACTGAAAAGAAAAAGTTATGTCCTTAAAAGATTCCCTCTGTAATTGTTTTCTGCTGAGTGGTAGTACATGAGCCTTCTCCCTCTGTCGAATTACTCATTAATTATTCTAGGGCCAAGCAGGGACAGTCAGCCAGCACCTGAGAAACACACAAGGTAGAACTGCACTGCTCTGGAAGGGCTCCTAGGAGGTTTGCTCCTCAGGTTGATGTAACCTGTCTCTCTGGATCAGGCAAGCTGATTTAAATGCATGGGAGCAGTGCTAAATGTAAATTAGGATAATGTACTTTTACTGTAAGATTAACAGCCAAGAATCACAAGAGTCATCTAAGCAGTGATTATTCATCAGGTAACACAGATATCTGCACACAGGTCAAGGCAGAAGTTGTACAGGACCTCAACCAAAGTCTGTTAAATCAATGCATAGGCTCTCATTGCCTTCAATAGAGTTTGGAGATGCATTGTGGCTCTCAGTGTACCTAGCTGACTTCTGCCATCACTCTAGAGGCTACAGTCACCACCAGAGAAGTCACAGAAAAACTCCTATTACTGTCAGCAGTGACAGGGTGAGCCCTCTGCCCCAAAAACTTCATCATGGAGTTATGGTGTGCTGCCCACAAAAAGCTTCAAGAACTGTCATTCCTGCTCCATGCCTTCTCCATGCAGCACTGAACTCCCAGAATGCTTTTGCCTCAAAAATGGAAGACAAAAAGTGCTGATGAAGCACAGTAAAAAAGAAAGAGGGGCTTTTATTTTAAGCTCAGGAGGAGTTGGTACATCACCTGTCACAGATGATCAGAGGTGTCTTGTATCTATAAGATCTGCTGGCTCACACATCAGTCTGCTTCACAGCTTCCTGCAGCTCCTGCCATCTGCCTGGAAGTAGCCATTTCCCAAAAAAGTTGGCAAGATAATGCCACGTAAAATGAACAGTATTGGTGGAGCAAGCTCATATATACTGCCTTATTTTGAAAGCTTGCAGATGGCCAAGTGAACAACAGCTTCCAATGTCATCTCTAACTAAAAAGGGCTAGCACTGTTTTAGATAGATAATTACCAAGTAGCTAAAGGGACATATTGCATCTATCTGAGATTTAGACTGAGCCAGGGTCTCAGGCTGCCACTGCAGCTTTTCAGACACTTCTTTTCACATTTTTTCAGATTTTCTGTTTGTTAAGCAATACCATTCCTGCATTTTCATTTCTGCCTGCTTACATATGCCAGCTGAGGGGAAGACCATTCAATCCCTCATCCGGAAAGCAAGGCCCCTCATGGACACATAAATGTGTGCTCACCTGTATGACTTGTGTTGCTCAGATGATGAAAATAAGCTGCACTGGCAAAAGCACAGTTTTACTAACACAAGTTACAGCTGTACTAAGGGCACTTTGCCAGCATACTCCATTGGTATTTCATGCAGAAAATGTCCCTTTAACATGCAGATTACATCTACAGACACTGTTTCATTTAAAGCTTTTAAAGTAAAAGTCTGAAAGTATCAGATGGGTATTGCACTGAGGGATCAGGATGTCTGGCTGTGGCTGCAGGAAGCCTGAGCCCATATCTCTGCAGATATGAATTTCCACATGCACCTCAGAGAGGGTTTCAGTGTTACCTCCTACCAACTTCCATGAAAATAAAATCTCATGGGTAGGACAGGGAGGATCATTCTGTTAACATTTCACCACCACCTCCAAGTAGCAACTCATTTTGGCACTAGGCATCAGTGACTCTGAAAAATTACTAATTACTACTTCTGTTGTTGGTCAAACCAAGCCTAAGAACCTCAGCAAAGTACTCAAGGCATAGTTCTGGTTAACAAACCTGAGTAGTCTTAGGAATCGTGAGCATATTTTAAACCTCTATGAGCAGAAGTTAAGTTTGAGGAGCTGAAAGATACCACATGATTATCTGAATCATTAGCAGGAGTTGGTGAAGCTTTGGAAAACAACATCTTATGTTTTTCTATTTTGATCCTTCATGCTTTTTCCTTCCAGCCCATTTCACACCATTGTCCAATATCCTGCAATGGTGGGACCTCTAATGCAACCCACTCCAACCAGCTCTACCTAGTATTCCCTCTCTGTCTTCTTGCAGATTGGAAAACAGATGGCAGCAAGGAATGACCCTTGAAACCTGTCTTACAAAAGAAAAGAAGACCAAGAGACTTGATCTGTTAATTTATTTGAAAATAAAGCAGGTAAGTTCTTGCTGCATCATTTAGAGTACCTACACTGAAGACAGCTGCTAAAGCAAGGCTTTTATCTATGAGAGGCATAACAGGAACCAGAAACCTGAAGTTAGAAAAATACAATGGAAAACAAATGCATTTCAATAATGAAAAAAATAGCAACTGAAAGACATCACAAAGGAGGGCAGCTCACTGCCCTTCCTCCTATAGAAAGAGCTGGAAGGTCCGTTTCTTAATTTAAGATCTTCAGGGTACCAAAGAATATTTCCCTGAGTATTTTTTGAGTAGACAGATTTCCAAACTCCCAGTAACCACTGCATGTGTATGTAGGGTGTGGTTTTTTGCTGCTCCTTTAAAGATTCCTGTCTTAAAGGAATAAGATAAGGCAGCACTGCAGTTAGTGTATTTTTTTGGGTAGACTAATTTGAAGCAGAAATGCTTAGAGCTAGGATAAATCTAGCTAATACAACTCTAAACAGCCTCTTGGATCTCCACATACCTGGCCCTCGGAAGTCTTACACATTCAAAGGAAGATGATGTCAAGTCCCAATCCTCAAAACACTCTGTTCACGAAGAAGGTAGAGAAGGGCCAACACATTTTTTATTTTTGTGGTCTATAAAAACATGATTTTGGGAAAAGAAAATATAGCAGAGGATGGTTACCAGCGTGAGCACTCCCATGGGGAGAAGATCTGGATGCAGCTGCAAGGTTTGAGTTGAAGAAACCCACTCTTGGAAAGAAATGCTACAGAGAAATTACAGAAGGAATTTTATCTGCATTTCTTAAGTGTGGAGAATGTTCCTAGAGATGTGCTGTCATATGGAAAGGAAGTATATTAAAAAAAGCTTTAAAGCATCAGGATAGAAAACATGTAACTTTTGCCTATTAACTTAGCAAGAAGAAATGAGGCACTTCAACAAAGTACATTGATAGTGACAGAAATTAAATTCCTCAATGGCTCTGATAACACCACCTATCAGGAGATAGATGGTCCTGGGATTTGGATTTCCATTCTGAAACAGGTTTTGCAGTCCTGTGCTTCATGATATTTAGAATCATTTCAGATGTAACTTAACATCCTCATGTAGAATCGAAGCACTGACAAAACCCTGTGTGTCAGGATAAATTACCAGGTGCCAAAGTAACATGCCAACTTCGTATCAGGTCTTTCCATCTCATCACCCCTTTACCAGCAAGTTAGATTGCTTTATCTGCTGAGAGTCCCTATTCTATATGCATTTAGAGTTGAAATTTGTACTTTCAATGGCAAGAGAGACAGAAAAACAAATTTTGTTCCAGTCTGTAATTCAAGGGCTTTGTCTAGGAAATATCTGGGGTCTTATGCTCTCTGCTGACCCTGAGGGATTCCCGGCATGATGTAACTGTAATAATATCCTTTTGAAAATCTGTTTCAATGGACTACCGGTGAAAAAAGGCCTCTGACTGACTCCCTCCTTCTCTCACCCTTTTAGGAAATTACCTTAGGAAGGAAAAAAGATCTATTTACTTTCCACTGTCGCCGTGGACTTGAATAAACCCGGTACTGCTTATGCTGTGCAAAAAAATTATAGATGGAAAACTTTTACCACCCCCTTTTGCTTTAAGCTGTTCAGCGCTGAGCGACCAGCCGGGAACCTGCGGCGGCCTCGCGCCGCGGCCGGTAGGCGCCGCCAGGGACCGGTAGCAGGTGCGCCGGAGGCACGGCGGGGCTCGCTCCCGCAGCCCTCCCTGCCAGAGAGCCGCCGGGGCTGCAGAGCCAGGGCCCACCCGTGGTGGGACTGGACGTCCCTCTGGCAGCCGGTGGAGGCGCCTCGCCCCGCCGGGCCGCCCGCCGGGGCTCTGCGGCCCTGCGAGGCGATCACGAGAAGCGGGACCCCTGCCCGGCTCCTCCGCGGCCCGCCGGGCCAAAGGCAGTCCCGCTCCGCTCCTCCGCGCGTCCGGCCCCGCCGCCCCCGCGGGTACCTCACCTCGCCGGCGCCGGGAGACTGTGGAAGGGCGCCGGCGCTGCGCAGCCCTCATGAGCCCTCGCGCCGGGAGAGAGGAGGATGCCTCGCTGCTGAATGGCCAGAGACTTGGCAGCTGCGCTGCTGAGCGAGGCCGTGCTAAGCGAGCCGTGCCGAGCCGATGCCGTGCCGCGCCGTGCGCCCGCCGCTGCGTGCAGGACCGCCGCCGCCGGCTGATGTGCTGTCTCAGCTGGACAGCTCCTCCCGAGAGCTGCTGCTGCCGCCTTCCTCCTCCCGCCCTCCTCTCCTCCACCGCCGCGCCCCCGGCAGCACACCCGCGCCTCGCGGGTACGGGGCGGGGCTGCGGGGGCCCGGGGGCAGGTGGCGCGGAGGGGCCGGCGGGAGGAGTCCCCGCGCCCGCCCCCAGCCAGCTCCGGCCTGAGGTGGAGGCTCACTCGGCTCGGTCCCCTTCCGCTTGTCACCGCCACGGGGCGCAGCTTTCCCTCTGTGCCCCGAGCAGGCAGCTGCACGGCACCCGCCTGTTCAGTCCACACCGGCTTGCCCGTCAGCCCCACGTACAGCCAAGGCAGATCCACGCTACATCCACGCATCCCTGCCGTCACTCTCATGGCAGCAGCAGCAGCTGACACTCCCGCAACGGCTTAGCCATCACCCCCAAAGCTGCCTAGGATATCCCTCCTCAATGCCACTCACCATCACCTCCACAGCAGCTTCATCATCACCCTCACTGTAGCCTCACTCACCATCACCCCCATGGCAGCCTGGCCATCAGTTCTATCATGATGGCCTGGCCAGCAGCCCTGTAGCAGCCTGATCTACTGAGGGCAGCAGGCTCCTGCTTAGTCCTGTCCCTTTGTGGAAGAACAGGCAGATGTCCAGAACAATGGAACAAGACCCAGCTTTCATGGTTAAATGAGGGCAAGGCTGCCCAAAGGCAGAGATTTTGGTTTGCCCCTGTTTCCTCACTCCTGTGAGGACAGGCACCAGACAGGAGGGTCAGATACCTGCTTCTCTCCCCACACTGACATATCCGTCTCCTGGGTGAGAGGTGCCAGCAAGGCTGTTGGAGATTGTCCATGCTCCTACAAATAACATCCACCTCTGGTGTAGATGACCCAGCTTCCCTCTCCCTCTCATTGAACACAGATATGTTGCCCCACACAGGAAGAAAACATGTGCCCTTTGGTACCATGGTTTATCCTTTAAAAATGTGATGTCCTGGACATATGACTCACTGTTCTCCATCCCTCTGGTCCAAGAGAGCAGGAAAGGTATCCTGGAACATGTTCCTAGAGTCCAACCCCTTGGTTTGCTTTGTTGGGAAGCACTAATTCCAGGCACTATCATTTCAAGTCCAGGGCCTGTCCGGGGAAGCATGAGGTATATCCAGCCCACTGAAAAGCCATCAAGAATTCACGTCACCTCCAGTACGTGCCAGACCCAACTGGACCACACCTGGCCAGGAGACAAAGAACTCTGAAGAGGAACAAGAGCATCCATTGCTGTGACGACACAGTAATGAAATAACAGTTTCTCAATTTCACTGGAGTTGAAGCAGGAAAGATTCACACCTTGGTCTCCTGTGAAAGTCCTTAGAGAGCAACATCTGCTTCTGCAGGCTGGAGCATGTGTAAAAAAGCCCATGAATTTAAATGTATGATTTGCAATGTTTTGAGTTTGGGGCACTTGGTTTGCAACTCTTTATTAAAATAAGGCCCTTTCAAAATCAGACACTCAAAATTGAGCTTCAGAAACTGTTGTTTGCTTTTGGAAGTGTTGGCCTTAGTCTCAGCTTTAGCATAAATCCCACAAGGTTTGTTTAGGTTCCTTTTGATCGTGAGTCATTTGCAAATTTCCTGCAAACTCAGCAGATTGCTTTAAACTGTTTCTGACCTAAGAGGGCCTTGGGGTCATTTAGTATTCCTGAATCAACAGATGAGACTGGTTCTCTGTGGTGCCCGAGGAGGTTCTTCTATTGTTAACATGCTATCATATACATATAACCATGATGCCATGGTATCATCCACATGCAACATGGTATCACAGTATCATAAACATATCATGCCATCACAATGTATGACAACATCAGGCACACTAATATATGCCATAAATAGGTATTCAAAGCTTGCTAAGTCCTACAATTTTTGTTACAAAGTAATGATATTTTGTGTTCTACCAATAACTACATGGGATGTTTTTAAAAAAATCAAACCTGTAAACCCCAGTTCAATGGGACACAGTTTTTATATTTGTGATATTTGCCAGAGGTGATTTGGTCTTTTGAAAGTATAAAAATAAAGCACAGAAATGGAAATGTCAGGGAAAAATTGTTTAAAAATCCTCATCAAACATAATGACAGACCTGGTAAAATTATTGTTGAATAATGAGGAATCCTATACAGAAGAGTTCAGAAAGAACTTCTGTGGCCAATTTCTCCTCAAAATAAGCTATTGTAAGGAAATCTGGAGAGAAGTGATCCTAGGTAGGATAGGATAGGTGATCCTAGGTGAACCTTTGGGAATACAAGAAAAATACACAACCCACCTAGTTAAGGAGTTCTCTGAAGGAATAACTATTTTCTCTACAAGTGATGCTCTGTTCTCTTTGACCTTAATCTTACCATTATCTTCGCTAATCTTCCACAGCAAAAGCCCTCACCATTTTTGTGGATTTCTTGTTCTAGGGATGCAAATTGTATTGTCACTAATTTTACAAGACAGGGATAAAATCTTTATACTCCAGGAAGATATGATTATATTCATTTTTCAAAAAAAAAATCATTATGATCAATAGATCATAATGTCTTCATAACAGCTTTTAATGAAAAATATCCAGTCATTTCAGTATAACCCAGAATGGGTACTAATTTCGTGTTTTCCCATTAAACACAAATCCATAATATTATCCAAGTCCATATATTCTGCTAGTAGGCATTGTCTATTATGTATGTCTTAATCACCAGCTGAATGTGCAGTAGGATAGAGTTAAGATTACTTTCAAAACCTTTAAGTTGTCACTCTGTGAGCTCAGAAGGTAGTTACTGTTGCCTCAAATTGCTTTATTAGAACAACAGAGGGCAAACTGGTCAGCAATCAACTAACTGCCTTCTCTGTTAGTTGTACGTGGACACACAGCCACTATGCTGTCCTCTAAAAAGAAATCAAAGATTAAGGAAAAGTTTGGGGCTCATCATAGTCCATGGATTGTGCGGGGAAAAAGACTATTGATAAAACCTCAAAAATTCATTGTTTGCCTGTCTCCCCTCTTCTATCTTACACACGTGTAAAACGTAGAGGTTCCATGGAGATGAATAAGTGCAATATATGGTTAATTACTAGATTGTAAAAGTTCGAGGGAAAACAATTTGACATATTTTCCTTTTGAAGTTACTTTATACAGAGTTGTTCACATTTAAGTAATTAATGAAAATTGGCATAAGTTACTCTGGCCAACCGATAACCATTTATGATGCAACATGAGACAAATAGTAGTGCATTGCATTTCCCTGCCTTAGGCACGAGCAACTCCTGCTTCACAGAGGGCAGTAACAAATGAGCAAACCCTCTTGGAAGTTTGTGCCACTGGAAGATTAAAAACTAATTTCAAAGCAGACATTTCTAAAGCTTAATGGAAATGGCAGCACGTATTGCATGGTAGGCATAACCTGGGCTTGGCAAATAGCAGAGGATGTTCCAAAATGCCTTCCAGCTTTTCAAAGGAAATTATTTAAATGAAGAATCAAAAGGAAGAATGAAAAATGAAAGCAAAACTTAGAAAAAGTGTGGAATATCACTTCTGAAGTCAGGTTTATTGTTACAGTAGTAAAGTCACTATAGGGTACTATTCCAAATGGCTTCAGAAATCTTTTCTTCACCAATGAACTAGTTAGTTAATCATGGAAGAAATACATGGGTAGTTACTTGGTTATGAAAAAAGTTAAGCAGAAAGTATTCAAGAACTTTTCTTATTGTTTGCTGAAAACAGTTACGTTCTCCAGGCAAGTCACTCAGTCGAAATTTCTGAATATCCATAATACATGCAAGAACACAAATGAAGATTTTAAATGTATCTGGCACACAGTCATTAATAATTCCTCTGACAACTGATTTCCTGTTGGCAGATGCCAGTTCCAAGATCTTTACCCAAAAAAATGTACAAAGCTAAAAAAAGCACTTATCTTAAAAAGGTAAAATTCTTTCTCAGAAAGAAACATCTAAAATAAGAAATTGTGTATAAATTATAAAATAAAGAGAGGTCTTGGCAGATGGGTGAGTTCCACATTGTTCTGGATTTTTGTGACTCTTCAAACATATTGCAACTATGTGCTCTTAGAAACAATGATTTTAGTGGCAGGCTCTTTTCTAATCCTCTTTTTGTGCTTTGTTCCCCATTTTCCTACAACATTGTCACCAAAGGGATTAATTAGAAGGTCAGGAAATAATAATTTCACCAAAGTTCTATGGGACCATGGGTAGGTAACCAAGGGACTTAAAAGATATAAGGTACTGGTTTCAGGATTTGCAAATCAGCACAATTGCAGTGGTCCACAAGAGTTTCCAGGAAGTAGTAGCAGCAATGAATTTTATTTTTTTCTTCTATTCAGGCAATAGAAAAGGAAATTAGGGGGGCCAAGAACACACTGGTACTTGCAAGACAGGAAAACATGTCCATATGCAAACAGAGCAGCTTTTGACACAACCATTTGGATCTAGTGGTTTGAGTTTTTTTCCAGAAGATCTCAGCTCCATCCCTGTTGTTCATACAACTAGCACTCTGTAGCTCTCATTTGTCTTCTGAGAGGTTCACTTCACCTAGAAAGCTCTCTCAGCTCTTTTGGCTTGCGGAGATACAAAGTTGATGAGAGGGTAATGTAGGGCTGGTTACCCTAAAGAGAAGCTCTAGTACGGGTCAAGAGAAAGAGGAATAGCAGTGTACCCTTCTATTTTCAAAAATTCATCCTACTCTCAAAAAATAAAAGAGATACATCAAGTATACACTGTGATTGTTGTAGCCTCTATATTTGCTATTTATATGAGATGATAAATTCTTCAATCTACCTATACAGTTGTTAG
>NW_021940535.1:31042889-31050396 GCF_001715985.3 Manacus vitellinus
ACTTACATGTCTCCATTCACCTGTTTTGAGTCCCTGAGAACTCAATAACTTTGTTGAAGGGAGCAAAAGAAATATCTGAGTTTACAGAATTACAAGCAGCACTCAGATATTGGGTCCCTTTTGCAAAAGACTGTCTCATTTCTCCACACTATCTTTGGTTTGAAATCCAATCCTTTATGTTTGATTTGAAACAACAACAATTTTCATTTTTACAAACACCGAAGGATGCTACATTTCTTTATAGGATTCCCGAGACCTCCCAAATATTAACTTGAAGCTTAACTTTACCAAAGTTAAAACCAGCAGTACATACAAGGTGATTCATTAATTTAATACATCATGAAGATATATTAAAATGTATGAAAGCAGCTAAGTGCTATTTTTGACAACAAATTGAACCTTTTGGCAAATTATTCACATGATTGAAAGTAGAAATGCATTACGGAGGGAAGATTCTAAAGGAAAGTATTTATCTAGAATATCTCTTTGAAATGGCCCTTATTTTTCATACTTTGTTCTGCCCAAAGCAGTCATTTTTGCTGACCTTTGCCAGCAAATAATAATGATGCCTTAACCATTTACTGGTGTAAATTAATAGGAAATCATGTCCTTAATGTTCCATCTGCAGCCATAACAATAATAGCTGCTAATTACAGCAGTGATCCGGATCTTTGTAGAAGCCGTTGTCAACGTGTCAGTGCAAAACAAAAGTTTTCAAGCAGTGTCCAAGCTCTGAGTTTATGTTGTAGTGTTAGAAAACCACTTACCTGGGGCCTGAGACATCTGTCCCTGGCCATGGCTTCCATTTTTTAATCATGCTCTTCTCATACATACTCACTGCTTATTGACAAATATGTCTGTATTTTTTTTTCTCCCTCACCCTCATTTTTCCTGACTTAAAGTCTTCAGATGAGGATAAGCAGCCATGCCTGCCTGGAGGCTTGGACAACACTCACAGAAGGAAGATGAAAGCAGCAGCAGAGAACTATAACAGTTTAATCTTCTTAAAGGGGGATAGCTGATAAAGCAGTTCTGAGGTGGGCTTGTTCCACTGCTTCGAAGTGCTGCTTGGTTAAAGGAATTTATTGTTGCAGTGTATAAGCATGATTATTTCAGCATTGCTTCTGATCCCAAATAGCTGTCATTGCCTAGAGTTGTAGATAGGTTTTTTCTCATTGAAATCTAAAAATAAATAGTGGAGGAGTTGGAGAAGATTTCTCCTGAATGCTATGAGACGTAGCAACCATCTTAGCAAGGAAGCCTAAGGGAAAAGATATGGCAGCACAGACTGTTTCACCAAGACAAGGCAAATTAAAATTCAGCAGACAAGTGGCCTTCATACGCAGGCTTTTGGAAAATCAAATCAATTACACATTACTGTCCAGAGGTAGGAGGCTGTTTCTATGCAGCCAAAATGTATAGGACTGCTTAGCATGACTTGAACAGGGCTATCTGTCCTCACTTCCCATCGGAACAGAGCGTCACATATCTGTGGCATATAGAGGGTAAGGTGATTTGGGATCCCTCAACTCACAGGACTCTAAGATGATGACTTGGGACTGAAAGTAGGCAGGCATCCAGCATCATTTTAGACACTGTGGTGCATGACAGTGATTCACCTTGACTACTTCCCCACAGTTTTTAACACACCCATGTCCTGCACTGGGATGTCTATGCTTGGTAGGCTGCACAGTTCTGACATTTTTGCTTCGAGGGATGTCACTCTCATGTATATACATGTATATACAACTGACACATCTCTAGTAAGCCATCCCCTGTTAAGGAGGCATTTCATGCCCTATGCCATTCTCAAGGACTGTCTGCCTGCTCTCTCCAGGCATGACAGAACTATGTCTGGACCAACAAGGCATCTCTAGAATGAGGTGCTAGAATAAGAATGAATCTTGTCCACTGATTCCACCCCACTCTGCTTAGCCTAGAGGTTAGTGAAGACTGCAGAAGAGATGGAAGCAGAAGGCTTATTTAGGAAATTGTACACTAGATGTATATAAAGCCAGTGAAAATTAGAGTAAATAGGGACTAGGGAGAGTTAAGGCCTGGGATGAACTTTAGGTCTGGACAGGGTCAGGACAAGCAGTTCTGCAAGACAAAGGCAAAGGTCCAAGAGCTATAGCCCTACAGAATTGTGAAGGTCTGAAAGGGATCTCTGCACCTGCCTTGTCTAACTTGAATTGTGGTGGAGGAACTCACCCCTCAGCCTTTTGAGGAGGAAGAGTCTGCCAGGAAGTGCAGGGCTGAGGTGACAATAGCTCCAGGGCTGGTTCTCTGTGAATAAACAAAAGCAGTCACAGCACAATCATTCCCTGAGAGGTGATGGGAGAGGTGGTGAATGTTAGAGATGTTGCTGCCATGATGTCAAGTTTAGATGTCACACTTGCACAGCCCAGATAATGTTGAGGACAGTGACGGAAGGAGGAAGGATCCTATGTCTGTGTCTCCACCCAAGGAAAAGGAGGCATCTGCCTGAAATTCATGGCCCCAAGCAGTGCCAACTTGTCTTACCTCTGGGGCTGTGACCATCAATACAGCAGAGGCTGACTTGGGTGCTGCCTCTCCTTCTGCACACCAGCTTGACAGAATTCATCATTTAGGAGGTGCTGGAATAGTAACTGACAGTGGGAAATATATCCATGAGGGATCATACAGTTGCAATAGTGCTCTGTGGTGCTGAAGTGCCTCAGCACGTTGTCATGGAATAGTCACTGGTGTCTGTTTCTTGGAGTACATTGGACATCTTTAGAAAACTCCCTGAAATCTGAGATGCTGATTGAGAAGATAAGACCAAGGTCATGTTAGAAAAAGAGTTCTTTTGCTGGAAGGCTGTATGCTGGAAGTGATGAGCTACAGTGGAGACCAGGGAGGGGACGGGAGTATTAGGGAGGTCAAGGTTGGGGTACCTAAGTCTTTCTTACCTCTTGGACTGTTAAAAGTGGCCACACTGTGTGGTGGCCAAATCATGTATGTGCCCATTCACAGACCATATTCCCATGTAGCTTGTGAGACATCTGGCAGTAGTCTGCAGAAAGAAAGGAAAAACTGTAGTACAGACTTGTCAGAAGAGAAGTACTGTGCATTGGCTTGGTGGTGTCTGAGTGATGAGAGATCAGCAGTAAGGTGTCATTAGTAGACACCTCATGTCTGCATTGATATCATACTGCCAGTCATGCTGGAAGCAAACAGTTGTTTTAAATTACTTGTTTCTTGCCCTATGAACCTACTACCTAACTGCAGCAATGCAGTCACATCCTGGACCACTGTCTTTACGCAGGAAGCTTCAGAGTGGAGCATCAGTTAGGTTCCCCAGTAGGAAACCCATGGACCCACATTCCTTGTGGGACCATGTGCTGGTTTAAAAGTAAACTGGTGGGAGAAATGAACCCAGCTCAAGAGAGATTACAAGTCAGAGTTACAATTTACTAAAAAGACTACAATAAATACAATGATACAGAGAAAATGGATTTTAACCCACAAAGACAGATGTATAATCCAGCACCCTAGGACAAGAGCAGTACGGTGTCATTAGTCCCTGTGCTGAGCACCACCTGGTCCCCCTGGGTGCAGAGTAAAAGGAAAGGGAAAGCCGTTGGTCCGCATGATGGTTGCAGTTATGTCAAAGGAATGATCGCAGTCCTGTCGAGAGTGGCAACTCCTGTTGATCTCCTCTGGATTTGACAAGTGGTACCAGAAGTTCAAAACCTGAAGATTATAGATGCTCAGGTTCAGGTGGCAATGCCCAGTACCTTCCCCAGGGCGGGAGTTCCACAGTGAGTGATTTAACTCTGCTAGTCATGGGATATTTTTGGAATTCTTGATGGTCTAGATCGTTGCAGCTGCCTATATGCCAGTCCATCATTGCAGAGATGACCCCTCAGGCTTCCTGTGAAGCTGTTAATGCCTTTCCAGAAGGGAGTTATCACAGCTGAGTCATTGGTATGAAAACAAAAGAACATTGCCCTGCCTTGCAGGGTCTCTTCAGCACCCAGCTTGTAGCCTGAGGTGTCGGGTGTGCCCTGGGCAGCTGCTGCAAATGCCGTGGGTCTAACTGACTGTATGGTGCAAAGAGCGGGGAAAGCAGGAAAAAAGGACCTCTTAACCCAAACTGAGGATCACATTTTTTGCCCATGAAACGTTGTCTATCAGCAGACAAATCTTGTCAGTGTTGTCTTGACTCTGCTACAGTATTTGCCTAAGAAGCTGTTATGCTCCTACCCCAGCCATTCCCTAGATAAGGTGTTTCTTCTTGACATTTGTGTTACTGGCAGAAGGCAATGTTGCCTCCACCCCTGCAGCAATGCTGGCATTTCTGGGACCTTGTGTTACAAGGGGAGTGTCTCACTTTTGGGGAAGAACATGGGCTTCCAAGACCTTTTTGCAGGGTGAGAGCTATGTACAGCACATGGGAGAAGGGTTTCTCAGCAGCTGCCCTGCAGCTGCCTTGGCAAGCAGCTCAAGGATCCTGAAGCACTGCACAGCTCCACCTGCAGCCTTCCATGCCTCCAGGCTTCCCTCTGAATGAGCAGGGGAGCAAGGTACCTGCTGCATGACTGAACACAGGCCTCAGCTTTGGGAGATGCCTGTAGCCTAAATGTGGATGACATCTTTTAGTCAGATGAAGTTCACATCAGCTATACCCATCCATCGTAAAATATCGTGTAAATGCACATTGTGAGAGATTCACTTTAAGCCACTTCAGTTCTCATAGCCTGCTCCTGTGAAGCTGTAGCTTACAGCAAGGCAGAGGCTTTGTTGCAGCCTTGGGACTGTGTATTTCATGGGGCGGCCATGATGTGCCACCAGCTAATATCTCAGCAACTCTTCCCATTTCTGTCATTGGCTAGTGTTACATCTTCTTCCCTGGGCTGCACCTCCTGTGCAGTGTTTTCTTTGATACCTTCCTTTACATAATTGGCTGACAGCTGCCTGCAGCCTGTATCTGCTTCCTGCATCTCACCACTTCCCAGCAGCACAGCTGGCAGGTCTGGCACATATTGCTAATGCCTCTCCAAAAGCATCCAGGAGTAGTAACTCATTAGCAGGAATTAGTTTTTGAAAATTAACTGTCAGGCTTCGCAGTACAGTAAGATGCAAAGCCCTCCTCACCACCAGCAGCTTTTATTAATGTCCTACTAATACAACTATACTAAGGCAAAATGACGATTATGTGGAATTATTTTGAAAGCATTGTAAGCAGTGTAGGAGTAAAAAGTTTACAAACGTGCTGCAGTTGTCCCTCCATTTTATTACACATGCAAGAAATCCTATTCCAGGTTTACACGGGAAAAGAAAACCCAGCAGATCACATAAAGATCTAGAAGGGCACTGCCAATTTTACTCTACATTAGTATGATGATGGAGTTTTTTGTTTGTAACCACTAATTTGAGTAGATGGATTTATAAAGGCATACCGCTTTTCACCCCATCCCCTGAAAAAAACAACCCTTGTGGTATTACTATAAAGGAGACACAGTTAATAGAAAAGTAAGTATCTGTGAAAAATGTCAAACTGCACCAGAGGAACCATTACCTATGTCACACTCCACATCAGGAAGATGAATGTATTCTCACCTCAGCATAGTTTTCTCACCATGATTATGATGAAAATAAAAATAGTTCTGTGTATGTGTCTAGACAACATACATACAAATCTCTTCACTAAATATAAATACCTTTTTGAAGCATGACCAGATACTCTGCTTTCCACTGGTTCATCCTGTATATGTACTTTTTTTTAAATTACTATCCTAAAGAAAGACAGCTAATATTCTACCTTTTAGTAAAGGTTTTATTACAGTATCTTCCCTGTTTAGCTGCAGAATGTTTCTCTATGTATAGCAGTCTGGGATCCTTCTGAAAGAGTGAGTTGTTCCACAACACCAGCCACTGAAAAGCCAGCATCTCATCCAATTGATGATCCTGCTGTCTATCATCCAAACCATATATGGTGTATATATACTATATACTATATGGTGTATATATACCATATCCTGTCCTTATATACTATATACTATCCCTATATACTTAGATGATTAATACTTTCTTAGTCCATGAACCCATCCCTTTAGTTCTTGTTGCAAAAACTAAACAGTGCTACACACTGTTTCATTAACCATCACATTCTTCAAGAAGATTTGATGGGTGAATGAGAGGGTATGGGTATATTGCATGGTACAGCATATATAGATGATATAACAGCACATACATGATACATGATATAACAGAGTGACTGGAATGGCCACCATTTATTTTTCAGTTTTTTCCCATTTTAATTCTTTTTCAATTACTAAGTTTTATGTGTAATTTATAGGAGCTAAGAAAAACAGGCCTAATAAGTCATTACCTATTAGAATAACACTACTTTTGTTTCCGTATTCACCTCTGTATTTTGAGTTTGTTCAAATACTGGTGTTTTGATGTATTTAATACACTGCTAGTAAAATACCGTTATTCAGTATTCTCGATCCTCCTATTTATTCAGGCTTCTCATTATACATAAGAACTTCCATTTAGACTCTAGACATTGATTGATGCTTGATCTTCAATTACTACAAAGGGGTTTAATGCATAAAAAAAGAAAAATAAAACACCTCATAAAAGTGTGAGTATCATCATAAAGTAAGTATCAGACAGTGACATGATGCCACTAGGTGGCAGGGACACAATTCACTCTGTCAGGGCAGCAGGACAGCAGGCTCATGTTGCCGAAGGATTGAGGGATAATTTTGCCAACTCTCTTACACTTCTCAGTTAAAGGCTTTAAAACTGTAGTGGAACTGGTCCACTCTTTGAGAAGGGCACTTTTTTGAAAACTCTGTGTACCGGTGCACTTAGCTCTGCCAGCCTGGTAGCCATGGTGAGATAGTTACAAATAGAAATTAGAGGCAAAGTATAAAAAAAGTACAACAATAAGGACAGAGCGGCAGATACCTGGACTGCAGTGAGGCCTCTGACACTGTCTCTCATAAGATCTTTACAGAGAACCCAATGAAGCATGGCCTGGATGTGCAGACAGTGAGGTACTCTGAAAACTGAACTTCTGTGGCACAGAGTCTAGTTGGAGGCCAGGAACTAACAGTGTACCTCAGGGGTCAGTGCTGGGTTTAATACTGTTCAACATTTTCATCAGTGGTCTGGATGACAGGGCAGAGGGCACCCTCAGCAAGTTTGCAGATCATCATAGAATTATAGAATCAACCCAATTGGAAAAGACCTCTGAGATCATCAAGTCCAACCTTGACCCAACACTGCCGTGGTTAACTAGACCACAGCACTAAGTGCCACATCCAGTCTCATCCTAAAAACCTCCAGGGACAGTGAATCCACCACTTCCCTGGGCAGCCCATTCCAATGTCTCATTACTCTCTCTGTAAAAAATTTCTTCCTAATATCCAACGTAAACTTGCCCTGACAGAGCTTAAGATCATGCCCTTGTGTCCTACTGCTGGTTGCCTGGAAGAAGAGACCAACCTCCACCTGGCTACAACCTCCT
>NW_021940535.1:31051686-31067947 GCF_001715985.3 Manacus vitellinus
ACTGTTTCCTCCTGGATTACAGGGGGGCTATTCAGCTTCCTGTCTCTGTCTACCAGTTCCAGAAGTCAGTTGACCTGAGGACAATCTGTCTTACTGTTGAAAACTGAGGCAAAGAAGGTTGTCTCTCTAATTTTCTTTCTACCTGACCTAACTATATTCCTAAACTCTTCATGAGTAGCCAGCCCTTTTTTCCATAGTCAGTAAGCTCTCTTTTTTCCCCTCATTTCCTTTAAAATCTCCCTGTTAAGCCAGGCTGGCCCTCTTCTCCACCAGCTTGCCTTTCGGCAGACTGGGACAGCCTGCTTCTGTGCATTCAAGACTTCCTTCTTGAAGCATGTCCATCCCTCCTGGCCCCCTTTGTTTTCAAGGGCTGTTTCCCAAGGTACCCTCTGAACCAGTCTTCTGAATAGGCTGAAATCTGCCCTCCAGAAGTCCAGCATAGAGGTTTTATTGATGGCTCTCTTTGCATCCCTGAATATTGAAAACTCTATTTTTTCATGGTCACTGTGCCCCAGACGGCCTCTGACCACCACATCTCCCACCAGCCCCTCTCTGTTTGTGAATAGCAGGTCTAGCAGGGCCCCACCCTGGTAGGCTAATTTACCAGTTGGAGTAGGAAATTATCCTCCATACACTCTAGGAATCTCCTAGATTGTCTCTTCTCTGCTGTGTTGAGTTTCCAGCAGACATCTGGCAGGTTAAAGTCACCCACAAGAACAAGGGCTGGTGATTTTGAGACATCCAGCAACTGTTTGTAGAATAATTCATCACCCTCATCATCCTGGTTGGGTGGTCTACAACAGGATGTCAGCCTTGTTGTCCTTCCCCCTGATTCTGATCTACAGGCACTCAACTTTATCATTATTGACTTCAAGTTCTACAGAGACAAGAGACTCTCTACCACATAGAGCCACCCCTCCACCTCTCCTACCTTGCCTGTCCCTTCTGAAGAGCCTGTAGCCATCCATGGCAGCACTCCAGTCATGTGAGTCATCCCACCGCGTTTCTGTGATGGCGACTACATCACAGCTTTCCTGCTTCTCCCATCAAAGATTTTTGAGAGTGGTCTCACAATGACATCTGCCACCTCCCTCCAGCACTTGTAGATGCATCCCATTAAGGTTCATGGACTCATATATGTCCAATTTGTTTAAGTATTCCATGATCTGATCCTCTTTCACCAAGGGTACCTGTTCCTTAATCCAATCTTTCCTCCTGGTCTTCAGGACCTGGAATTCCTGAAGGCTGGTGTTGCTAGTAAAGACAAAAGCAAAGAAGGCATTCAGTACCTCAACCTTTTCCATGCCCCAGTAGCCAGATACTCCATCTCATTGAGCAATGTGCCCACATTTTTCCTAGTCTTTCTTTTGTCGGCCATGTACTCATAGAAACCTTTCTTGTTGTCTTCATCATTCCTGACCAGATTCAAATCCATTTGGGTTTTAGCTTTCCAAGCTTCATCCATAAATGTTCAGACGATGTTCCTGTATTCCTCCCAGGTTACCCATTCTTGCATCCTTTTTGTGTTTGAGTTTGGCCAGAGGCTCTTTCTTGATCCACATGGCCCTCTTGGCATTTTTGTCTGAGTTCTTTTTCACTGGACCAGAACTCTCTCAAGTTTGTAGGAGTTAATTCTTCAACATTTATCAGCTTTCTTAGCCCCACCTTTCCTCCAGGGCCTTATTCCACAGTACTTTTCCAAGAACTTTGAAGAGGCCAAAGTCTGTTCTCCTGAAGTCCAGAGCTGTGACCTTGTTTTTCCACTCTCCCTGCCCTTGGGATCCTCAATTCCACCATCTCACTGCAGGCTGGCCTACACAAAAAGCTGTCTTTGATCTCCACATCCCCAACAAGCCCCTCCTCGTTGGTGAGTATGGGGTCCAGCAGTGCACCTCTCTTAATTGGCTTCTCTATCACTTGGAGCTTTGGAGGAGGGAGCTATCATAAACGCCCTCCAGGAACATCCTGGCTTGTTTATGTCCTTTAGTGTTGTTACCATTATTACTTTGCAGATAACACTATCTAAATCCGTGCTGTATATTGAACTTGTTATGCAATATGTTTTACCCTGTTGACATGAACTGACTTCTGTGACTTTGGCAGTCCTTTGTGCAGAATCCACAGAACTATCCGAGATTCCTTTAGCCATGTCATCTGAGAATCATTTCTTTGTGCATAGGGACTGGATTTGGGAGTGGACCCTTTCTACTATGTTTTAATATTATGTGTGCTGCAGTTAAGACTCATGTTTCATTTTTAGCCATCACTGCCACCATCAGAAACACGAGATGGCCTGCAAATAATAAGGAAAATAGTGGACAAAATGTTCAGGAAAAACAAAGATTATTTTTCTAGAATTTGCAATAAAGTAAATTCCTAAGTAATTATCACACTCTGTAAAGCTATCTGTTGGTAATACATAATAAGACTGTGATAGGCTGGTTTCGTGTATTTGGTGACATAGATATACACTGCAGGAATCTAAAAGGCAAAAGTAAAATTAAAAGTACCATTAAAATAGCCTGAAGACTTTTCTTGATAAATTGCTACTTTTGTTCAGAAATCTTCAACTGTGATTCAAAGTAACATTTAAAAAATTATTTTTTAGTTAAGACCAAATACATTCAAATGGCCAACTACAAACGCTGGACACAAAGAAAAAAAAAAGTGTAAATAGGAGTCTTAGCTATGACTGAAAGCAACGAGGCAAAAGAAAGGATCAGCACTATAAGAAGAAAACATTATAGGCCACCTCCTTGAGCTCAGAGAATGCCCACAGGCTAATCTAACCTAGGCTGGGTTTGCTGTCGTGACATCCGGCACTGCCACAGAAACCTGCTGGGATGGCATGTCTCAAAGAACAAAGCCAGAAGTCCTCGAATTCAATAATATCTAGTGCCCATTTCAAAACCTTTTGCTCTCTAGACAAAACAGCTCTTATTTTTACAAAATTTTGCTTTCTTTTTTTGTCATTTACTAGAATACAATTAAGTTAGGGTGTTTGCCAAATCCCAAGTTTTCTCTCTGATTATTTACCAAGAATGGTCACAACATAGAGTTCTTCTAACAGCTACATAAATCATGTTTGCACCAAGATTTTCACCATTTCAGGAGCAAAGTCTAGTTGAAAGCACTTAGCAGAAATTTAGTTTTTCTGGGTCAGGAAGAGTGAGCCTTTCTGTCTGGCAGCAGCTTCCCTAGCAGATACTTTCACTGTGCCAAGGACTGGGGATACAGTAGTGTCTGTCTGCTCGGTTTAAGTCTGGAAGTCAACTTTCTGAAAGAAGGATTAGTTGTCCATTTAAGATGTTTTGAGCTGCACTCCCAGAAACTTGGTCATATAAAAGGCATTTGTCACCTCTAAAAACATTTCCTTTTATTTAATTTTAGATGGAAAACCTGAATGTATAGAATAATTTCAGAAAAACTACCTTCAGTTCCTATGCAAGTTTTAATTTTCAACTCTATAGCATTTTCCCACAGAATATAACAGAATTTGTCCTTGTTAAATGAGAAAAGTGGTTTAGCTCTACCAGAGGCCTAGATTAGATCTGACGACTTGTTTAGAATCTGAAATACTCAGTCTATTCCTGTACACCTGTATCATGTTTTCCCTTACCACCCCTGCTCAGACCTAAAACACAAATCGTGCTGCACGTGGATACTTGGCCATGTGTAGCCACACCAAGTTCTCAGACAAATGCCAATGAATCAGGAATTGTTTCTTTCCGCAGTGGGAAAAAAATTATGTGTTATGGAAAGGTTAACACTTCACAAATAAGAAAAACAATGTATCTTCAATGAATTCAGCCATAGGGAGGGGAAGATGTCCGTGGAATAGTAAATCTTCTCATTTTATTATGTTGGGTCGCAATATGATATTTAAGTACTGTTTCCCAGAATAAAATAGGGGAGTTGTACTGCTGCCTAGTTTTCATAAACAGGCTATTTCTTATGAACCATAACTACAACTGCTATGTGTCTGAGAGAAACTAAGTTGTCTGAGCTATGTTTACACCTCTTTCATATCTTCCTTAAACTAACAAATTTCTGTTTATGTGAGCTAGGTAGCTTTGTGTTTATGTCATGCAGTAGATGTAATCCAGGTTCCAATTATGTCTAGACTTAGTTCAAATGCTCAAACCTGTTTGCTTTGGAAAGCAGATGATAATCATATACTAATATACTACCTTGTTCCTTGTCCTAAACACATTATATCTCTAGTGCAGAATTGCACTGAAGTTTTTTGTAGAGGGTCAGTTGTCTCCAATACACTGCCAAGGAAAAGAAGTTACGTGAGTTTATATTTATAGAAAACTGGTATCTTCAAAAATCTTACTGTTCACTTTGTGACTAAAGTTTTCACAGGAATCAGTCACCAACCATTGGCCTGTATGGATATCAAATCTCATCTGGACTCTAAATTATATATGCAATATAAAACCACCCTGGGTTTCTTTCTGTCCCTAAACATAAATCTGAAATAATCCTTAAAGTATAAATAGCAAAGTGACTAGCGCCCATAAGAAAATATGAGTACACTGGGTACACTGAGTACACTGTCAACACCAGACCTGACCATGGCCCAGCATGTCACACAGGACACGATGGTATCTAGGTTTTTTCAATTTTCTTTTCATCCTTCCTTTCCCTAACTGTAACACTCACCCTAATTCTAACATCACTATCTGCCCTAATACAAAGCATCGGATGCTGACTCTGAACACAGAGTTGAACATTGCCCAAGGGCAGTGAGAGCTGGGACTGAGGTTTTAGTGCCCACCTGAGACCCACCAGCCTTTCACACTCAGTCCAACCCCATCCCAATCTGTAAAGTCCTTGGTACAGGGGTTCACACAAAAGCATGCCTCCAGTGCCTTTCAAGTCCAGCCCTTACTTCACCCATGCCTACTGTTCTCTCTTCACTGCTGAGCAGAGCTCTCCCATCCCTCAATATCCCCTGTGCCACACGGTGTCTGTGTGCAGCTGACTGAAAAACAACTTCCCTAAAGGACAAGGCACAAGGTCTTCCATTCAGACACCCTCTCACCCAAATCATCCCTATTCCCCTACCCTACTCAGAAGTGCATAGAGGTGCCAAACCTCAAGCAAAACTCAAGGTGTCATCACTGGCCTCTAAGGACACCAACTCTCATAATATTCCAGGGACCATTCCTAAGCCAGCACAAAGAGGGAGGTCAGCTATGTTTTTGTCCTCTCCTCTAATCTTTCTAAAGAGGCAGTCAATGCATCTTAGATTCTTTCTTTGTGTTGGTCTGCTCAGACCACTTTTGCTTCAAAGAAATCTTCAGCTTCTGATCATTTTGGATACCACTCTACAATGAGGGATGCCGTCACTGACTTAGATTTTCAGACTTGATGTCTGCAGGCAGTGGCAAAAGGTATCTGTGGGCTGTTCTCTCCAGATATTGACTGTGCAGAAAGCTGACAGTCTTGATCTGGGAGCTAACACAAAATGCCAGAGTGGAGTGGGAAAACATTTCAAAGAATTTTGTTTAGCTTAGAGCTAGAGACTGTTGCTATAGGACACATAATTTATGCAATTATTTGAAGGGCCTTAAGGACTTTTGTTCATGTTTCACCAGGTCTTACTGTCTGGACTGAAGTGGTATGCATCTGATTTCCTGGTGAGAACCCAGTTTCAGAATTTAAGGTAATGCAGGCCACAGAGTTACACCTGCAAAATGTATAGGGAGTTTTCTAAACATCCATACATCGCTGAGCCATGGATAAAAATCATTGTTCACGCTGATAGCAAGAGCATCCATCCAAAGTCTGAGACAGTAAGGAATATCAAGATGTTTTGACAGGAGCAAAGCAGAATGGGTTGCATGCCTTGCTAGGAATCAAGTGTGCAGCACTTACAATCCATGTCCTGTCTTTTGACTAAGCTTATTTGAGCACAGGTCTTAAGTCCACTTTTTCTTTCAGTTTTGTCTCCCCACCAACAACCAAAAAACCCTGCAAGACCATCTCTTCTCAGTCATTACCTATGAGGTGCTCAAGTGTAACAGCAACAGCTAATCAGACTCCTACATATAGGTGGTATGAATGCTAAAAAGGCCTTGTAGGATGACTCTATGGGATATCTGTCCTAGGAGTTTGTACTGTATGGACGTGTCTGGGATGGCTCAGTGAAGAAGAGACAGGCAGTGGAGAAGAGTCAGACAGTTCTCTCCTGACCACAGAGTGCACTTAGATGTTGGTCCTCACATGGGGGACATCAGTTCATCCTTCTTTCCTTCCTCCTGGTTCCTGGCACCTGATCTCCCGGTTGGTCTCTCTCAATTCAGCTATCCCATGCTTCTCTCCTCTGACAGTCCATGAACAATGATGGAAATGACAGTGGCACAGCATTTTTAAAACCAAAGTATTGCTCATTTTAGCCAGAAAGAATAGAGCACTGTACTGGGGCTGGCTGAGTAGCCCTCACAGTGCTTTGCATTGGTAGCTAGAAGGGTGTTGATAACACACCAGTGTTTTGGCTACTGCTGAGCACAGCATCAGCACAGCACTGTAACATTCCTTCCTCAGTTGAGGGCAAGATCCTGGGAGGGGACACAAGTAGGCCAGCTGACCCAAACTGGCCAAAGGGATATTCCAGACCATATGACGTCAGCTCAGATATAAAAGCTAAGGCAAGGAGCAGGAAGGCAGGCATTCATTATCTCCAGTGGCTGCCTGCTGAGGAACTGTTACATGTGCTGGAGCCCTGCTTCTCGGGAGTGGCCGCCCATCGCTGCTGATGGGAAGTAGAGAATAAACCCTGCTATCTTTCACTTCGCTTCTGCTTTAAATAAACTGCCTTATCCCACCACAAGCACACAGAGAAAAGGATTTCAAAACAAGAATAAGAATGCTTTTTATTTTTTCTTGCTACAAAGGTGGCCTAGGTCACCGACTTCCTGACAGTCATAACAAAAAAAATATCAACTACTTGAATTAATCTATGCATAATGTAGGAAACCAAATGGGGGCAAATCAGACTTAAAAAATACTCTTCTGAAAGTTTTTTAAAATTATTGAAAAATTTAAAATATGAAGCCAAAACCTGACTTTTTCCTTTCAGTGTGCATTTTGCCACTAACTGTCTTACAGAGAGGTTTGATCTGTTTCCCACTGAAGACTACAGATGAAATGACTGGAGACATTTAACTGAATGCAGTGGACATTGGATTAGGACTTCATTCATAGTCATTCACACACTATCCAGTAACTGGAAATAACACATGTACAACTTCCCTCTTGCTGAAAAGTTAACCCATCATTTCAAGGATGTTCCAGCAATTCCCTCTAATATCTCACACTGCGGTATCTATGTATAATAAATAACAGTATTTGCAGCTGGCAAGATTTCACACCATCCTGTTGCAAATCATCCACTTTGCTCATACGAGAACTCATGAGTTGTTATCTGAACTCTGGGTACAGAACATTACAGCCAGTTCTTCAGCAAAGCAGGAGTTAGTGAACACACCAAGCCTGTCCTTTCCTGTAAACAATCTCTCCTTAACACATTTTCAGATACACAGATCAGCTGTCAGACACACAAATATTTTAAAAAGCATTTGAAAATCTGGGTTGTACCCTGCTGGTGACAGTCCAGTTTCTCAGTCATAACACAGAATAAATCTGTTTTGCAAGCATAAAGGCTTTCTCTTAGGCCAAATCAAGGCTTTCTCTTAGGCCAAATCAAGGCCAAATCAACACGCAGCAGTTGGGTTCAGACAGTCCATACACTTTACTAGAACTGGAAAACACATCCTTTTGACCATGCTGTAAGCAATGTATCAGACATATAATTAATTTTTTAAAAATGCAAAAGTTAATAACTTTTCTAATGGAAAAAAAAAAAGGAAGAATAAGGCAATTGTGTACCTTAATGCTAGTCGTGTTGCTCAGTGTACTTCTGGAAGACATGTTTATTGCAATGAAAAGAGTGAAACAGGACAGGACCAGACAGGATCCCCACCCAAAGGATTCTTTGGAAAAAACTTTTCAACTGATGTGGTTATGGAGGAATTGTTAGAGGATATGTACTTCAAGGAAAACAATGCTATTCTGGCTCTGGTCTGGGCCCCCTTCAGCATTTCCCAGCATCTAGCACACTCAGGCAGTATCTGTGTCATAGGGCATACCCAGTGGCATGTTACTGCATTTTTGGTCCCTTATCGAGATGACAAATGACACTTAAAATGCCACCCCCAGACTACTGTGGTAAAGGCACGCTGACTCAGTACAACTGTGAGATGCTCTTAAGGAGAGTTAAAAGGTCACTTGCATAGCTAATGCATTTGAAACGTTACCTGCTACATATCGCTGTAATGCCAGGAGCTATGACGCTAAAGCATTAACCATATCCGGCAAGACGACCAATACCACGACAAATTCGATAATGCTGACAGTTTAGAGTATATTAACACAAACAGCAAGAAAAGAACAGCCAGAAAAATACTGAGAAGTAGGAAAGAGAGCAAGGCACACAGCCCTTATCACAGTACTGAGAAAAGAATCAGGACAAAAAGCTTTGGATGATCTGCACGTATGACTTTATCTATTCCTTTGAAATGTTGGAATGTGCTTCTTCACCACAGAGGGGAAAGTTAATGGAAGAGGTAGTGAATGGATGGAAATAACATGAAGTGATTTATGTTCAAGTGAGGGTGGCAAGTCACAACTCCCTCAAGCAGGAACATTTAGTCTCTAAGGTATATAAATTACATACCTGGAAAACTGCAAGTTACAGGTTGTAGCCTTGTTTTATTTGGCTGTCTTAACTTTAACTGGGGTTCAATAGATTCAATTTTTCAATTTCAGACCATTAGAGAGAAGAAGGAAAGAAGGTTGTAATTTTTTTGTCTTTACTACCTCATGATCTTTTCAGCACATAAAGGTCACCCACAGCAGATATCAATAATCACACTCCTTACAGTTTCCTTAAAGTTCATCATTTCACAGAAGTACTTCACAGGTTACTAAAACAAACCAAATTACTCCTCAGCAAGAGTGAATTGGTGCCTTTCCTATATAATTTTATGTGTTCCCTCTGGGTCTTCTCTACTCCAAGGCATCTGAGCATTTGGCACAAGATTTGAAACATGAACTGACTGTAAAGGACTAGAATTATCTGGATGTTTCAAAAGTACAATATTAGATAAATTTCTCCAGGAATGGCTAAACAGAGCACACATCCCCTTTTTATTTGAAAGAGAAAATTTTTGGAGTCAAAATGCTCTGACTGGTCTCTTTGGGTGACTTGGGGTGGAAATTTATCCCACATTTTCAACAGTAGAGTTAAATTCAGGATGTTGGTCAGACCTAGCACCAAATTTCTCAAGGTGCTATGGGCTCATAACTCTGATTGAAATCCCTCAGAGCTGCAAGATCTTGAAGCTTTTATTAAGCAGCCAGAAGTGCTCACGCAGAATTAGACTGCTTTTCAAAATGCAATCCAACACTTTTTAAAATCTTTTTCATGGAAAGGGCAAATACCATATCCATTTACTGTACTTCACAAGAAGAGTAAAACTGTAATGAAGGTTTGACTAAGATTTTTTTTTTAATGAGAAATGTGATAGAAATGTCTTTATTTGTTCAATTTTGCTAAATATCTGTTTTTGCCCCAAGGCCTTAAAGAAGCATCCCAACTAAGATTCTTGATATTGATTTGACTTTTTTAACATAAATGCTTACAATTTAAAGACTGTTTCCATATATGAGAGGCAATATGTAGATACACATGTTTTTTTCAGTATGGCAACACACCCATGCAATATCTGTTTAAGCATCTTCCTCCAATTAAATCCCAGGTTGCTTCTTGGATAACATTCTTATTACTGTTTCTTAAGCTTCAGCATATAGGGAGTTGCCAACAATAAAAGCACTGCTCACCCTCTCAGCACTTGCTGAAAACTAGCAAGGGCTCTTGTGGTGATTACTAAGTTTTCTCTGATTACCAGAGTATCTTCTGGTGGTTCACATTAGATTTATTTCTTGATGTGAATATTAAAATTTTATAACATTTCTCCAGTACTGCATGAAACAGAGAGCAAGTTTACATTTCTTTCTGGGAATGAGGAAATCCCTAAATATTCAATCTTACTTTAATATATATTAATAATGATTAGCCAAAAAATGGAAGACTTGAGAATTCACACTTCAACAGTAGTTGTGTAAGTGTGTAAAAGGAAACAACACTGTTTCTTTTCAGGCGTAAATGGAGATCTTAAATATATTAATGATCTGGTTTAGGGCAGTGAAAATCTATCTTGTTAATAACAGAATTTTTTCGAACTAAATTTGTAATTCAATTGGTCTCACAACAAAGATATTTTTCATCTCTATTTCACAGACGGTATCCTACTGTGAGTATTTTAAAATATTTTCTTTCAAAGGTGGCTTTGAAACCAAAGCCTGAAAACTTATTGCTAATTATTTGTACACAGATATTATGTTCCAGATCATAGGGAATCAAGATTTGTATCTGCACACATTTTGAACTTTTAAACAGGTAACTACATCAGTTAAAACTCTTCTTTTTTCCTTCAGTATTTTTTAATATCTAGGGGTCTTTTCCAATGTAGAAACTAAATTAAATGTATGTTCATGAATGCCTGCATATAAATATAACCACCACAGTTAATTCAGAATATTGGTGTAATTTCAACAAGTGAAATTAAGAAACATTAAACTAGTGTAGGTTTTTATTCACTCTAGTTAAACAGAAATCTTGGAAATCAAGTACCACCATAGCACTGATGATTTTGGTTTTCATTTCAGTGACTATTAGAGGAGCACTACTTTGAAAAATGTATTGAAAATACCAAAGTTGATACAGCAATAAATAATACTAAAAGCATTACAGTAAAAAGAAAACATACTAACACTGCATAGTGAAACTCCATGGATTTTGTCTAGTATACCACGAGATTGAAACAGTTCCACAATTAATGGAGAGAGGGAGACTTTCCTTGTTTAAGCTGTTCTTGATGTTCCAGCAACGTTGCATTGACAGTTTACCCATAATTAGATACCTGTTAGTTACAAGACACAAAAATATTTTTCACTTACTCGGACTCAAAGGTAAACCATTTTAATTGTGCAGTGCAACATTTTTTATTGTACTGACTGTTTATCAGAACTATTTTAATACACAAGCTACATTTTCGTATTTAACACAAGTATTACAGCTTAGCCTGTGGTTATACATTCCATCAGTTAAGAAAACTCCAACAGATCTACTGTGTAAGTATCTTCTGTAAAGTACGTTATGGAAACTCAGTCTTTGTGAGAACAACTGATTAGTATCTGTGAAATCACACTTCAGTGATAATAGTCAGGATGTTGCAAACAGAAAACAAACTTCCCATCCAAAGCACTAGGGAGAAGCGGCATTCCATAAACTCCACATCTCTTTTGAAAGGGTGGCCAGATAACACCATACAGAACCCTCTTCTAAAAGATGTCTATTGTCCTGGCTTAATATTTCCTAGGTTAAACTTCTCATTCAGGTTCCTATCATGTGGACACTAAAAGAAAATAAACCGATATCTGATGAAAGAAATGCTGAGATGGAACAACTGGGGAAACAGAATGCTTTCTAAGATCAGCCTCAGACAAAAGAACCTAAAGTAACAATTCAAGGCTATGGGTGTGAACAGAAACTAAAGCCACCACATCCAGTTTACCAATTGTCCTACTACAGTCAACAGTATCAAGCACATCTGATGGAAGATTTAGCAAAAACATCTCATTTCACCCAGAGTGGTCCACTCTGAAAAACAAAAGCAGTATGTGTACCAGTTCAAGGCCCATGACTCATGTAAAGACTACAGGTGAAACTAGAACTCCTTCTCAGAATGAGGTATTTCTGGTGTTTCTTAAGACGTCTAATCCAAAACTTTTAAACTGAGACATCCTGTTATACTAGCTCCATTCCCATATTCCTACAGAAAAATATAACTGTTTTCTGATTCTGCTGAAACATATTTAGACCTTAAAAGCTGTATTATTTTAGTAACATTCACTTTTTTCCCCCCGGCTTCTCACAAGGTGTCCACCTTTTCCCAGGTGCTCTTCTCTAGAGCGGGGCTGTTCACAGCAAAGGCAGCCACGGCACAAAGTGGCAGCTGTCCTGATAACGCCTGTCCTCTCTCTTTCTTTTCCTCTGCATCAGCAGTTGTCATAGAGGATGCCACATGGTCTTCCACAAGAACTGCTATGGTAGTCAGCTGAGGCTGGAAAAGGACATTATTTTGTCTAGCTATGTACTTTAGATCAGTGCCAGCCCACACTGAGAGTTTACCTTTATTTCCTCTGCAGTGGAGTACTTGGCTGAAGATTACTATTCCCCTACTTAGCAAGCAGCCTCCTAAATTCTACATGCTCTAGTGACAAGCTTTTGAGTCATACTTTTATCACAGTTTGAGTCCTAGCTTTATTTCCTGAAGGGTAGAGCTATGCTCCAAAACAGTCTTCTCCCTCTCTGCTATCTCTGTACTCCCAGTTTAAATACCCACAGTTAATCTCATGGAAGAATCTCTAGCAATTTTTTGAAAAAAGCAATTTTGAAACTAGCAATCCATTCTCATTTTCTGTGATTTTAAAGGAGTTAACAGACAATTTCAGGCATGGGTAACAAAGGCAGGGGATGAGGAAAAAGTGTGTCTCCTGCTCAACACCTGCTGAGTTGCCATGCTCATCCTTGTGTCCACAGCTCCAAGCAGGCTGCTGACTGGCCACAGCTTCATCCGTAAAATGATCCAGCTACTGTACTCTTGACTTTTGCAAGCTGTGAGTGGGCAGGGGAGATTGCACAAGTGTTGGAGCAGCTGCAGGACCTTTCCCTCACTGAACTACTGAAGAGGCACGCCAGCCTGTTTGTGTGCTCCTCCACAACCTTTCACCTACTTCGGCTATTTTGGCCACACTGGAAGCCCTTGGCAGCTCGACAGCTCCTGCGGCACCAGCATCGAGTGACAGAAAGATGAGAATGAGAAGATATGACCCTTGTTTGTAATGCTATTTCTGTCCTTTTTTCCATGCAAAGGGCCACATAAATATTTAGAAAACAAATGTATCGGTAGGTTGAAGTAACAATCCCATTACATAAATGCAGACCCATCTGCAGGTGGAGGGAGAGTGCTTTGCCCTTGGTACTGCTGGAAATTTCACAAAGTCCTGCAAATACAACTCATGCTCTTCAGTCACCTGACTATTCCTTCTGCTTACATTCAAAACGTTCTAGTGCTACCATTAATTTCCACCTTGACTTGCTGTTCATCCTGCGTCATCATTTACCCTTCCTTACAAAAGCTGAATTAGAAGCTGCCTTTGACCTTAGCAGAAAATGTTAGTCTGGTTCCACAAGGGAAAAAAATTTGATAATGCTGCCTGTTCACCTTTTCGCCAAACCATCCCTCCTAACCATTTCAAATAAATTTGAATAGATAATCAACTCCTTACAAACTTTGTACAAACT
The DNA here is from genome assembly GCF_001715985.3 of Manacus vitellinus. Classification (NCBI taxonomy): domain Eukaryota; kingdom Metazoa; phylum Chordata; class Aves; order Passeriformes; family Pipridae; genus Manacus; species Manacus vitellinus. The sequence goes on from NW_021940535.1 coordinate 31,065,188, forward strand.
AGCAGGTGATTTAGAGAGGAGAGATTCAAATTTTGCTCCACCTTGAATAAAGGCAGGAGAAACTCAGCCAAGATTCACTCTACTGGAGAGCAGCAACCACACCAGTTGTCATCATTTATATTCTGGCTGGTCAGGAGAGGGCACTCAACCCAGCACAGCATATTGTGTCTCCAGCACTTGTTGGCAGGTGTGTTAGGAAAAAGAGCCTTAAATTTGTGTCCCTACAGAGAAACAGGCGGGGCAAAAGCAGTCAAGATACCTTCTATTAGACATCAGCAACACGGGTCAGTTATTAGGTATGCTGGCTAACCAGGAACCTGGCTCTGACCTAAGGACAGCATGTTGTGTCTCCGGCTGGGGGGAGGACGTAAGGAACATGAGGTGAAAGGTAGCTGATTGCAATGGAGAGCTACTAGGAGACAAATGGGCAGGAATCTGGCATTCATTCATTCCACTCTTCTGGACCCATCTGTTGTGCAAAAAAGCAGAACGTTAATGCAGCTCCATATTCTTAAGCATAGTCAGCAAAACATTACTGCAACCGAGCAACTGATAATGTTGTTACTGCCTTTCAAAACTTGCCCTGGGGCAGTTCAGAAGAGGAAAGTTAAAATATCTAAGCAGTAGAAATGAGATCTCCTCTGATGAATACTGCAGTTCAGAATTTGGCACTGTCCTTCACTATCAAAACCCTGTTCTCCAACACCTGCACTTAAAACTCACGTGCAGAGGAGCTTCAGGGGGAGGGGGAAATAGTGGTTTGGAGAGAAAATCAAGTGAGAACACTGCTGGAGATGGGACAGACTGAGGCATTGTTTGAAGTGGTTACAATTTTCACAGCCTAGTCTTCCTGTGAAGTTTGGCTGACCATGAATCCTCATATATTGTTACATAAAACTTAGCTGTCTTGCTCAATATTCAGGACATCCTTAACAATTATTTCAGACAGATATAGTTTATGTTTACATGGAAATTCATATTTTTCAGAACCTGCTGTAATATATAACCCATTAAAACAAAGAGCAAGAAGCAAATTTGCATTATGAAGGAGAAACACTTCTTCCAGATGCTCATTGAAGTAATGAAACCCCTGTTCATTATTGCACTGCTAATTTGTAAAATTCTTGTGGAAGTTTGTTTTGATTTGAAAAACATCCTGGTTTTGAGTCACTGGAGCCTTGCCCTTTTAACAATTGGGGAAGGCAACACGTTTCCCATATTTCCTGCAACTAAGGCTGTATTGTTTGTTCAGAGCTAAACTGAATATGTAAGATATTTTTTCATCCCTTACTGCATACAACTACCAGGAAAACAATGAGAAAGCGCGTTGCTGTAAAGAGAATTAATGTAAATGAAAGAAATTATTCCTAGTAGACTTCTTCCCTATTCAAAACAGGGTATGTAATATGATTGCTCACAAAGGATATTCAAGTTACTTATACTAAGCAGGCTCAGCACAACAACAGATTAAAATAAAATATCTCAATTCAACAGAAATAGTGACCTTATAAACCAGAATATCTGCCTAGTGCAGAGGACTTTTCTGACCCAGATTTTTTTGCAAAGTGTTAATTTTGAGATTCTTGTTTGCCACTTATTAGTGGCTTCAGGAAGAATGTGAAACAAAACAAAGGCTATCCCTACAGGTTTCATGATTTAAACAAATTTGTATGACATTTTCACTTCTCTGAGTCATCTGCAACTTGCAGGCAAACAGAGCTGAAACAGTCAAAAGAAAATACAAACATTTATTTTTGATTTTCAACTTCTGGCAAGGACAGCAAAAATCAAAGTGATTACATTTGCTGCTATTAGAGCTCTACATTTTGCTTCATTTCACATTTCACATGCCAACATCCAATCATTGTGGTAAACAAGAATATATTGAATGGAGAAACAACACAGTAACTCTCCCAATAAAATAATAAAAAAGGGAGCAATAAAATAATGAAACATAAAGTACAGTGGGAGTAGAACCATAAGCAGGGGTAACAGATATAGTGACTAGGAAGAGAAAAAAATGAGATACAGTTAAAAAGTCCCAATCTAATTACAAGCTAAAGTGTTCTCCTCTGCCTATTAAACCAAACATCTGAATTTGTTAGGAACGTATCTTCCTTCCCTTGAAAAAAAATTTACATGTGGAAATATGCATACAATAATTGGACTACGGAGTTGTTTGCCAATGTTTGCATTGTTGTTTTATTGCCACACGCTCCTGCTGTTTCAGACCAAGTTTTAGAAGGTCAGGAAGTCCTTCACTGACATTAACTCCATTCTTCAATGCATTATGCAAAACCTGCCCTTAGTGGAGTTGGTGCGTTGGGAAAAGGCCAGGCAGCACGGGACATCCACGCTCCCTCTCCAGCAAAGAGGAAAGGTGAGCAGGCTTTTCCCGGATCGACCGTGACCTGGAAGATGAGCTGTCCCCGAGAGCACTGTCCTGTCAGTCGCCTCTCCCGTCAGCTCTAGAGACAGTAAATAAAGGCCACATGCCGACCCTGGACCAGTGCGTCACCAGCACAGCTGTCCTCAGGTGTTTGGTCACTATTAACCTAGGTCACAGCCCCGACCTACATGTGAGCAACCTGAACCCTGCGGGCTGGGATCTGATTTTGTTCCCTTTGCACACCCACGTAGTCTCTGCGCCGACCGTGGCATTACCCCCTCAGTAATTCAGGCCAGCCCTCCCCGTACGAGTGCAAGCACACGGCGTCCCCCGGCCACCCCCGCGCCCCCCAGGGCGGGCAATGGCGCCCC
>NW_021940535.1:31069192-31275674 GCF_001715985.3 Manacus vitellinus
CATGGGAACTGTACAGGTATTCCTCCTAGGAATACGCTGTGTCTTGCCGTCCTGTAAACAGCGTCCTGAAATCTGTGGAGAGCCAGTATTTTGTAGTTGCATCTTGAAACTTCCTTAAACAAAAGTTTTATTTTGGATTTATTCATAGGCTCAACTAATGGATGTGAGAGAACGTCTTTTGCGTTTTTACGACAAGAACTTCCTGTGAGGTTTGCAAACATACTGAGAGAAATTGATCTTCTTCCTGATAAATTACTGGGCACTCCATCAGTACAATTAGTAAAAAGCTGGTAAGTATGAACTACTTGAATTCAGCCTGTAAAGTAGCACAGCTTTGACAACTTTGTTGTCACAGACTTTTTTGAATAGTAGAAAACATAACAAAATACACTAGAAATGCAGTTCCTTCATCAAAGCTAAATTGCAAACTGTTACACACTGTCCTTTTCTAGCTTGCTAAAAGTAAATTGAAAACCAACATATTTATATTGTTACCTTTAAATAGGTGGAGGGTTTTTAGCAGTTTGAAATAGCTGTTAGAGCAAATCTCACTTCTTGTTCTTTAAGAAGGGAGAGAAGAAGGCGTGTTCTGTTTTCATATAGCATTGCAGACCCTTGGAGCCACGTAAAAATGGGAAAGCGGGCTATATACTTGTTTCATTCTTTCAGATTACTAACAGAGCTTCTGTTCCAAAGCCTTGACCTGTGCAGCAAGTGTTTGGAATTCAATTAACATAATCTCTGCAGTTGACAGAGTGGTTGAATCTGATTTAACCTTGTTTACTGGCACGGTTGCAGCATTTGCCCGGATGGCTGACATAAAGGGCAGAAGTGTTAGAGTGAGATCTAGAGACTGTTCTTAATATAGCAAACAGTTGTGCCTTTGCAGTATGCGTCAAGACTGTCAGATGTTAGTACAAGAGGCTCAACTGCTTAGCTTCTGCCAAAGCTGATCAGATTTGGAAAAATTTTGCTTAAGTGACTTCCTGACCAGTATTGTCATTTGGATCTTCTTTTGAAATATGTCTCAAGAATTTTAAGGTGATTCTATGTACCTAAAGTGAGGGTTTAGATTCCTTTCTGCATGGCAGGCACAAGAAAAGACTTTTAGGATCCAGGCAGTCAAGAGGAGTCCATCTGTCATTCCACTGTTGGATGGAAGTTTGATACTTCAAAGATACTTCAAACTTCAAAGACACTTCAAACTCCTAGCTGACTTGTTAAGAGTAATGATGTGGATAAGGCAAAGTACTTTTCACATTCCTAGGCTAAGAAAAATCAAATTAATAGCATATATTTCCTGTGATCTTTTTTAATAGGTACATCCAAAGCCTGAAGGAGCTGGTCGAGTTCCATCAGAAAAGCCCAGATGACCAAAAAGTCTTATCTGAGTAAGCTTATAATTTGTTTCTTTCAACTTTTTAGTTCATGTTCTACTTTTCGTAATATTGTCACTTTAGACTGACAGCTGTCATGAGCTGAATTTGATAATCTAGCATAAAGTGTTCTGCATAGAGCAAGCTGCTTTAAATCTCTGATCATGTTCAGCAATATTGCAAATAAATATGACCTGTTACAGCTTGGTTTCAAGGTCATACTGCCCCTTGAACTGTCATGACAGAAAAATATCAACAAAAATTTTCTGTGAAGTCACATCCCCGCTTCTTTCCAAGGTGTCAGCTAGGGATCTTTTTCTCTTCCTCACATTCTCACGTATCTGCTCACATAAATGAGTAAACAGGCAGTGAATTTGACATGGCTAATAATTATACCTTTTGTATTAAAAATAACAAACTCTCCTGATTTAAGTCAGTGAGGAATTACTTTTAAAAGAATGAAAATAGTAGACTGTATTGTAATATTAAAACTGTTAAGCACTTACCTGTGCTGCTGCTGGATTAGATAATTACATTGTACAAAGCTTGCCTCTATATAGTCTCAGAATAATGTTCTAAAAATATCTTTTTGACCCAGCTTTATAGATACCTTAATTAGAGTCCGAAACAGACATCATGATGTGGTTCCTACAATGGCACAAGGAGTAATTGAATACAAAGACACTTTTAAAGTAGATCCTGTCACCAATCAAAACATCCAGTATTTTTTGGATCGTTTTTACATGAGCCGTATTTCCACCCGGATGCTAATGAACCAACACAGTAAGTAGAAACCTTTACCTGAGGAAAAACTTCAACCTAAGGAGTAACAAGTTAATGTAAACATTTCTTGAAACTGTTGGAGATCTGCCTCAGATAATTTTGTGTGACACTGAATCTATCACTTAAAAAAGTAATGAGAACTTGTTTTCTAGACTACAGACTAACTGTAATAAGTCTGGTGTGGAATATGTAGATATGCAATTCTTTACACCTGAAAAACCTTCAGATGTTGAACTACAGAAAAACCAACATAGTTTGCTGGCAGTACTTAGCATTTTAACTCATAAAAGCATAAACAACATTAATTCTTTTATGTGACTGTTGTGATCACATTGTATTAGTCTAATATTTTAGGCTTTTTTAATAATACAATATTTGGGATTAAATATAGTATCATTTTCATCTCAAACAGCTCTCCTTTTTGATGATAAATCTGGCTCAGGGCATCCAAGACACATTGGAAGTATTGATCCTTGCTGTGATGTTGTTGAAGTAGTGAATGGTATGTATTCTCAAATCCTTGACATTTCTTTTCATGATCAGTATTTATATTTGATTGCAAGCAGTTTGGGTAACCAACATATGTTATAGAGGATGCTGGCTGGCTTTAATTGAAATGGCTGAAAGCAGTCTATCTATGCTGAAAGCACAAGCTTTTTTAGGCCAGAATTTAAAATCCAAAGTAGCAGTAAAAAAATGTGTTGGACTCAGTTCTAGCAAGTGATAGATGAGGTAGGAGTTAGAGTTGTCTGAGGTGTTGAGGTTGGTCTTATGTACTGATAGATAACAGATGCATCAGTTCTACAGAATTATCAAATTGTATGAATATCTCGTTCTGGTGTGGGTCCCCATTTGTTCTCAATTTTTAATGCATACAATGGATACAATGTTATCATTCCCTTGAGGCACAGTCTTGGACTCTGTAACACTTTAGCAGTTAATTCATTTAAAAGCCAGATTTTGCTGAGTATTAAAAATAAACTTTTACATTTCACATATTTAATAAATATTTCAGATGCTTATGAAAGTTCGAAGTTGTTGTGTGACCAGTATTACTTAACGTCTCCAGAACTGAATCTTACTCAAGTGAACGGTAAGATGAGAGCTTTTATGACTGCCTTCCTATCAGTAGCCAAACTGCTGCTCTTACTGCATCAAAAGGCCCCCAGTTCTGCAACCTTAGTGGTACATAGCAGTTGGCCAAGTTTCTCTTCATTTTCTATTATAGGCACCTCACTTAATCTCCTGGATTAGAACTCAAAAGTCAGTATATCTTAAAAATAGATTTTCTGAGCTACCATTTATGAATTTGAGAAAAGTAAGAGAAACCTGTTGCTAGAGAGGATCTCTGTATCTGAGGTGAGGAACTGCTGACTGAAATGCTGGTTCTGTTCTAAGTACCTGCATCTGTCTGATTTCAGCAGTCTACTTAATGTTTGAAATCCTTTATTTATTAAAAGGGAGTTAATACTTGATATTTGTTTTGTTTATTTGAAAAGAAACTGTAATTAAGCAAGTGGTGATTACAATCTAAACACTCTTATGAATGCAGAAAGTTGTTTGCCAATTTTGTAGGGAGGGAAACCAAAAATGAGAGTTGATATATTTTCTGGTTTACTTTGGCAACTTGCTTATTGTAAAATTTGGATACAATACAGAAAAAATTTCATCGCCCTTTTAACTCCTATTTTTATTTTTCTCTTCCTCTAGGAAAAGCTCCAGGACAGCCAATTAACATTGTATATGTTCCATCTCATCTTTTCCACATGCTTTTTGAACTCTTTAAGGTATGTCAGTATAAACTCTTTTCTTCCTTTAGTAATCTGAGCTGGAGCATCAATACTTAAAACCTCTAGCTAGATCTGAATGAAGTAATAAAGCTTTGCATAGGACAGTGAGATCTCAAAGGTTTTCTTATTTGGGGAAATAGTCTTGGCAGTACGATTGCAGTTTGTAAGAGAACATTTGAACCCTTTTGTGTGGTGGTAAATGGGACAGGGTAAGGGAAAGAGAGTGTGAAAGCGGGACGTGGGATTGTGACCACCACTGGCCTTCTGCTTTTATAGATTACATCTGTAGTGTAGGTTTGCCCTGATGCCTTTTCTGTAGAGTGGCCAATACATCCAGAAGTTGTGAATAGGACTGAGCTTGAATGCTGCCAACATGGGGTGCAGAAATCTGGCAGCCTCTAGCAACTGCTGAACTTTGCTCTTCTCTCTTTGCTCTCTCAAACCTGTTGACTTTAAGGCAAGAACAGTAATCTTTCACACGTAGAAGAGTCTTGGCTATGCTTAGACACTTTTAGGTGAGAGACCTCCTCTGCTCCTGTTATGGTAAAATGCTAAGTGTCTGATAGGAATAGAGGGTAACTGTGCTCAGCCTCTGCATAACAGGGTTTATGGTTTGAAGTGCATAGATTCAACAATCTCTGGTAATGGTAACATTCTTTTCCATAGAATTCAATGAGGGCAACTGTTGAATTCCAAGAAAACCGTCCAACCCTTTCTCCAATTGAAGTGACAGTTGTTCTAGGAAATGAAGACTTGGCAATCAAGGTATTTTGTTGGCCTACTACAATATGGACTTAATGTTGTCTTTATGGTTACATATGCTGCAGCAAATTCTATTAAAAGATCTTCTGGCCCCTGGCAACAGATCAAAGATACTATGAGCATATGAGCATTCTGATAGGCTCCATGTGGCACAGGTATCTAACTGTAAAATAATATGCTGCAAAACAAATGCTTGCATTTATGACCGTTGGAAAGGTGTGTTCAAATAACAGCATTTTAAATACCATTCTTAGTACATGATTGATGTTAACTTCATTCTCTCTTAAATCAGATCTCAGACAGAGGAGGTGGTGTTCCAGTAAGGAAAATTGAGCGGCTGTTTAGCTACATGTATTCCACAGCACCAAGGCCCGATATGGACGATGCTCGAAATACTCCTTTTGTAAGATATTTTCAATACTCATTTTGGTAATAAGGTTGCTGTAAGTGTTGGACAGATTGGTGGGTTAATAATGAAACGCTATGTCCACCCTGCTGCTTTGTGGGGTATGCAAAGATTATTGAGCCTCATAAGTATTAATTAACACTTACTGAAAAAGAATTTTAATATCTAGCTTAATGGACAGAATTATGCTTTTAAAGGTGTAAACAAAGAAGAACATTACAACCTGAATCTAACCTCACCCTCCTTTTTTTTTTTCCTTGCATCTCAATGACACTAATTTACGTGGTCTTCACTTCCCATTCAGTTCTCAAATTTATTGTAAATTATGCTGTCTTTTCGGAGGCAAGCACAACTGGAACAGGCTTTTAGACTAATATTTATCTCCCAGTAGCAAGGTCCTTTTACTAATCAAGCTGTACTAGCAAAAACAGAGGAGGGAAAATACAGAAATGTATTGTGTAAAAGTGGGACATATATTTAAACTCTTCCTCTTCCATGAAGATTTATTTTCTTTTGGGTTTGGTTTTTTTAATGGTCAGTTTCAATATTCTGTATGAGACTTATTAGAGATTTATGTTTGCTTTTAAGAGGAGGAAGTGCAAAGGACTTCTAGCAGTTTAAAATCTCTGAAGACTTTGCAGCTATTTAACTTTAAGCTGTAAGAGATAGTAAAAAAATAATTAATTTTATCTTATACTTTATTTTCAGGCTGGTTTTGGGTATGGCTTGCCAATTTCCCGTCTGTATGCTAGATACTTTCAAGGAGATCTAAATCTCTACTCCATATGTGGTTATGGAACAGATGCTATTATCTACTTGAAGGTATGTATTTTGATTTAGTTAAATAACAGATACCTACTATTAATGCAGTGAGGTAACTACTCAGTATCATTTTAAGGTAAACAAATTCTCTGCTTGTGAGTAGCTCTTGTTCTAAAGGAATACCAGTAACTGGTAGGTAGAATTAAAAAGGTCACTTGGCTTTAAGGAGTCTACTTGAAAAACTACTAGTGAGAGTCATGTTAGTTTTCATCTTATGTTAAGGTGTTCTATCCTTGTTCATAGAACACAAAGTACTGGAAGAGAATGAAGTCAGAGTGTGAACTACAGATCTGATTTCTTTACTCTGTGTCAACCAGAAAGTTTGCATAAACTAAATCTTTGAACTGGTGCTGTTCAACAGTTGCCATATAGCCCATGTATGGGATCCAGATATCAGTAATCTTGAACACCAAGCATATAACATGCACTACTCATTTTATAAGTAACCTGCAAATAGTACTACATGTTCTTTTCTACTCTCTGTGCTTACTCACAGGAAAAACTTTCTTTGAATTTCTTCCAATAAACTGAAAGCATAGTTCTGAACACACTGAAGCACAACCAGAGCGGTAATACAAGAGGAAAAGACAGTTCAGCTATATATATTTATATATCTTATATTTCTATTTAACAATTTCCCAATAGGATAGGAATTTTTTTGTTGTTTGCAAAATATGGAAGTAGGGAAAGAACATATTTTAAAGCTTCTCTAGAATTTTGTAAATCAAAGTTCTCTTCCATGCATTCCTGGGCTATCTTGCAAACACGTTAAGGGGTAATGCTTAAGGCCTATAAAAATGCATAAATAGGATTCCATGTTACTACATTTGTCCCACTAAATTATCCAAAACAAGCACAGATACTGAAGCACATAAATGACCACATCTATTGTAGAAATATTTCTGTAAATAACTGTTTTGTAGTGTCATTGGCTTAACACTTTAAGCATACTGCGTGAATTTTTGCAAAGTGGCATTATTGAGAGGTGGAAACCAAATAACTTCTTTCTTCTTGACTTTAGGCCTTATCAACAGACTCAATAGAAAAACTCCCAGTTTTTAATAAATCAGCTTCCAAGCATTACCAAGCTACCTCAGAGGCAGATGACTGGTGTGTCCCAAGCAAAGACCCAAAGAATGTATCAAAACAGAGTGCAGCTTTCTGAAGAGAAGTTGGTATCCAGGCACCCAAGGGGATCAAGCTGGCTTCTCAAAAAGAGCAGCGTTTGGAAGTATTCATCTACCTCCAAACAAGGAAGTTTCAGGACTGATAGAGAAGAAAGAAGATAAGAGAAGAAAGAAGATAAGGATGTTATCAGCTAGGTTGTGTGCACCGAGTGTGAAATCTTGCTGTGGACTTCAGAATAAGGAAAATAGCAGCACATATATCTTTAAAGATCTGTGTGTAGAGGAAAATCAGACTATTTTTTTTTCTTATGATCAAAGACTTGGTGTTGTAGAGGTGTGCAATTTTTAAGTCCTGTTTAATGCTTGAATTCTGAATACTGATAAACATAAGTTGTGCTGATGCATATTTTTCTTCTAGAATAGTTATCAGCAGTTTATCTTATTACAGAACTTCTCAGGTAGGCAGATAACACCTGTACTTTAAAGCTATAATTATAATATTTGGAAAAGATGTACCTAATATGACAGTCTTGTAGCAAGATATAAACAGCAATCAAATACAGCCCAACTGGAAAGGAGGGAGTCCTGGAAAGTAGGGAGAAAGTGTTTTCCATATATAAGGAAGTCCCATTTAAAAAAAAAAGTATTCTCTTAATTATTCTTATGTGATGCCTTGCTATGTGAGTTACTTTGTTAGATGTTTTTATATTAAGCTGTTCATGGAAAACCAACCAAGTAAGGCTTCTATGCATAAGGTAATTAAGAAGAAAGTCAGGATATTTTAGAAAGGTGCTGGAAAGAAACAGAAAGCTACTTGGTTATACCAGCTCTAAGGTTAGGGTGCATCTAGCCTACATCCCTGTACTCTGGAGAGCATGTGCCAAGTCAGATAGGATTTTCCAAGAACTGAAGTCAGACATACAGGTTGAACAGAAAGGTCTTGTGATCTGTATTGTGTAAGCATGTTGTGGGAAACAGCACGGGTAAAACACGGTTTTGTGTTTTCGTTTTGTTGTGCTATTAGAAGATCAGTGGCTCAGTACTCTAAACCAAAATCTGCCAATTGTCTTTGTCAAATTTGTATTGGACCACACTAGCTCAGAGGGGTACATGGGGAATCTATACCCTGAAAGCTGTGATGAGCACTGAAGGTCTGTTTGAAAAGTTTTCAGGAGTGGTGTAGAAACTCTTAAATTTTTTCTTAGAACTCTTCATTGCGATGGAAAGGGCTTAGGAAATGATGTTTCAAAATGCAAGCAGGACTGAAAACTATAGAATAGCTTTTATGAACAGCAAAATAGGGGGAATTCCCAGAAGAACAGTGGGAGAGGGTTGTTGGGAAAGTATTCTGTTCTCAGTAAGATTCTTCCTAGCACATCTTTGTGCATTTTCAGTTTTGTAAGCAAAGTAAATTTAACAGCAGATGTTAAGCTATTGCCAAGATGGCCAGTCTAAAGTTCATCAGGGCTGTATAATATTACTTGAACTTTTTTTACTAATTAGCATATTATCTCAGGTATATGTGATCCTTTGCAAGAAGGATCCTTTTAAGTACAGTAAAGCATCTTGCTCAGTTGTATGACAGTTTTCTATAACAGATTTGTATTATTTTGAAAGAAGGCTGCTCCATACTCTACTGTGATTCTAAAACGTTTTTAATAGGAATGAGAGAAAAACGGAACTGCTTTTGTTTTCTAGAAGTCCTGTTGGGATAGATTTTTCAATCAAAAATAAAATAGTGTTCTGATATGCTTCATTTCTTTCAAAAACTAAATTTATATGTATTGGTGATAAGTACTGAGCATTATGACTTTAGTACTGCATCTAGGCTGTCTTTATCCTGGTGAATAAGCTACAGTCACCAAAGGTCACCAGGTCATGTATCTGAGCTCAGCTCAGTGAATGAAATTGTTTGTAAAAAGGAAATATTTTTGTCTAGAATATACAGGTGTGAAAAAGCTGTCTTCATTGCTGTAATATATATGAGTATTTTGTTGATTTTTGTATGGAATACAAGGTCACAAACACATATCTAGGTATTTACTGTTGTCAGGTAATCACAATTTATAGCTTTCTGTCTGCATCCAGGCATTGAATATGAGTTGTGATACAATGGTGCACCTGTAACATAGCTGCAGCTGCTCCAGGTAGGAGCTGTAATTTCTGTTTCAAAGCAGCTGAGGTACATGGGTGCTGCAGAAATGTCTAATTTTTTTTGCAGAGTGAAGCTGCAGAACACATGATGCAGACAGAGGTGTGTATAGCACTTAAGGAACCCATGTGGAATCTTTGCAGTATTACAAATTAGGTCTATCTACCTAGATAATACAGCACCTTTTCCAGCATTCACTGAATTTTTATTCTGAAAGTAGAGCTCTAGTTTTAAGTCTTTTACCTGGACGTAGATGTTGACATAATTTTATAATAAAATCTTTTCAATCAATGGTTGTCTAGAATCTTTATTTTCTAAGAAGACTAGTGCAACAAGCATTTCTCAGATCATAGTGCAGCCTGGGGGAGACCCAGACAAGGCCCTTTTTGAAGTCTTATAAAATTGAGTTGAGCAAAACAACTGTATCAGATACAACAGAGGAGAGAAAATCCTGAAACTGATCTGCTTATGCTTAATATTTCATCTGTTGAGACATTACATTGTGCCTAAACCTAGTGCGTTACCTTATGCATCATCTTACTCTTTCTGATTAGGACAGTATCCATCTTCAGAGATGAGATCTGGGAATCCTTCATCACTGCATGTTCTATGCTTTTATGTTTTGTTCAGCTTTAAAGAATATGAAAATTTACCAGTAGTTTTAGTTTTATATAAAAAAGGCATCCATCATTGAGTCTATATTTAACAAATAAGTTTTTCCACAGACTAAATGGAAGCCTGTCTTTCAGTTCTGAAGCAATAGGACAGCTGACTCTTAATAGCTGGTGTGTAAGAAAATGGTAGTGACTAGATGGATCAGATTGTACCATGATAGAACAGTCCTCTACAGCTGGTACTTTAGCAGACTTGTGTTGGCCTGGGACCATCCTGCATCTTCTTAATTTTACGATAGAGTAACTGTAAAAATGCATGTATACTTTACCTGAAAGAGGAGAGGTGAAAACCAGCCTGACTCTGGGTGCCTGGCAGTAAGCCTACAAGTGACAGCCTTGTGTGCTGAGTTTGCCCTTCTTATAAAAGTGGATTTTACCTGAAGGTTTTTCTAACTGTAATGCCAGGGAAGCAGATCAGATGGTGTATACTTTTCTCATTTCCAGAAATGTACCACTCTGACCTATATCAGTGTGCCAGGTGTGCTGGGAGAAACAACTCAGAACTAAAGTACACCAGGAATTTCAATAAACTACTATGGAAAACAAAAGGAAACCAACCACAAAAATACCCATTGTGTTTTCACTGCCCTGCAATCTCTAGAGGCAGGACTAGCACATTTCCCCTCAGGTTTTTCCAAGCAGAAGTACATATACATGCACTCTATACCTTGCCCATGGCAGACTCAGGAGCTGGGATGCTGCAGTGCAGCAGGATTTACTCAAGCTGCTGTGCAGCTCCATGTTGAAAACGTGGCCGCAGCAGGCCCAGGTCTTTCCACAGCTTGCTGTGCACAGGCTATGTGTCCCAGTCAAGCTCCTGCAGTCTGGAAGGAGAAATGTGGTTATTTTTTTTCCTTCTCCCACACTAACCCAGCGAGTAACAGAGGCCACGTGCCAGCTTCTGGCTCAGCAAAGCGATGCAGGGCCTGGGTATCTGCTGCCTCATCAGGGGGTCACTGACATGAGCGGGTTTACCCACGGCCGAACAGTTCTGGTTTCACAGGAGGTAAGCAGATGTTGCACTTTTGCCCTTTGCCCCCTGATCAGCACCTCACACAGTCAGGTTCCTGATGTCAACAGAAACCACGCCAAAGCACCCTGTGTTCAATCTTCCAGATCATTAGATAAAAAGTGTACACTGATTGTGTGACTGGTGCCTTGGGCACGCATCCAGATTAATCTCCCTGAAGTCTCGATACACAGTTGTTCATTATCATCTTTTTCCTATCACTTAACCAAGTTTTTAAATCCACTAGACTTTGCCCTTAGCATGCAATTATGTCCTTCCCAAAGCATTATTACAAAACAAGCTTTGCTACCTTTGATAAGAAACACTACTGGACTGGAAAAATAGATATTTTTTTCCCACTTTATGGTAGCAATGATGACTTAAGAGGATCAGGTATAACACCCAAGAATTTTCTGCCCTTAAATTCTTGAGCAGTTTTGGCAAATGGGAGGTAGAACTTGGCAGTTGACAATCCCTTGGCTCAGCTAATTTTTGGAGGTGGGGACGGTGAAGAGGAAGGGGCACACTTCTAGGTTAACATCTTTGGGTTTGTATTTCCCAAAAACTGACAACAAAATTTGAGATGCCTATGTCCTGATCCTGTGTTACAGGCCCTAAGGTGGCTTTGCATGTCTGTGCTTGCATGTACATTCAAGACAGAATGACTGACTCAGTACCTAGCCGAATGCTGCTCCTCCTCACAGTCTGCAAAGAGATAAAAAAGGACACACTGGTAGGTAGCTTCAGTCAGTCCTGCTTCTCTCCACGCATCTCAAAGGGAGGAAAGGACAGAAATACCCCATGGGCAGTCTTAATTCTTCCTCGAAGTCTTGAATGTTGGTTGGCACAGCAAGAGGCTGGAATACAGTCCTGGGTTTTCAGAATAGCTTGAGGCCTCTCAATAATATAAGATTTTTATACAAGCAGAAAAATATGTATGGGGTATCTGGAGCTGCTCCTCACAAACTCTCCTCAATATTACTTCCTCAGCTATGAAAGAAAATCAAAACAGAGTGTGACAAATTGCCCCATGTAAAATTAGCACAGATTCCCCTGTGTCACTCTCTTGCTTTGCAGTTCCTAGCAGGAAGAGGCAAGAAAAGAAAGGACCTATCTGACTCCCTGCTGTGTGAGGGGGTCAGCCTTGAGGAATGAGCCTCATGCTGCCCTCCTGATGTCATGTCCATTTGAAAACCCAGACAAAACAGCGATGCAGGAAATACAGCAAGAGGAGTTACCACCAATCCCACTATTTGGGGCTTCAGAGCATCCTCCTGGAAGGTGACAGAGAGTTTCTAGTTTAGGACAGGCATACTTTAGGTTACGTTAATCCAGATATGCCCTGTCTGCAAGGCTCAAATAAGAAAATCAAGTTAAAAAAAAAGAAATAGTTTTCATTGCTGTTTATAGATTGGGCTTTCTGTACTTTGTCACAGTAGTGGACTGGGCCTGAAAACCAAGAACCTTGGCATGGGATTTGGCACATCAAGTACGACACCTTATCATGATACTGTGTACAGGTCTCAATGTGTGTGCTGAGGTGTGAGTTGGGTATCTAAGCTCCCTATGACCACTGTCAATATATCCAGAGGACCCCAGAAAGTATCAGCTTCTTCTGAAGCAAACACCTACTTCTGGTGCCTCAACAGTGATCCTGTCTTAAATGGTAGAATTCCACAGACTGTAATGGGACCCTAGACACCTGAGGCACATGTAGGCACCTGTGTTCAGATGGTATCAGATATGAGATGACTCCCAGCTGATTCAGTTACCTAAAAATAGGTACCTGGTGCGATATGAAGAAGCCTGAAGTACTCTGCCTTTCTCTCATCTGTCACTCTGGAAGACCAGAAATCTTTCACAGGTCCTTTGTCGTTCCTGCCAGTCCCACGCAAATACATTTTATGGACACTCCTGGCTTTCTAAAATATCAGTGAAAATTTATGTTTAGGTAAATGACTCAAGTTCCCTTACTAGTTTTGTGTGTTTGTGGAAGACTGGAAATACAGAGCTCAAAATGGCATCACTGCTGTTTCATTGCTGGCCAGGGTGGATAGATAATGGAAAATCCCAGACAATATTTATCCTGCAGCAAAAGCCAATGGGATCATTGCAGAGGAACTGGCTGTTGGCAGAAACTATGTCAGCCTGGAGCTGCCTCTGGGCAGCTTGTCATTACTGGCATTGCTGATCTGTCTGGGTTTGGGGCTGATCCTAGTGCCTAGTGTCACAAGACCATAGGAGACAGCATGAGGCTCATCACTCTGCAGTCCACAGGGCAGTGGTGCTGCTGGAGAGTTCTGAGCCATGCTTACTACTCCTGGGACATTCAAATACCAATTACTTGGTGGAACTTTTACAGAAAATTAGGAGCAAACTGTAACTGATGCTGATTGTTAAATACCACAAGGCATACTGGGAAATCAGATGCATTGAAAGCTCTTTTTTTGAGTGTTTTTCTCTTCCTAGCAGCTTCACTGCCCACAACACTCCTGGTTGATTTTTAACCAATTAACTGGGCAACAGGGTGGAATACCTACCAGAGTTACTTGTCCTCTCCTCCAATCACTGTGGCATGCAGCACTGTTAGTAAATGTGCATTGCAAAGGGTATTGATGACCCACAGTCAAGGCCGTGCTTACAAAGGGTGTTACTCATGGAATTCAACCTTCACGCAGGGGTGGATCAGCTGGTTTGGACCACTCTTGGTATTACCAGGTATGTGTCGTTGCTTCACAGACCACAGGAAGCTGTTTGCTCAGGCATAAAACTGTGTTGACACAAAAGCACTTCTTTCTGCTTAGTTAGGACCTGTTATAAAACCTTCTGATCTCAATGGACAACTTTCCCTTGCTTCTAATCAGCTTTGCCTCAGGTTTTACATAAACATTCATTTCCAAGCTCTGATCAGGGACATTCTTAAGTTTTCTAAGTTATTTGTGTAGATGCCCAGAAGTCTTCTGCTGGTCCAAATCCCTGCCTGTGCTTTGCCTCCGTGGCCTTGCCCTACTGTTCCTCTTTTCTTCCTACTCCTGCTGCTGATGCCTGGCTCTGCATCCTCTGAGCCTATCTTCTGTAGCTGAAGGATGGGAACTGTGCTTCAGAGGCATGTCACACTTCCAAAAGCTTTTGATGATTTTTGAGTCCACTGGATGATCAGTTCACTTGAGGAAAAAAAAAATTGTAACACCTTTCACATGTTTCCAGGCTTCTGTCTTTTGAATGACAACATCCATGTGAGAACAGCTGGAACAATGGCAAAACTATTCAGTGGAGTGCCATAAATTGGTGCAGGCATACCATGGAAATTATATTACAGAGATTTGTATTCAGAGCTGCCCAAAAGAGATGTTTTCATCCTTCTCCAATGAATTGTCCTTGCCTTCTCCTTTGCTCTGCAGCAGAATGATATTCCTCACCTGTGAGTATTGACGTTAAGAGAGAGAATGTGTCTTTCCTTTAAATCTGCACTACAGCAGTCAAACAGAGCAGAGGAGAACTGCAGGTCCTCCCAGTTCTTAGGAATGAATACATCCACTGCCTCGAGAAATGAGAGTTTTGGGGGAGAAGGTCTATTCTCAGCAGCATGCTGATTCAGAAGGGGGCTGTTTCATTTCATAAGAAGAGAAGAAGATTGCAGCAAAGCTGTTGACAATGAAAGGGTAAAATAAATGTTTTTCAGCATTTCTTTAAAGTGTGTTAACACTGGAAGGTTTGGGGTTTTAAAATAATGTAAGCATTTCTAGGCGAATGGTAGTATATTGGTGTAAATTGTGTTAAGATTTCACTTATAGAAGGGGGTTTTTTGCTGATATAATAGATTCAGAAGCAATTATTCAGTTGTTCTTAAATAGAATATGGATATGTAATACAGAATATAGGTGATGAATCAATGGATTTTCTATAAATATGTCTGACAACTGCTGATATAATTCACTGTTCTTTTCTGTAACTTGTTTCTAATACATGCTAACATTTTCAATCAATAAAAGAATATAATATAATGTGGAATCAACATACTAACCAATGTAAATGACAGATATTGGAGTAGTAATAATTCATCTTTAGACCTCACACGGTGTCCACTGAAATTTGTGACATGCTTCCTGTTGACACCTGTGAATTGTGGGCAAAGCCAAAATAGTTTGAGCTGCTGATCTGTAGAAGAGACACATACACCCCTGAAGGTCTCTAGGAGTCAGCAAGCAAACTAATTTTTACCTACTTCAGAGTGCAAGACCAGACAAGAGGCTGGCCTCATTGTGTTACCTCCCATTGTATTACCTCCATGGCACATGTTGTACTGGAGGAATTTATCAAGTGCCATACATAGAGGAGGAAGAGAATTATGTGAAATATATTTAGACCTTCAAGACATGTTGAACAAGAAACACGTGTATGCACATATGGCCGATTTAAATGCACTGAAATGGCTGACAGCTCTTGCTTCAGCCCATCCCCCTTATCTGATGCAGTACAGCCCCTGGAAACTCATTGGAAAACCTTGAGCTCCAAACAGCCCAGGTCAGAGGGAGGCCAGCTCTCACCCCTTCTGTTCAAGCCAGGTGAGACCAAAAGCCTAGGTCCATGCTGAGGAAGTCTAGGTGCCATTGTCTCTGAGGTATAAGTGTGACCCTGTTCTGCAAAGTGGGCAGTTTGTCCTTGTGTCCCTGGCCACCTAGAGCCCAAGTGGAATAAAGGGGTTTTGCCCATGTCTGGAGACAGAAGGACAGGACCCTATAATAGCACACTACAGTGACTAGCCACAGCTTGTGCTCATTTCACACAGCTGAGGCTTTTTTTAAAAAAAAAGGATTAAGAGTGTCCAAACCCCAAACAATGTGAGGGCCTGCTTCAGTATGGCTGGAAGATTATTCCAGCTGTTTCAGGCTGGGAGCCTGAAAAAGCAAAGCTTGCCTCCCATAGTCAGTGGAGCTCCAGACACTTGGACATGAGCAGCTTGGTTTAAGCAGAGGGCAGACTGGCGGCTAATGCTAGATAAAAGGACACAAAACAGCACTGTAAATAGGAAGGGAACAATTATAAATCTTAAAAATACCCTTCAGAAAATGCATAGCTGCTGTTCAGTTGCTAGCTGCTGGATCATTTGTTCTGCTTACAGCTTTCCATCCATTTATTTTCCCTTTCTTTTTATAAGGACAAACACTGAATATACAGCACAGCCTGCTTCAGCCAGGACTAGAGGCCACGGGAAGCAGTGGTGCCTCTGGGCGTTGTTCTGGCAGCCTCCTGAGCCAGAAGCAGGGAACCTACTGGGACAGTTTGTTCCCTGCTGGCTGCACCGGGAGCTTAAAAACATGTTTATGTCGAGTCAGCAGGAGCCGCCCAGGCTGGTCACGCCACTGCTCTCCCTCCTTTTCCAGGCTGCTGGAAGGAACTGCATCAAAGTCCAAGCCCATATTTGTCTGTTCCAGGTGCTGCCTGCAGTTTGCTCCTGCCTGCCTGAAGCCACTTCCCTACCATCTCACCAGTGCACCCAGGTCACCTGAAACCGAAGGGCAGCCAGGGCTGCCTCTCTGCCCCTCTCCCTGCCCCATGTTGGAAAGGGCAGCTCTCCCTGTGCTCAGGCTGGTGCCAGCAACCAGGCAGAACTCAGTGCCATTTGATATCAAACCCTCTCACACTCACAGCATGGCCAGGCAACAGCAGAGAGTGTGTCCCAGTCAGCTGATAAAGGAGCCCTCCTTCTTGATCTTCTACAGGCAGGATGCAATCCCTGTCAAAGCTTAAGAGGACACCAAGTGTGTAACTCAGGTACGTCTGAATAGCACGGAGGTGCTGTGTCAGGGGCCCCACAAGAGGGGACCGTGATGGCCACAGCACAACCTGTCAGGTACCAGTGGAGCTTCAAACAGCTGGAAAGAAAAGTAGGAGAGAACTGGGTTACAGAGACCTCTGTGATCCAGCTCTCTGCAGCTGAGTCAGGGTCTCTTGGATGCCTCCATCCAAGCTTGCTAAAGCCACCTGTCTGCCTGGGCTGCGGTTGTACATGTGTCTGTTTATTTGCCCACTGTTAAGGTTCCCCTGAGAGTCCTCAGCTGCCCCTGAGGACAAGTGCAGGAGAAAATGCTTGGGTTTGCCTTGAACTTGCAGTCACTGCAGTGGGAATCTGCTCTCCATAGAGCATCTGCAGCCCACACTGGTGGCTTATGAATCCTTTGTGCCAGGAAGAGGCCTTTGAGTGTGCCTGAGGGGGAAGGGCATACAGGAACACTGACTGTGACCAAATGGAGTCTTGTGGTATAATAACATTCAAGTATCACAAGTCATAGTTCACAGCCCTCAAAGTGCTGATTCTCATTGTTAAGTAAACAGTGTTTAATTGTCTTGTTTTACATTAAATTTCTTTTATTCTTTTTCTAATTTGCTGTAGAACTTCACCTTCGAATGTGCATGGCAACTCTCTCAGGTTTATTGAGACACTCGCAAGATCCTCAGTGAAGGGAAGGTCAGGACTGTGGGAGAAATGAACCCAGATGACAAACTGAAGTCCAAATTTCCAGCAAGGTATCTTTCTGAGCTGCTGGCACCACAAGGTATGGTCACCATGGACACAGGCTGACAGAGTGCCCTTGAGTTCAGGACAGCTGCACGCCTTTTCCCCAGAAGTAAACTTGGAAACAGCAGGATAGACTCACAAAAGGGTTGGCTCAGCCTTTGGGATGTAGGTGTAATTCAGTGGACTTTGCTGTCACTGGGTCTTTAGGGACAGTTTTTCTCTGCATGAATGTTAAAATATTACTTTTTGCCATGAAATGGCTTTGCTCTGACTGCAGTGATGTCTCTTTGCCGGTGCTTTCCAGAATGCTGTGTGCTTGTAGCCAGCTTAGGCACTACCCTGTCCTGCAGCAATGTCTGTGTTTTCATACTGTGTGAACCAATGGCCATATATTTATAAGGCACACAGTTCTGTCCGCTCTTTTATAGTGCATTGTTTTAGACTTTCTGTGTGTATTCCTGCTCTTTTGTTCCTGCACCTTCTTCCTCAGACCTTAGCAGTGATATATTCTTAGTCTCTAACCAATTAGTGATTTTTGTAGGGTTATTAGAAATAGTTAAAGATCTCTATTCTCAACCAGAATTGTCTGGATTCAAACCTATTCCTTCCCACAAATAACCAGCAAGCTTACAGCTATACTGAGGCAGTGCAACTCCACACATACAGTCACTATTGGCATAAAATAACTCAGCGCTAATTGCAGTATCAACAGCCTGAGCAGCCACACCAACTGCACTGTTATGAAGCTAAAGCATGGTGTGCTTCTGGCACTAGGCAAAAGGCCGATACCAGCATTGCCAGTCAGCACCAGCTTGAAAGAACAAAACTGAACGGTTCATCAGTGGTGTAAAAATCATCACATGCCCTGATGTCCTCATTTCGAATGCCTTAATTGTAATTTAGCAGCATTCCATAGGGTGCCTGTGCAAGGTAAAGGTCAACACACAGCTGCCACATGCTAAGAAAATGTTAACTGTGTATTAAAATCAAACAGGTCATTGGAATGCATGATATTCATCATCTCTTTCCACTTTGTGTCTTAGGAAGCTTGAGATGCATTTGCAGAAATAGAAAGAAACAAATTTCTGAGCAGCCAACTGATTTCATCTGACAGTTGCTGTATATAGCAATCTTTTCTGACCCACTTGTCTGCTGTACCAGAGGTCCCTGCCGTTCTACAAATAGAGCCTGTGGTGGATCTTTCACTACTTTAATATAATTCTTGGGGAGGTTAAGGTGTCAGACACTAGCTAGGCTTTGGCATCTCTGCTAATAGCATGTTCTGCACTATCATTTAGTAGAAGTGCAAACCCTAGGGATTACAGGGAAATTCTACTGCCATATCCTGAAAGTAATGGAAATATTGCTGCATCTGACCCATCTGTATCTTGTAGTGTTTCAGAAAAGCAACAGCAGCCCTTCAAGAGCCCTGCAAACCTTCCAGCACCTTGAAAACCTGTCATGCCTCTTTGGCTTCTCAGAGTTTAATAAAGGTACATAATAGCATAGGCCACCCCAAACTGTTTCAATCTTCCTTTCAATCTTGAAGACTGAACTCTCGTATGTTTAATTTAAAGGTATTTGTCCTGTGAGCAAAATCTGCTGCCAGAAGCATTAGTGTGCTTTCAAAGGACGTTCCTCAAATACGAATGAGCTGAGTCCCTGTGAACATTTTAATAGATCCAGCAGTGCTGGAAGCTAAAAGTAAAGCTGCCACCTTTCATGTCCAACCAGAACTTTTCCCCTGCTGCTTAATATTTTTGTTCCTGGCATTTTACAAAAATAGTCAGTCTTGCTCAGCCTGGGAGATTTGTATAAATTCATGTTCACAACAGTTAACTTGATTCTGTCAAAACTGGTGTATATGCTGTAAGATATTGCCCCTTGGAAAGATAGGAGATGCTTTTTCAAGATGGTAAGTGTCTGTGAATAAGTAAAATTTCATTGATGCCAAAACACTTATGGGAACTTATTTGTTTCAGCTTGATTTGTGTTGAAAACTCCAAGTGAAACCAGGTCAAAGATTTTGACTGGGATCTCTGCAGTTCTCCTCACACCTGCCAATATGCGCACAGACCCATGGAGAGCTGCCAGAATCAAAACAGGTATTTCAACACCATTCTGCTTTCATGTAGTCGTGAGGTTTGGTCCAAATCCTTACAAGATGATGCAGACAGCCTCATCATCCTCCACAGAGCCCTAGTGACAATGCCATATAACAGCATGAAAAGGGACACAGACAACCCAACCCCTTTCTCTGCTGGCTTTGCAAATGCTAAGGACAGAAAGACATGAAGTCCTGGCTGCCTGTGCCAGGTGGCCTAATGCCCTATATTTTGCTTTGGGCTTTGAACCTTTTCCTCTTTATAAGGCAAACTCATATTCATGCAGTCCATTATGAGAAAAGCAAGGGATGTGGAAGCAGCATCCCCTTGTGCTGAAGGTCCTGAGGCTGAGTATTGCTACCATTCAGCCATTCTGATCAGGAAGCTTGTTTTTGGAGTAGAGGTGGGTGACACTGATTTTTAAGTACCGGTAATGAACATATGGACAAAACTGGTATCATGTTCTAGGACCACTCTGTATGCAGAACAGCTGTTGATACTTATCCAAAGCCCCCTTTCTGGAGAGAAGATCTACTTAGCACATCTTTCAGCCTTGTGCAACCTTCTGGTCTTGATTCCACTGCCAACAGCAGCACTGGGAAACTAGACTGTCTCAAGGACAAATAATGAAAGTTTTAAAAATGTTGGCTGAAGGCTGAGCGGGAACTGGTCAACATTTACTGCTTTCTCTTCCAATGTCCTGAGATGATGCTCTGCAGGCTCTGGATCCTCTTCTTGTTGGCAGGACAGGCAGCAATGTTGGAGAGCTAAATCAACCAACCTCTTCTGGACTCATTGTTCCAGTATCTACTCTATTTTAAGTACGAATAGACATTTAAAGCTTTTGCAGAGAAATACAGTCCTGAATGCTGTTAGACTTCAGTTTCACTTAGGGACTCTCCACAAACAAATTATTGGAGTTTTGAGTCAACCTGAATCCAATAGGGCATCAGGAACTAAGTTTAAAATTATTGCAAGAGCACTTTACAAAGAGGATGTCCATATTTCCATTCAGCTGAGTTATGGCTCTGCACCGGCCCACAGACACACTCAGAGTGTCCCTACAGTCATAGAAGGGGTAAGTTTTTTTGTCCACAATGCATGTGGCTTGAGAACACCTCCCAAAAAAGCATGAGAACCAAACCCTAGAATCTCAATGTTATCCATTGAGAAGTCATTAAGGGAGCTGTGGGAAAGAGCTGCCAATAGGAAGTGTAGTTCATTCTTTGTGCCCATCTGTGCTTTAAATATTCTAATAGGCTGTGGAATGCAGTGGAAATGTTTCAAACATGGCTACATCTCTACTGGGAAGCCCAATAGCAAAAAGCAATCTTCTCATTTCACAGAAGATACCAAAAAACCCTGAAAACATTTTTCTGTCCTTTTAGGTCATGACTGTGCTCAAACATGTGGTGTAGAGGTCTCTCATTATTTCCATGTGCAACCATCCAGTCTGATGCAGCTTTGAAAACATAAAAGCATGATCAGAAATTATATGGCAGTATGAAATTTCAAGACATCTCCATTAAGTCATAATAATAAGACTGTGTATCCCATGAATTTAATAAAAGATGATATTAATATCAGGTATTCCCACTCCTCTCATGAGCTACTCCATCTGGTGTGTAGGAATAGAGTACAGCAATTGAGGAAAAAAAATGCTAAAAATACTAACAAATACTAAGGTTTGCTTACTCTTGGTCTTCCTAACTTCAACAACAGAAGCAATTAAAGTGCATCAATCAGGACATTTTTTTCTGTGACTGGGATATTCACCAGTGTTTTTAACAGCTTGCAAATTCCTATGACTATAATCAGACTGATCCCACTGTGCTCTCTGTCAGATACCACAATGGCTATAATCTGGCACCTGCTTGGTACAAAGCTTGGAAGTGAGCCTGGGTGCCCACAGAATAAAAATTAAGCATGTTCGCTACAGAAGGGGAGGATCAGAGGGAATTTAGGAACACTAGTGACAGCCTTTTTATTTCCCTCTCAGCAAGAGAGTCCTGGCTAAGACAGGTCAGAAAACAGTGCTGTTGTTCTGCCTTAAACATCTCTCTTCCAGAGGCAGAATTCAGAAGCAGCCAGCATGGGGACGCATTCCCAATAAAATCATGTACCTCCATCTGTCTCTTCTGGACTGCCCATCTTGCCCCATTGTCAGACTGTTAGAAAGCAACAAATGCTTTCTTACCCTGACCAGTTGGCAAATTCTCTTCCTCATGCCTGACTTAGATAGATACATCACTTAGAAAAGCAGTGGGTTTAGATAACCTACCCTTTTTTATCCTTTCAAATTCACTGGTTTTCCTCAGTGCAGAATTCATTGGATGCCATTGACCTGGAGGTAACTCAAGCAGATTTTTCAAGACAACCTGCCCCAGATGCTGATCATTCTGCCCAGTAAACTACTGTAGTGGTAAACTACTGTAATGTCTCTGACAGACATATCTCTGCAGCTGTAAGGAAATCTCTCATCAGTTTATTGACATACAGGGACCTATATTACAGTTTTATCCACATAAGAAAGCATTTACTCATCGTCTGTGTTGGCTTTGAAATTCCTTATTGGAATTGGAAACTGCTAAATAGCAATCTTCATTGCTGTCTAGCTAAACATAGGCAGACCCATGAATTGGATGTTCTCCTAACAGAGCATACAAGCTTTAATTAATGAAAACTGAGATGAAAGGAAAGAGAAGCAATTTGTAACACTAAATCTGCACATTTCTTCAAATGCTTATTGCCATTTTGTGAGACATAGAGACACTTGAACAGCTTGGCTGCTCCTGTTTGGCTGGGCCTCTCTTGTAAAGACATAGTGATAGCAATGAGGACTGACAGCTTCACAGTCAGAGGTGCAATGAGAAGTCAGGAGTTACTGGCTCCCAATGGTGGGCACAGCTCCCCTCCCTCTTCACAGAGCCCAGAATTGCCAGGGTCTAAAAAAAGGGAAACAGCCCAGATGGATTGCATCTGACTAAAAAAGGGAAGAAAAATGGAGTTTAGCTGTAGGTCAGATCACACACTTGCCCTTGCTGTGGGATACTTGCTGTGTGAACTGTCACTGCCCTGCATTTTATCCTTTTGGACTGGAGAAAGCAGCTCAGCCAGAAGTAAAGGAAATCAGTGCTGTCAGGTCCAAAAGCACAGGGTCTTCAGATCAGGGGGATTGGCAGGTCTGTAACAGCCCAGCAAACATATCTTCATCTTCAAAACACCTTTTGGTTAAGGTGGGATTCCTCTCACCTGCACTTAGCTGCCAAAACTGAGGTGCAGAGCATGCTAGCAGGTTTGGTTCATTTTATAGTCAATGAAGAGAACGATTCATATTCTTCCCAGATCACATCCAACACCATCCTGAGAGATATAGTGATGGGCATAAAGTAGAGCTGCGCAGGTTGCAGGGGCAAATCTTTTCTACCTGACTTTCTTGACACTGGGATATGAATTTATCATTGGTCACAATGAGAGTATAAACAGAGACACCACGTGCTAAAAGCTACCTGGGCTTGAATATCAAAGTACAAAAATTCCTGGGCTGAACAATTCAATCCTGTTTACATACTGTGATTGATAAAGGAAAAATTTCTTACAATTAAAAAGGATACAATTATGACAAAGCTTTATAAGAAACAGACAGGTGTAGTGAACAGTGAATTAACACTGAATTGAGACTTGATCAACAGGAATATACAGAAACTACTGAAAGCCTGTCTGTGGTCACAATTTAAAGCACTTTGCCCATTTCTTTCTGGGAAAACATTTCTGTGACTCTAATAAATGTCCTGTTTTTTGACAGTATCCTTTCTTTTACTCCCAAAAGGACAGCTGAAGAAGATTATAGTGAAACAGTATCAAAAGTTGTACAGATTGAATCTAACGCTATCTAGCAGGCAGTGGAATAAATACTGAAGGAAGCAGCAGCATGGTTTAAGCTAGGCTAAACAAAGCATGGCAGTATGTGCCCATGTGTGTTTGCAGCAGGGCCCCTTTCCTGCTCTGCCTCTGCAGTGCAAACTGCAGCTGCAGCTGTGATTTCTTGGCGAAGGGAAAGAAAGCAGCTCCAAGGAGAGCTGGTAAATCCCAGCCCGGCTTCAGGCTGGCTTGCAAATGGACACATGCAGAGGGCTGTGTCAGGATTGTGTCTGGAGCTCCAGGACCCTGCACAGGTGTATGGATCCGGGAAGGGAGAAACCAATGTCCGCTCTATGGCAGCTCAGTAGATGATTCCTTCTGGTTCCAGCAGCAAGTACTTCTTTATGGGCAGAGGGATGGAGAGCAAGGGCACTCCCCGATGGCACCTTTCTGACAGTATTGCCCGAATCGCACATCTGCACAAATGCATGAGTGACCGTGGGGAATTGCTGCACACGGTGAACAGAGAGTCATAGAAATCCTGGTGCCGCTGTAAAAAAGCCACAAACGTGTTTTAGGGCAATGAGGGTGTTTTTCTTCCTCCCCTTTCCCCTGCCCACATGTAGCCCTTGTCAGAACAAGGTCAAAAGCACAGCCTGCCATCTTGTCGCTTGAAGGCACATCAAGAACCAGGGACTTCATTTAGCCAAAATGCCTGCACAAAATTCTTATGCTTGCCTCAGATATTTAGTGTTAAGTGAAAGACGATGACGAAATATTTAGGTTTGGTCTGCAGGTTTGATATGCCTTATCCATCATTTTGAGGAGGGTGTTCCTCTGTGGTGTAAGTCTTGGACTGAACAGACCCTGCAGGGTGCCCAGGGTCAGAGCACATGGGTGAGTTAATCCTCTAAACCTCACCACGGGGCAGTGAGGCAGCACCATGCCAGTGGTACTGGGGCTGTAAACAGCAGAGTAGTTTTGGTCTTACTCATCGCTCCAGTGGCCTTCTAGAATATATGAAATTGCATCCCCATGAGCAGAAAAGTGCAGATGCTTACAAATAACATCAAAAAACCCCAAAGCAAATGGTAAATACATGTGACTACATGTGACTTGACCTTATTTTGTAATCTTGTTACTTGATAGACCTGGTTACACCTATTTTCAGGTTACACTTTATGTACAGTAAAGTATGCATTTGTGTCAACAAAAGTTTTTCTTCAATTTCATGTTAAGTTCAGCTTTGACAACAAAAATTAAAACCTCAACAAAGAAATAGAACAACTGTGACCTTTTCCAAATAAGAATGTCCCAAAATTTCAGATTAATATTTTTGTTTGAATAAAAATTTTTACTGTTATTATTATTGTTGTTGCTGCTGTTATTAAGGTGAAAAAATACCTTTAACTTTTCATTTTGTTTTCACTAAAATGATTTTTTTTTCTGAACAAATCTGACCCCAACAAAATCTCACAGTTTCTCTGGCAATATAATTCTTCTTTATAATACAGATGGAGTTCCCTAAACCTACTGACAATGTATAGCAGATATTACTGCATTTCAGCACTGATTTTAAAATTTTGGAAAAGTCCAGTATTAACAAATAACCTATCTGTAAACTGGAATATTTAGACTATGAGGATTTCTGAATTAAAGGGATAATTATGTAAAAGCATGTAACTTGTCCCACAATTTTGCCTTTTGACACATTTTTTCCTCTTTTAATCACTTGTTTTTAATTTAAATTCTCCTTGCATTTTCAGCTAAGCCATCCTGTTCACAGAAACCTGACCCATGCAACAGAACCTAAAGATACATAATCATACCCATGTTATATGGCACTTTTAAAACATTTGCTGACCTAAAAAATATATAAATATATACGTTGACAAATCTGAAGAAACACCAATACAGCCAGAATCTTTTCACTTGCTGAATACAGGGACATCTGAGCTTCTGCAGCACCACTGACAGGGGGTCCTCCAAAGGATAATGTTGCAATGAAAATGTCTCAAAAATATGTCTTTTTTTCAGTGAATGATATGCTTTTGTCAAATAAGCAATATTAAATGGGGAAGTCCCAAATCCTCTGAGATGTTCTTCTCTTTCAAAAGCATTATTTCTTTCCTATGTTTGGATATGAGTTACACAAATAATGAGCTTGGATTTTACTCAGTTACAAATCATTGAGAGCTTACCTCAAAGACATCCTCAGGTATGGCTGCTTTCCACTTGGATGTCCATTTGATATGTTCATAGGAATTGACAACGACCTCCACAGCTCTAGGATGGGAATGACAGGCTTGTAGCACCTGCAGGCAGGATGCATGGAGACCATAAGTACCACCAAGAAGCTGGGGCTAGCTTGGATGCTTGGCACTGTGCAACGAACTGAGACAGACACAGCCAAAGAATTATGAGAGGATAAGGTTGGAGACGCAAAGACACGAGGCCCTTCTACACTATTCAGCACAAGTTCAGCAAGAAACCCCAGGCTAGTCCCTGGTGGAGGTGTGCATATCCCAGTTTAACACCATACAGAAGTACTGGCTTAGATCTCCAGAGCAGTCTAGCTGGAGTGGGCTTTAGCACCCAAATCTAGAGATAACTTGTTCATAGCTGGGCTGAGTGACTTGACACCAGGCAAAGCCATGCACAGAGCCCTTGCTCCAGGTCATGCAGCACAGGAACACAATAAAATCCCTTCATATTAATCAAAAATGCATTGCTACAGCAAAATTTAAAAGAAGACCAGGAGATAACACAGGTCAGAAGTAAGGTTTTCAAGCCACACAAGGCCCCTGAGACAATTGTTCTGCCCAGTAACTTCAGCTCAATAGGGAAAAAATCCAAAGTCTATTATCACTCACCCATAAGGAATCACACTTTGCATTCACCCAATTTTGTCCCACAGAGTCACCAGATTTCACAAACAAAACTGCAAAACATCCCTCTGGGATAAATATCATCCTACATTTTTTATAGATGGGCAAATGTTGGTTTGGAAGAGACACAAAATTCATGCAACAGGAGAAAGGCAGATGTAGGAAGAGGAGACCTCAGACCTGGCTCTCAAATGAGCTCTAGGAGAGCATTGTTCTGTTACAGACAGGGCCCACTCATCCTGGGTTCAAGAGGGCACAACCAAAAGTTTGGCATTTTATTCAAAGGTTTCTGGTTCCTTGGCTTGTTAAAACTTTTTATCTACAGTGGAGGAACCGCAAAATGTTGTCAGGGCATTGGGTGAGAGAGAATAAGTCCTGACTACAGCAAGCTTACTTGGCTGTCTAGTATATTAAGACTGTTAGGTACTTCTGTCACTTCCTTGGGTTTTGCAGACATTTAAAAACTTTTCAGGAGAGATCTTGTAATTTTTTTTTTTTTGTTTTAGTCACCTATGAGCCCAGAGCCACCATTTCCCTTTAATTCTCACATTTCCTGGGAATAATCCAAAGCTTTATTGAGATGTATTTAATTTTGAATAGACTTGAATAGATTTTTAAAGGTCAGATGTGACAAACTGAATCAAGTGGTTTCATCTCTACTCTTTGGTAGAGACATGAAATATGCATTTTGTATAACTCAGTTAAGCCTGTATGAAGCCAAGTTTGACAAAGGGATATAAGTTTTCTGAAATGAGAAGGTGAATCTGCTCTGGAAAAATTAGGCTTGAACCGGCATTTAGAGTTTGGTATTTCAGGTTGGTTAAGAGCAAAAATGGGATCTGCATCTCGTTTCTGGTATGGGTAACTGTAATTTCATTTCAGTTAAATCATACCACTCTTATAATAGGTCAGCTCACAATGTTTCAGACATTGACAGGACTCCAGTAAATCCAGATACCACCAAACCCCAAAGTTTATGTCTCTCATCCCATTCCTGTTCAAGACATCACCTCTCTCCATATCGCTACTGTACAAAGGCATCCTTAACCTTATGGAATTGCAGAGGATATATCCTAGCTGCTCCATGATTCAGTAGCAGCTGGTAGCAGATGTCTGGCTGAGCAGCTGGCCGCACAGATGTCACTTTTATGATATACTGTAGGGGTGCACAGCCATTGACATCCATGATATTTGCTTCTGCTCCTGCCTCCAGCAGCATATGCAGAAGGACATGATCACAGTTCCAGGCAGCTTTGTGGAGCGGTGATTTGAAATCCTCATCACGAGCATTCACTTCAGCTTTATAGTCTAAGAGCATCCGGCAGATGAGGTGGTGATCCTGGCTGTATATCTGATCCTTATAGTGAAGGGCCCAATAGGCTGCACAGGCCAGGGGAGTCTCCATATAGGCATTGAGAGCATCAATGTGTGCTCCTTGTTCCACGTAAAAGGCCACGAGCTCTGGGACACCCAAACGTGCAACGACGTGCAGAGGAGTCTCCTCATCTTTGTTGTTTGTTCTTATGTTCACATTTGCTCCTGCCAGCAAAAGATGATGGGGGAAAAAATTAAGGTAATGAAACGCTCGTTTGACCATCTCTCTTTCTGAGCCCTCATTCCCAAGGAGAAGGTCACGGTGGGTAACTGGCATGAATGACACATATGAAAATGCAAATACCATGGATTGTTCATCTCTTAAACCCCCAAGGAGTAACTTCAGATTCTTGGATCCAGCTTCAGATGTGATAGCCTGACCCTGAGCTGGAAGAAGACCTTATCTGAACACTCTATTTTGGAGCAGCAGAAGGTCCAAATCTCTGTGTAAAATGCTTTTTTCCTACAAATTAAAAACTGCAGGAGAAAGGATCGGGTCCGACGGCCCCGCTTGTGCCCAGCGGCTGCTGCAGCTGAAGCAACAGCACCATCTGCCGAGCAGAGAGGTGGGCCCGGTCCCTCACAACTAAGACCGAGGTGCAAAGATTGCGAGGGAGGAGGCAGAGTCAGAAACTACCTCTGAGCTGGAAAACTTGAGTGCTGATGTTATTAAGCCATGTCGAGTGTTAGTCGTGTTCGATGTCCCTGAGAGAGCATCTACAGTTTGAGTTTGGAGGTGGTAACCGAACACGGGGTCAGCACTGCTTGGCTAGCAAGTCACCCCAGCCAGAGGGGGTCAAACAGCAATGACCTGAATGGATCTCGTGTGACACCACTGAGTGGATATGGCAGGTGGAAGATGCATCTTGGGAACTTTGGTACCAGGGGCAAAAGAAACCCTGACTTTGGCTGTTGGGGGGTGCTGCTGTGTCAATGTGCACACCTGACATATTCTGCTCCAGACCTTTTCCATCTTTTTTGGAGTCCCAACGCTTAGCTCATATGGAGATTTGAGTTTACTGAGTGCTTTGGGAGGAAGGGTGGCTTGTAAAGTGCTATTATACTGTTGTGGATGGGTGGGTGGAGAAAGCCTACAGAATACATCCTTTCACTTGCATTCATTCTATGATGTGTTTCATAAGAGTACATTTGACTTTTAAGCTTTTCTATCATAGCAAATTCAACTCCTGCTGTCAGGACTGTTTGCTTTGGGCAGGACACAACTGGCAGCATTTATTTTCCTTTCTACCAAACAAAATAATATGTATTTTTTCCAGCAGAAGAAAAATAATGTTGTTATTCATTTATGACTGACAATTGCCTACCCACAAAGCATACTTGGGCTCTGCATCTCAGGAAAAGCCCTCAATAACAACACATGTAGAAAAAAACCCAAAAGCATTTGTATTTGCCATGGCAGAGTGTGATAAATAGGGGGTCTTTCTGTTTGTAACTAAATACTTGAACGACCTGATTTTGCTGTATCTTTTATGTGTTTCTTTTACTACGTCCCAAGTCAGTATCCTTCTGTTAAGCAAATAGTGTCTGACAAATATATTTATGGAGGAATTACGTCTATGCATAGGTTCATTTGTTACAGATAACCATCAGTGTAACACATCTGATTTCAGGAAAACAAAAATCTTATGTAATAGTCTTTTTTTTCTCCAAGCCCTGCATAGATGCAGGAGTTTGGCTGTTGACAAATGAAGAGATGTATGAAAAACTGCATCCAATTTTTCAAGGCCAGATCTAAAAACAAGTAGAAGAATTTTACTGAGATCAAGAAAATTCAAGCAAGAAAGACAATAAGAGAAGTGCCCATTCATCTGACAATAGCTCAATACTAAACCTAGACGAAGAAAACAGAAAAAAATGCCAAGAGAAATAGAAACTCCTTGATTCAGAGGAGCTCTTCTGCTGATGGACTGATTGGGCAGTGGGCTAGAGGCACCAAACTGGGAAACCATCTTGGAGTAAGGTTCTGTGGCCATGGAAAGGGAAAGACAGACAGTGTGAGGAAATAGAATGGGAAAAACTTTCTCAGATCAAAGAGATGGGGAAAAGGAGTCTGAGATGAAGACATAAGTCAGCTGTGAATGAAAGGGATAAATACACATGTACTTTGAGAAATTGTCTCTCAAGAGAAAACCCAGACCATGCCCATCATCTCTGGCTATGCCATGAGAGACACTCCAGAGCTTTACCTTACCTCTCCAAATCAGCTGCTGGGCACAAGGCATGGAGGCTTGTGTTGTACAGAAGTGCAAGGGCGCCTGCCCACTCATTGAAAAGCAGTTCAGCTTAGCTCCGTGGTTGCAAAGGATCTTGAGACACTCGACATTTGCCATTTCACAGGCTATGTGGATCGCAGCTTTTCCATTGGGCCGGCAGTTGACTGTAGCTTTGTGATTGAGGAGGACTGAAAGACTCTCCAGATGTCCATACATGACAGCCAGATGAAGTCCAGTTGCCCAGGATATTTTTAATTTGTAGCTAGGCAGCCAGTACCCTGTACAAAGTGAAAACATGTTACCGGCCTTGGCAAACACTTTTCTTTGGACTATCCACCTACTGAGAATAATTGAAGGGGAAGAAAGGGTTGGAGTTTTGATGTAATATACTGTATTTTCACCAGCTTAGTGCACACAAAATTCTCTCAGGCATAATTTCATTTTCATTAAGCACTATTACTATATGTGCTGAATAGCCTGCCCTTTGGAGAGATGATTCCCACGGAATAGACACAATCTGAAATAAGCTATTAGATTTTTTTGTGACTTGTGTAGATTAAATAAAAAAATATTCTTAAAGGGTTTGAAATGCCACCACCTAAAAAATATGGGGGAAATGGGATCTTCAGCCTGCCAATAGCTGAACGAAGGTGGCATTAGACTAAGAAGGCAGCATTTACTTAGGATGGTGACTCAACAGACAATTCATCCTACTGTTTCTGCGTAGGAGATAGCAGGATCTTGCATGTCAGAAGCTGGATTCAGACCTCCAGGGATGCATTGCTAATAGATGAGCCCTGGCAATGTAGCTGCAGCTGTGTCAGAGACCTCCTGCCAACTACTGTCCCTGAGGAGCATGGAGGGAGAAGATTGAATGCTAATATAAATTATGTTGAAGAGCCAAATAGAAGCAGTGACACTTTAGCATGAAATTTGGCTCAAAAATGTTTGAATTTTTCTCAGAAAATTTCACAATTATTTTTTTGTTTTGTTTCGTTTACTTGCAAGCAAGTGTAAGACCAAATAACACTGAAATACTTGTTCCCAAAATAGGACTACATGCTTAATGACTGCATAGATACAGTCTCTGAAGTGATAACTATAACCATTTGCTTAAAAAAAATAAAGGACCATAACAATGATCAGAAGGGCAGGAGAAATCTAAAACTTCTTTCCTTTTTTTTTTTTTTTAAGATACAGCAGCTGCATCTTAGCTAAAATGTGCCTATAAAATTCTCTAGGTTTGATTTATCTATTTCTCCTTGGATGACTGATCTCTTCTCTGTGGTGACCAGTGACAGGACCTGAGGGAATGGCCTGAAGTTGTGTCAGGGGAGGTTTAGGTTGAATATTAGAAAGAGGTTCTTCACCCAGAGGGTGGTTGGATGCTGGAACAGGCTCCCCAGGGAAGTGGTCACAGCACCAAGCCTGACAGAGTTCAAGAAGCATTTGGATGATGCTCTCAGGTACATAGTGTGACATTTGGGCTAAGTGTTGGGCTCGATGATCCTTGTGAGTCCTTTCCAGCTCAGCATATTCTGTGATCCTGTGACCACCTGGTTGAAATCTGTTATCATGAAAAAGATATAGAAAAAAATACTCAAGATCTATAATGAGGTTAAAGTAATTAAAACCTTCCTTTTTTAGACTCTAGTTTTATGTAGTTTTTCAACCTTAATGTCACATAGATACGGTTTTACAGTATTCATGGTTGTTGTATTAGATAGAAAGAAGATGAGGAGGAAAGAAAGAGATGAAAGAAGGAAAAAGGAAACAAAGTGCTGGTGACAGGGAGAAACTGATTAATATTTTTCTTCCCTCCTAGTTAAATTGCAAATATATTTTTAGATAGGGGGAAGAAACTGCAGACATCATCTACTCTAGGACCAAATTTTGGGGACTACCAAACTCCAGTCCTCAAGGAACACTGTGAATAGCTAGCAAAAACAGGCAGCTCTGAGACACCAGAGTGCACGAGCAGGGTGATAGTGTCCTCTGAGGACACTCAACCTGCTGACTCTGCAGATTACACTGGCAGCTCTGGTAAGGCAACCTTTTCATTATATGCCCTCAAACCAGGCACAGAGTAGGTGGGCTACATCCCAAAGTCTATGCATATAGCAGAGCAAGCTTCTTAAATCACTTCCCTATCCAAATTCACATGCAGTATTCCCCTCTTGTTACCAGTGAGCTTTGGAGTACTGCCAGCTTATCCCACACAGAGCTGGGTCTCACATTTACGGCCAGATGTGAGCCATAAATTATATATTAACAGCAGGAAAGTGATCTTTAAAAGCCAAGTTATCACTTTTTATAGCCACAGACTACTGTTAATTTCCTTTGCCTGTGCTGCTGCAGGTGAACTGTGCTCGATATCCTAAGGAGCATCTTCCATGTTCTCTGCCCAAACCCATAGATATCTCTGAGCTCAGAGGGACAGAGACCAGACACTGAACGGGAAGCAGATGTGGGCTCCATGGGAGACCTCATTCAGCTTACCTGTTTCTTTGGTTAGAAACATGTAAAAGCCATGGTACAAGAAAGGTCAGTGTCTTTGAGAGCTCTCAGCCTCTTTGGAAGAGAGGAAGCAAAGACACTCTGTCACCCATGACATCTATTTTCCACTTCATCGCTTAGGGCTATGGCAAAGCTCAGACTGCCTGAATTGTGATGTGGTAGGGACAAATTTTTCTCCCCTCTTCCTCCTCAAGGAAATTCCTCTTTCATGTCACAGTTATCTGCTATTCAAAACAAAAGTAAAATTTACATGAGTGTTGATAGAATGCCTCTTGCCTTTCAGACAAGGTGGATAAACTGCTCTGATTTAGGCCATGTTGTGCATTTACCTCTCTACTTTTTGGAGAAAGGAGAGACTTCTTCAAAAGAGACAGGTTAATGCTTACAGTTAAATGATCTACAAATAAAAATCTATGCATTAATCCTGTAGTCTTAAACCACAACCAGAATGCATCTTAGCCTGCTGAGGACAGAAGATGTATTTTAAGATACATTCAGCGCTGTGTGGCTTAGTTCATACACTGTCCCTAAGGGAAGTGCATAATTACTGCATCATCCTCACTCTGAAGAAATCAAAAGAGTAGGAGCCAATCATTAAATAAGAGGTAAACAAAGAAAAGGAGTAGAGTAAGGATATTGTCCCCTCTTTATGCCACAGAAAAGAAAGTGCATTTACTGTGCTGCTGGCACTGGAGGTGTTTATCTCCACATATGATTAACTTCTGGCAGAGACTGATCATTACTGTTTGCTAAATACACACGGAGAGTCTGTTAGCAAGTAGGTCATGAAGTGTGTTGATTTTAGCAAACGGCAAACTTGGTTTATTGCTTTAAGTTGTAAGGTTTTGGAAACTCAGTCAGTGTATGGCTGAGAACTGGTTTGGGTTTTCTACACTCTGAAACAGATGTCTTTCCTGGTTTTTCCAGATTATTTTTCTGTTTTGATAAACTAGCACATCCTCACTTTCTGTCAGTTGGAAAAATTAATCTCCTCCCATTCAGTATCCTCCAAGGTCCACAGGATTTCCTTAGGTTTCCTGAGCCAGGCAGAATTCACTCTACTGCTACTGTAAATTGAAAATGGAAGACATGTAATATATTTTATGTTTCTGAACAGTCTGTATATGTGTACGGGTTCATGCAAGAAATGTATACACCCCACTTAGCCTGCATGCATCTATTCTTGGTTTCGCACCTGAGTTCTCTGCAAGGAAATAGTAAAGGACTCCTCTTTCTGGACACCCCTGAAACATGGAGGTTCAGGCTGGGCTCTGGCCTGCCTTCCATCAAACCCAGCAGGTACAGCTGATAAGCTCCCCTACTACCATAACCATGGCCATATGACCCTACTGAGACATTACTGCCTATGGATCAGTTTATGCTGCAGCTTCAGAGGAGATAAAAAGCCACAGTTTCTCGAAAATCACTCAAACCCTTCTACTTCCTGGCTGGTGAATGCTGCCACATTTACCTTGTTTGTAGGATGCCAGAATCAGGTTTTCATCTTCCACTTCAAATACTGTGTCCACATCTATTTTCTTTTGGCTCAAGAGCTCCTCCAGGGTTTCAAAGTCATTGGACTTCAGGGCTTCAAGAAAAGCTTTTTTCACCAACTTAGCAGCTGCAGCTCGAGTAATTTTCCCCTCTGTATTCTCTCCCTCTCTGTATGTCTCCTTTAAATCCATTTCCAAATGTATCTGTTTGTGCTGTGAAGAGGGTTACTCTGAAGTCCCTATAGCACAGTTGCATGCTGAAGTTTCTGAAGATCAGAAGGTAATTTTATCACTCAGTCATGCTGATCTGCTTGTTCTATTTATATGAGGAGCATTTCGGGCATCGAAATGCCACTCTTAGATATCACTAGACTCCTTTGATGAAAGTGAGCACAGAGACATTAGCAATAAAAGCAAAATAAAAGTTATCTCCATGGGATTTATACACGTTAATTAACCACCTGATTACCTTCTGCTGCTGTCAAATGCTTACATTAAAAGACACTAGTCCTGGGTGTTGTTTCTCTGCTAGAGAAGCACTTCCTTTCAGAGTTGCCATTGCTGATTTATTGGCTGCAATGGAACGTGATGCTCTGCCTGCAGATGCCTTTTAACTAGTGCAATTCAGAAAAAAAAATAATTAAAAAATCCCCAAGGCACTCTTCCCGTGGGAGATAACTCACTGTTATGGACAGCATTCTGCATGCTGGTGCTGGTTTTAGGGGTAACAAACAGTGTAAGGAGAAATGCTGGGATGAGAGGGCTGCAGAGCTGTACAGACATGTTATGAGGTGCGGGATCTCGCGCACCACAGGGGGCTTATGTGTGAGTTAACTCAGATGCAAGCACAGGAGGCTGCATGGGTCCATAGGCTCTTTTCCTTCCCCTGCTCACCCTTCCTCTAAATTCAGACCTTTTCCCTCACAACCCCTTCTCCCTCTGAACACTGCCCCTTCCCTGCCTTTTCCTGCTGTCTTTGCCAGTCCCCTGTCCCTGTATTGACAGCAGTGATGCAAACCCACATGTGGCTACCATGAGCTGCTACCATGCATCACATAGAAGTGGTTCACACCTGCACCCACTTGGGCTGCTGGATGAGACCACGTGTAGAAGGAGACTATCTACCCATGATTTATATCACCCAGCAAAGTGGACACCACCACAACTATTACAAAGAAAGCTTCATGTTTATCCTTCCTGTGAATTTGGCTGCCAAGTGGACCAATGGAGAAATGTGAGCCACATGGCAGTAGAAGTCAGAGCAGCTGCTAATCTCGTAGGGTTTTTGGGGGCCAGAATCCTCAGACAGCCCTGTATGGACCTACAGGACCCCTGTCCATGGGAATGCTCACCAGCCCTCTCCTAGAACCAGTGCTCAACAAAGGTGTTACAGGACAGCAATTTGTAGAGAACTGGGAAATTTGTGAGTTCCTTCTACCTATGTACTTTTAAATGAAGAATATTTTTAAACACTAATTCCCTGATGTTGTGCACAATCTAAAGATGCAGTGGGAAGGAAAACAGGTGCTGTAGGTCCCAAGCAGCTCATCTGGGTCTTAAGAGGAGAGTCAGAATCTCCATACCTTTACATTCCCTCCTGCAGGATTGCCTTCCTCTTACTTTGTTTCTTTCAGTAGTGGATGCCTCCACTTCTTTAAAAAAATGTTGATGCTTGTCTGGTATGAGAGGAGGAACAAGATGTGAACATCAGATGTTACGGGCTTCTTGGTACCTGCAACTTTTTTTTTTTTTTAAAACCACTATATTCCTGGAAGGTCATGGATGCACAAAGAACTGATACATGGCTGTAATCAATTGTTCACCTCAGCTACACTTTCGATTTGAAAAGGACTAGGTTTTTATCTATCATCTTCCATAAATAGTGCTGTGTGACAGAATATCTAGCTGAAAGGATCATGCTGGTACCTCACATGCTGGTCTGCTGCTTGAAGGTTGAGATGAACAAGCACGTTGCTGTAACAGATTACTGCACATCTGCTGATCCATTGTGCTTGCTCTTGGCTGACAAGGAAGGTGAAGTAATTTGTGATGGCTTTGCCCACAGTGAAAGAGAAAGCTGATTAAAATTACCTTGCATCCATCATAGTCCAAGAGCAGGCACAGGAAAGAACAGCACCTCAACTTGCTCACCTTCAGCAATTTGCGTGGCCCTGCTCTGACTCTCACAGGAATATTTCTTAATATTATTAAGTTCAAAAGAGAGAAAGGAAAGAATTGTAGATATGTTTAGCCCTTAGTGTTTTTCTGTAAGCAGCATTTGGGTCTAATCTTGCAGAAAGTACTCATGAGCGTTCTGGTTGTTTCAGTACTATTATACATAAGAATGAGGAAATGGTTTTATGTTTTAAATTGATAAACAATCAGAAACAGATTGTCTGAAGTATAATCAAAACATATTCAAGAATACATAAACACTGTAAATCGTAGGGGGGAGCAAAGGGATCAGTTTTTACTGTGCATCTGTATTTTTGTTGTCTTTGTGATTTCCTGCAGAATTCTCCCTCACCATACCACAAGGTGGCAGTTTGATTTTGAGAGTCAGCACTGATGTCATCCAAGCCCTACATGTGCCAAATATTCTGAACATTTTCCTGTGAAACAATAGCTCATCCCTTGGTTAATATAAATTACAGTTGTAGTATTTAACGATATTTATAGGTTAGACTTGAAGCCACTGTTATGGGCACTGTGCATTCACACACTGTATCTACTAAAAGAACATGGTTTCCACATTTAGGATCAATTGTCTAAACTACAGAGCTCATGCAAGGCATGTTTTTGCCAGAGAGACAACTCCAGCCCCCAAGCTCTCCTTCTGCTCCACTCAGTGCCACACAAACACCTGCACCTCAGGACAAACCACAAGCACACAAAGACCTGCACCTCAGGGGGACAGGCTGGGTTTACCCCTCAAAAGTGGTTACAGCAGGACAGAAGAACCAGTCGTGAAGGTTCACACAGCAAACAAGGGAAGATCAGACAGCCTCTTGAAGTGCACTCTGCTTCCCACTTCAGGCAATGGGACCATTTTTCCTGGCTTCAAATGGGCTGCTGGTGACCCTCTTTAGCATTATGACAGGCTGATTCTAAAGCCCACTGAAGGTAAGGGAAGTATTTCCACAGATTTCAGTTGACCATGTCCTTTACTAGGTTGGGCACCAAGCAGCAGAGCTGAGAAGGAGAATGGAGGTGAGTGCATGAGCACCACTGAGGTGGTATTATGAGAAGGATGATTGGTGGCATAGGAGTATGCATGAAAATCAGAGTTGGGACTGCTTACGAGAGGACAAGTTTAAGCAGAAAATTAGAAGAGATGTGCTGGCAGGCTGTGCAGAGCATGATTCCTGAGGAGCCAGGGCCCCTCCATTGGCACTTGCTGTTGTAGAGCAATATCCTATTGGCAGCCACATAACTCACTGTAGTGCTGGGACAAGCTCCAACAGAGTTTTGGAGGTGAAAACCAGCATCCTGAACTGTACACTAGGGCAGGCAGGAGGTCAGCAAAAGGAGAAATGCTCCCCAAAGAATAGTGGTGATGCAAGCAGAGCCATGGAGCTGTTCCTAGCTGTGATACTGAACATCCTGGCAGCCCCCCAGCAGTCCCTGACCAGACAGCCTGTTCTGCAGCAACCCTGTCCCAGTGGCAGTGCTGGGGGGTGCAGAGGTCAGCAACAGATGCAGGGTCACCTATGTACGTGTCATCACAAACGTTCTCTCCTCCTCAGTTACAGAGTGGGCCTGCCTTGCAGCAGTGTCTTAACACACCTGGCAAGTGAGGTTTCAGCTCTGCCATTCCCTCCCTCCGTGGGTGGCTGGCTGAAGGATGTTGCTTCAGCAGCAGTAACACAGCCTCCGTGTGAAGCTGTCTGTTCTGCTCTGAGGCCTTACATCTTAAGGAGGGAAGTGTACTGAAAGTCAGATCTGTGGGCCTGAAGCAAAAAACAGATCCTTGAGTTAATCCCACGCTTTGATCTCTTCTGAACAGTGCATGCTTGTAGAAATACTTTTGCAATAGTGATCACAACCCCCTTGTTCTGCCCTTACAGCATCTGCAGCATCAGACCAAGTCTGCCACGCTGCTGCCCACTCCGTGGGCAACGTTGCCTTTTATATCCCTTGTGTTGCCAAGTATATCCCTTCTTTCTTCTTGACAGCTCTCAGTTCCCAAGATGGATTAAGCACAGCCCTCTTACTAATTTCACACATTTTTTTGCTAATATTAATATTGATTTTTTTTTTCACTTCTGCCTGCTTTAGCCATCATTACATTTTATCTGATTTCCTTTTTCCAGAGTGCTGACTCTGAGTGTAAATATTACATAAATCTTCTCCATGCTTCTTGCTTTATTTCTCATTAGGAATAAAGCTCTTCAGCTGTGCCAGGTGCAAACTATCTTCTCCAGGTGCTCAGCTGTAAATCATCTTTTGAGAAAAAACCTCTCTGTAAATTCATCCCTGTGTCAGGTTAACCTGAAACCTTCTTAGTATCATTAGTTTGGAATCCTCCTCTTGTTCTTTGTTGTATTATTTCACTTTAGTTCTCATTTGCTAGGGATGGAAATAGTCTCAGACCTTCAAAGGCATTTAGATGTAAACTCCCCAAGTCACTGGAAGTCAAATTCCTAGGAGCTGGGAACCTGTGTGTCTAGGAGAGTTGGGGCCTTGTGGTTTTGCTTTCAGTCAAGCAAGTATCATTTAGAAATATGGAGCAAGTGAGGTGCTTAAGCCTTAAGGTACATGCATGTTACAAAATCAAAAGTGGATGTCAACAATCCAGAATTTAGTTCTCATCGAGCTCCATGTCTGAAGATTTCATGGCAAAAGCTTTGACCATCCTTCCACAGGTTTTGATTTGGCTTTTGTGCCTGGTATTTGCAACTTCAGCTTCAAGGATCTGTTTTCTTTATTCCTGCACATTATTCCAATTCCTGCTATCAGTCTACTTATTATCATGTCCATAAGCTCAGGGTTGGATTAGCTATTGATGCTAGAATGTTAGCTGTTGAATTTAGGATGTTTTAAAACGAGGAATAATCTCTCAAAAATTACTAGTAAGATAATTACTAGTTTTTTGTCCTAAAAAAAGTATGCACAAAATGCACTTGCTCTACGAAACAGTTAAACACCATAGTTACCAAGAGAAACGCTTGAAGGTTATTTTTGAATCAAAGGGCATGAGTGTTGTAAACAGGATGCATGTACACAGGCAGAATTTAAAATCAGGTGGACAGTATTTTCAAGGCATGGTGAAGACAAATCTTGCCTATCTATGCTTAGTGGAAAATGCTTCTCATATTTTTTGCAGCTTGATGTCTGAGTATCTGACAGTATTTTAAACAGTAGGGGTTTGAAATCAAACTTAAATGTGAATGTGAATCTCTACCACTTCTTTCCTCCTGATGAAGTGAGGCATGGACTATGGGTTTCAATGGAGCCTGTGGGAAACAGTTCTTTAAAGACAAGTGTCCCTTCACAGCAAAAATAATTCATTGCCCACAGAAAGCACCTTGCAGGCAGCTGCATCTCCCCTACCCACTCTGATGCCCGGCTGCTGCTACTTGGCCACGTTCCCCGGCTGGGGCTGAACCCTGGCAGCAGTTGACTGAAGATAAGATATTCTCATCAGGCTCTTCCCAGCAACTTTTGCCTTGCCTGCCAAAGTGAGATTTGTGCAGAGCTGAGACGGTGTCTAGGAGATGGTTCCTATATATTAAATCGTTCGCTTGATATTAAATATGTACTGAAAAAAGTGACAGGAGTTTTAGCACAGGCAAGCAGCCAAAGTGTGAAAGGATCTCCAGTTTTGAAAATGCTCTAAAATGCCAGTCTTTTTTGGTCAAAATACTGATATATGAAGGAATATAAACACTTTCAGCAGAAGCTGTACTGGTATTCTTTGAACAGCCATCAAGCAGCCAGCTGTTTACTGGACTGGGAATTGAACTATTCCTGTTCTGAAGGACTGAATTTGAAGCAATGCCAAAGTAAAGCATATGGAAGAATCTGCCGAAAGGGTGGAACAAATGGAGAGGGAAGAGGAGATATCACAAATTAAGCAGTGCATCACAAACACAGCTGGAGGGAGCAGAGAGGCAGGGACAGTGCAGGTCTGAGGTAGCTTCATAATGGTCCTGTGCCCATGGGGTCGTGCCAACGGTTCTGATGAATGTTTTCTACCTTTGCTTCCCATTCTTTCCTGACAAATCAATCACTGATACACAGTGGTTGCTTGCTACATTTCTAATCAACACAACCTGTTAAGCTTGCTCCTTCC
This sequence comes from Manacus vitellinus, assembly GCF_001715985.3. Lineage (NCBI taxonomy): Eukaryota > Metazoa > Chordata > Aves > Passeriformes > Pipridae > Manacus > Manacus vitellinus. Next base: position 31,109,381 of record NW_021940535.1, read on the forward strand.
GAGTGTTGCCATCTACCTTTCCTGGGCATCATCCAATTCACAGGTGCAGAAGTGAAAATATAGCTATGTTAGTCTAAATGGGTATGTGCACATTATATTAAATGCTGATTGTATTGGTACTGGACTGGTTAAATCTTGCTCCAACTGCAGGAATTCCAGCTCTTATTGACAGACATCCAAAATATGCATGAAAGATGCAAGGCTGGCTTAGCCTTGACAATGTTGTGAGGGATTCTTGCATCATGGAATGGAGCTTAATATGTTTATTCACCATCTTGAGTCCCTTAGTATAAAAGCCAAGAAAACAAAAACAAATATTTCTCATTTAAGCTTACAGTGGCCTTGATTTACACCAGTTATTGAAATATTCCCTGAGGAAAGAAAATAACTACTGCTACCATTTACCTCCTGAGCCTCTGAATGACTGAACCAGTAATGTGGTAAAAACATCAAAATCTTATAGCTATTTATATTTTGATTTTCTGTGTATTGTTGTTTCCAACATTATATAGAATACCTACTCTAAAGTTATATTCATTTTAATGAGGTCTGAGTTAATTTACTAGATCTGTATAGAAAAACGTGCCTGCAGTATGAAAAGCATTTAATTTCCATTTAAAAATCTGTTGCCATAGTGACCAATCACAACTTTCTCAGTAGCTTTGTCTAGGGATTGGATGGAAGCTTTATTTTTGCTTTGTTTTATTTTTTTTCTCCTTTATTCTCTGGGCCAAGTCCTCATTTAACTCCTTTTTAATTCTTTTTATAGTCTGTTCTTTTCCAACCATATTCTCAATTAAGTCATCAAGAGTTCTACCTGAGTTTAAAATAAAGATCACAACTTGGGGTCTTCCTTTCAAATCATTATGTAAGAAACAGGAAAATGCAATGCTGCACACTATGGGCTTTCTTTATTGTCAACACCCAGAATCTAATATAAGAAGGAGTCCTGAAGTATCAAAAGCCCTGGGAATCTGACACCTCTTAGTATCAATATAAGCAGGTGAATTGCATCTAAAACTGAAAAGCACTTGGAAAAAATTCTTAATATTTCAAGAAGATTCTTTATAACCAAACCTTTAAAAAAATCAACCTACTTATAACTGTTGCAGTACAAATCTTGTCCATCACATAGTACCTTCTGAGAAATGGTAACTTAGAATGGTGTTTTTATTCCTGCTTGAAATATATAACTTCTCCAAGAGAAGAACAGGCTAAAGAGCCTGCACACTGCTTATCCTCTCTTTCTGAGTCTGGTGGAAGATTTTTGCATGGGAAGAGACACGAGAACATTTCTGAAGCAATATTAAGTAGACAGATGAGATCTAGTTACTCACTTTTGCCATCACCTTTCTCAAGACAAGGCTTTTGTTTCCTTGGTAGGCACAGAGAAGCATAAAAAAACTATGCAAAGACAGACACAATCCAGAGTGAGATCTTTTGTAAGATTATGCAACTCTTACAGCATGGCAATGCTCAGCTCAGACAAGAAAATATTTTTTCTCCTTTACCCAAACATCAATCACTACAGCATAAACATCTGACTCTTGAGTTTGTCAGATCATTGTCTCCTGCAAGAATCTGTGGAAACACTTGTAGGGTGTAATTTCATTTGTCTGAAGATGAAAATCAAGAACAGATCAGACATACTTAGGAAACATTAGGTGTAAAGTAAACCAAACATAATTTGGGTTATAACTCTGGTTATAAAGTAAGCCAAACATACTCTCTACAGGAGGGTACTTTTAAAAATAAATTATAGATGTTTGTCAAAGGCAGTAATTTAATCAGTATTTAGTTTAGTGAGTTGATTTTTAGAACACATTTAGTAAAAATATGCAGAAATAAAAATTAATTAGTAAATAAGATATGTGCCATGGTGACACTAGAAACTGCTTTCAAATACTGTGCAGAAATGGAAAATTGCTGTTTTTCTTTTATTAATTAAAGTTTTTACTTACTCAACACTGAAATCAAACCTGTGATATAAAATCTGTTGGACTTTTCAGCAAACTATGTTGTTTTTTTTTCTTAATCCATCTAACTGTTCACCTTTGAGTCAACGGAAAATGCACTGAACGATCTGGTCATCATACAGATATGCCTGATTCCTGGAGGAGAGGTCTGCAGAACAAGCCAGAGAATTCTCTTTAGAAAAAATCCTACTTTTCCTTCTAAGAACAAATTTCCCCAAACTTACAAGTTTTCTTACAAGTGATATGCATTTTCTTTATTTTCTTACAAGTGATACGTGCTTGCTTTATTTTCTTACAAGTGATATGCATTGTTCACGTGTTAAAAACTGACAAAGTTGGTACTGAAAAAAGTGAAAGTAAATATCCAAAGTGCTTGCAATCTAATGAATCTCAGAGAAAATACTTTGAGGAAGATTTCTCTGATAATGTGCAATTCTGTGAGGGCTGTTTGATATCCAAAGCAAGGTGGTTCAAAGAGCAGAAGTTAAACCAGGATGGAGGGCCCCAGATACTTGGCTTTGCCCCAGTTTGGCCATTGATGCCTATGACACTGAGTACAGGTGATCCCTGGGGCAGGTGAGGGGTGGAAGGAGCCTTGTGGCTCATAGCAATGAAGCCTCTGCCCAAACCATTCCCTCCAGGCACTCAGAGCCTACACATGATCAACACCTTGGGAGACATAACAGCACTGTGTTGCAAGTCTAGTGGCATCCACACCTAAAAGTGTCCTTCTGGGGGAAGGACATCATTAGGAATGGAGTCTGCTCTTCCTGAGACAAATCCCTGAACTATCTCCATAAAACACAAGAGACTTTAAGGGGTTTTAGGACTCAGAGCAAAACTAGACTCCTGGCACAAAACTTCAAGGAAAATGCAAGCAAAAGCCTGATGTATGAGTCTCCAGATGAGGATGCCAGGGATGATAGATCTCCTTTTCTGTGTTCTGGCTGGGAACACCCAAGTGCCCATGTTTGCATCTGACTTACTGTGCAGAGAAGCTCCTAGGCCAGCTCGATGCCAGCAGACTCATCTATCCATATTTTCTTTTGAGCTTTGCAAAGCACTTAGTTCTGTCAGTGAAGACACTTCACACAATTCTTGAAGCCCGCCTAGGTTTTAAAAGAGGAATTCTGAAATTTTCAACCATGTGCAATTTTACTGAATTGCAAAATTGTGCCACTAGGTTATAAGAAAACATGAATTCAACAAGTTTTGAAGCTACTAATATGAAAAAAACCACCAAACCCAACCACAAAATCCACTTCTATGAATAGCAGAGTTTAAAAAATCAGAATGTACATATTGGGATAAGACCTTAGTAATAGATCACAAGAACATTTTAACAGGTGATACTGGAGTGCTCTACAGCCTTGTGATCATTATATGTGAGTTCGCTGAAGGATGAAGGTACATGGCCTTATTTCTTGTTCATTGTGCTTGTATTTACAAGTCAAATTAATGTGGTCAATGTTTGGAACACAACATTAACCTCCACACTGTGATCAGAAACATTAAGTTCCCTCAAAGATGCTAATCAAAGGTTTAAAATACAATCCTTGCTTCTTTCTTACTATAAAATAGAAATCAGTCTTTTGCTTCTAGACTTCAAATTTATGCTCATGTTAGAACAAAAGGTGAACCATAGAAAAAATGTATGCAGTGTCTCCTAAAAAACTGTTGGCAGCCAAATTCTAATACTTTTGATGCCACATAGCTCAAGCTGTCTACCTGTTGGAGGGCTGCTGGGACCAGCCACTCAGGGTACTCCAAGAAGATGAGGATAAATATAGTGTTTCTGGGTGTCAAGCGTACAGCATGCCATTCTGAATACCTCTCTAGCTCCTCTTTGTTTTCCTTGTGACGATATTAGGCAGAAAAGACAAAGCCTAGCTTCTTTTCTAGAAGGTACATCAGAGCCTAATGGGATTCATGTACACCCTGCTCTTGAGCTGAATTAGGCTGAAAGTGAGATAAATATCTACACCTGACAGGGCTCTATAGCACCATGGGTGCCTTCTCTATCTGCCACTCATGTGCCACCTCCTCCACAAAAGCAGAGTGCAAAGGATGGGGGTGGCGGTAATGTTTTTGGATGCTGCAAAGGCTTTGACTCTAACAAGGCCACACTCTTTGCTCTTTGGCACATGTTTGAAGAGGAGAGGCTATGGTTGTACGTGTTGGACTAGGTTCTACTGTCTTTTTCACATTATCTGTTCCTAGTTTATGCTTAAAAGTAAAATAGCTTATGAATCCATATGAATTATACCTATATATGGTTATATGCTGCTATAACAGTGTATATACATATATATTCACATGCTGTTAAACCTAAATGAAAGTATTTTTGAATATAAATAATAAGAATACAAGTGCAAATTGTTAAAATATCTTATTTATCTGTATACCTTCAGGAATTTCTTGGCTTTTTCAGACTTAATGCGAGTACAATTTAGACAGCCCCATTTAAAGGGATATTATTGCTTTCCATTTGCACTTATAGCTTAAGTCAATCTTAGCTGAAAGATTTCATACTTTATCTTAATTCCAGTGGAAGATGGGTAATCATACTCTGTGTAGGAATCTGACCTTAGGTGCACACTCTATATTATTTAGTGGTCTCTCCCACCCTGTTTACCTAAAAGATTAGATAAAAGTATTTTTCTATTAGTTGTAGTTTTATGAGAGCATATTTAGTTTTCACATTATTTTTTCGAGAAGGGTTTGAAAATTCAGAAAACGAATCCAGACACATACAAAAACAATTAAATACCTGTGTAAAGTTCTTCCCACTGAAAGTGATGATGAGGCTAAGTCATTCATCTTGCTTGTGCTTAGGCAGGCTCATAGACTGGGTTTGCAACAAGCCAGTCTAACTGCCAGATGCCTTTTAAGACTGCAATTACTCAAAGCTGCCAAAATATGTAAGCAAAGTTGATTCTGTTACTTCTCATGCCCTGACTCTTCTGTCTTGCTATCTTGGCCTCCAAACTACTATGCCTGCTAGGGATGCTTTCTGTGCTAAAGGCAATGGCTGCTACTTGCAAAGCTGCTCTCAGGTTTGTGAGCACTTTGCTTTGTATACTGTCAATACACTAAATAATGGGTGAATGTGTGTGTGGTTTTATCCGTATATATGACCTCCCTACCACAGCAAGTCTGGCTTCTCTCTGCATTTGTGATTCCCTTGCTGGTAAAGGAGAGATGTCAGTTCAACCTCCCTGAGTCCTCTTACAATATCCCTTGCTTCTTCCTTCATGACAACAGCTGAACATGAAACTACATGATAAGAGTGCGGGATCAGGTCAACCAAACTACCTAACCCCTGATGCCATCTCGAGATAAGGATGTTAACCTGGGTTTCTCCTGCTCCTAGTTGTCTGAAACCCCAAATATTCCAGCTACGTATTGCATACGCATGAGTTGTAATTCACTTATACAGTCTCAGGCCAGCACCCCTTCAATGAAGAAGTATGAAATGCATTTCACAGCATTAGAAAGGATGACTACTCCACTAGAACTCCACTAGTCTAATTTGAAGGTCTCCTTACCTTTGTATCATGTAATAACCACCACAGACAACATCTATGTTCATGTCTTTGAAGCAGCGCCGGTAATACCAGTACTAGGACTCGGAACTGTGAGATAAGCGTAACTTATTCTTAATGGTGTTATATTGGATTTACCCTGATGTAAATCTTCAAGTAGGTTGGGGTGTACATATGGGATAGCCTAGAAAGTGAGAAACCAGGTGTAGGAAACATAGGTCATGAACTCTGAAGAAATGTGCAGTGCGGTGTTCATTCTATACTTCAATTTCCTCTTTTCTTTATGCTTCATAGTGACAATACAGTTTAAGCAGCCCCAATTTTATAAAAAGCTTTATGTACTAAAACCGTTTATCATGCTTGCAGTTTGCTGTAGCACAAAACATCACAGTGTAGTGTGTAGAAGAGTGTTTCTTGTTTGTTACTATATTTATAAGTCAAGGTTATTTCCTCCTTTTGTGTTGAAGCATTTTGAAAGCTGCTGAATTTCTAGATCTCACTTTGCATCTTTTTACTTAGATATTTTATCCTGAAAATTCAGCTTTTGTTGTTTTGTTGGGCTTTTCTTTTCCCCTCTAAGAAATTTCACTGATATTTGCAATGCATAAACAGGGATATCACTGGGTAATGCTTAATTGGGCATTTCCCTCTTAGTCCTCTTCTGTGTCACTGGGTTGTTACATTTAGGTGAGAGTCTGTGGTAGCATCAGTGTATCATCTTTACTACATCAGCCAGCTCAAAGCCTCTTGTGTCATGAAACAGATGCCACAACTAAAAATCAGTGCTGGATGCCTGCTGGTAAGGTTTTATTGGACTGTACTTCACCTTCCACCCCAGAACACAACTATGTGCAACACATATATGTGATACATGCACCAGTGCTCACACCAGTGTAGCTAAAACTGCAAGAGTCTTTGGCAGTGTCTAATATTTGATAGCATTCAGGACATTGACTTTTTATTTATTTATTTATTTACAAGGGCATTAAAGTAGTGCACACAGACTGGGCTGAGAGCCGGAGCAATTGCTATGTATCGCCTGAGAGTCCTGCTCTCACAGAGCAGTGATGATGACAGGAACATGCTCTCCTTTACTTGTGTTTGAAGTCAGGAACCTCCTTCCTTTCATATACAGCTTTAATCTTTCAAAAGCCACATGGCCCTCTCCCTTAGCTGAACAACTATTATCAAGTCACAGTGTTTGAGGAGCTTGCTGCCAAGATAGCAGAATTCACCACAAGACTTAAGCATTGTATTGCCAAGGTACACTACTGGCTCAGCATGCTTCTGCCTGGAAAAAGACAGCATTATTTGCTTTATGCTTGGGACAGGTCTGAGCCATGGCACTGTAATCAAAACCACCAGTAATATCCTGCACACCCAGCACACTATCAGCAGCAAAGGGCAGATTGCCTGGGAGGACCTCTGTGACTTTCGATTTAGGCTGGCATTTCTCCAGTTTAGCAATTCTGCCACCCATAAAATAATTAAAGCAGCTTTTTTTTGCTGCTGCTTCCAGATGCAGCAAGAAAGACTGCCGCATAAAGGCAGTAAACAAGAACTGGTCTAGGACATAGCCTTGCTTGGGGCTGGTTTTGACAGTGACATGTTCTGACATCTTGTCATCACTGAGAACCTCTTCGTTACCTCATGCCATCATGAAAGAACCAAAATATGTTCAGAAACTTATTTGCATACCCAAATTTATGCAGATGCCTCTGGGCTGCTCATGGCTGGCAGTTCTGTAGTCTTCAGATAGCTCTGCAAAGACCCAGTAGAGACTTCGGCTTGTTTTGAGGCAGGACAGGGCTGTAAGCCAGAGCGTTTCTGCAAAAGCCTTTTCAACACCCTCACCCACAAATCCACTGATGTCATTGTGACACGTATTTTTCTCAGCAGTTAAGAAAGTCAATATGCCTTGGTGTCCCTGCAGGAGTGTTTTTACCTTTTTCATTGTAAAAGGCACTAGACATCTGTCTTCTTGAACACCTTGAGATACCATCTCTTTATTAGGTGATAGTGGTGAACTCCAGTTTTCTAACTAGTTGATGACACTGTAATTATGTGCAGTGGTAGGGTGTGAACAGGGACTTTGCCTTTCTCTGTGGCAACTGCTCAGTGGCTGTAGGAATCTCTACTCCCTGCTTTTGAATGGGGAGCTGAGAAGTGGTTTTAACTCTAGCAGAGCTGAAGAATGCAAAGTTTAAGAAATTGCTGAGGTATTTGAGCAAGGCATCTGCAATTTTCCATTGATCAGCTAACAGGGTTAAAGTGGTTTTGGGCAACAGCATTTGTAGAGAATCTTGTCATTTCTATGATCTACAGCTTTAGAAGCCTTTTCTCTCATCTTTCCATAGGCAAACCACAGGCTTTGCTGATTTCTGCCTGGTTTTGGGGAAAGCAGCTTTCTTGCCTGCCAGTTTTAATTTTTACCTGAAGCTCATTCAGCACCTGTGTGTCAGCAGCAATCTGATGGACATAGCCTTTACATTAACCCAGTCTTAAGATCTGTATTCAGTAAAACCAATGAGTTCCGTTTAAGGTCTCATTAGACTCCCTCTGAACCTTTTCACACTGTGTTGACATTTCTGCTTGTTTTTACAGTTAAACTATAGCAACATCTGCCTTGTCTTCATGCCCACATGTCCTCTTCTGAATTTTATTCAGTATTTGTAAAGGAGCCTTGTGTCAATGAACACAGCCTGACTCATCTCTAGTTGTCAATCAGATTTGTCCTCAATGCCCTCCAGAGCTTGGGTCCCTCGATGCCCCCCATGGTCTGAACAGTCCAGTTAATACAATCATGCCTGCATTGTATGCCTCGGTACTTACTCAGATCAGCCCCCCAAAGTGCTCTAGAACAATATTCTGACCTTTAATCTTTAGTGCAAATCCCTTGTAAATACTTTGGCAATGCAGATATCAGTGGATTTACTTCAGATTAACATCACTATTAGAGAGAGTAAAATCTGGATAAAAAGAGAGTTTCAGCTTTTTTAAAGTTTGTTTGGTAAAACACATTGTCCTTCATTAATGACTGAAGAATGATGCATTTTGAAATAGTTTGTTGTAAAATCCAAATCCATGTGTACATAGCTTCTGTATCTTATCTGTTTAAAAAGATCCTAATATGTGATAGGGAAGCACATACTTTTTACAAATGAAAGATTTAAGACTTCCAAAGTTTTTAGTAGAAGAATTTCCCTTTACTTTCAAATACAACCCTTTATTTTCTCAGCAAGTTGTCTCGTTTCCATCTATTATGAACTGGGAGAGAGAAGGAAGGAGGGAGGCTGGGCATCTACAGAGTACTACTTGTTCTACTTCATGCATGCTTTCCCAGATGGAATAAATCCACGCTTGGACATGTTTACAGAGGGCTTCTTTTCCTTTCTTGACTGCAGAGGAGTCTAAATGACTAAATTAGCATATGACTTCTCCTATCTCTTGCTCTGCTCACTTCCTCCACTCCCAGGCTTGGTACATTATCCCTCTCCAGCTGATTATATGCACACAACTCATTCCTGCTTTTAGTCTTTTGCTATGTGGCAAGAGGTCACTCCAAGTGTCTCCTGAGTGCTCCAAAGCAAAGACCTCAGAGAGATTTGGAACCAAAGAGCATTCATGGGTTTTCCAGCATTGCTGCAGCCACTTGGCCAGCCAGAGCATGCTGCTGAGGGAAAGCCACAGCAGATGCCAACAGTGCCATTGGGCAGATGCCAGGCTGGCTGGGGATGTGCTGAGGAGGTAGGCTGCTGAGAAACCCAGGGTCTTTATTTAGTCAAGGGTGATTTGATGAGCAGAGACTTCAAGGGAGATTTGTTCTATCTACCTTCAGAAATCTACAGAGCAGATTTCTGCATTTGAATTAGTCACTGTAGGTTCCTTTCCAAATGACTGCAGAGAAATGACCAGGAAAGATTTCTTGATGTATTTTAGGCACGTTTCATATGAATTGCTACCTCAAAGTAGTTGTTTTCCTGCTGTGACCATACGGGGTGCCTAGCTGGTTTGACATCAGCGAAAAATATGGTAAAAGCACAACTCACTTCAAGGAAAGGCATTAAAGTACTTGAATCATAGATCAATTAGGAGTTACTAAAAAGGTAAACCTCATCATATTGAGCTGAAAAGATTTAGGAGCTGAGAAAGAATCTTTGGTGATTTATCCAACTTGCCCCCCATTTCCTTACTCTTCATAAGCCCATGCCTACTGCCTTTGTTGGATCTTCAGTTAGATGAACCCTTCATCTTACACAGTATGGCCACTCTTGCAATCTTATACCATCTCTGTTGTCTACATCTCACCTCCAGACACTAACAGTTTATCAAATGAGTTGCACTCATCTTGTGCAAAAAATGAGTACCAGGCAGTAAGCAGTATATGCTCTTGCACATTAAACTGTGGTGTAAATAAATAAATGAAAAATACTATGCTAATAAAGTGGTGCTGTGAAACCTGAGATATAGAACCAGTCTTGTTTAAAACAGCAGAATCTAGGATTTTTGATGATAAGTCAATCTAGACAACATCAGGCCTGTTGGTGACAGACAGGGTACATCTGTCTCAAAGGGGGAAAGGATCTCTGCACAGGAGTTAGAAGGGTTCATTGGAAGAGAAAGGGATAAAACCATTATTAATGATTAGAGATAACCCTGGAGGTAGTAAATCAATGTTTGATGGATGGTGTGCTAGCAAGTTCCTTCGGTCTGCTGCCTCAGTGGCAGGGGGGTAGAGATGGATGGAGATACATCCAGCAGCAAAGACGTAGGGGTTACTGTGTGTTAGAAATCACAGCAGCACGTGAAAATGGTCATGCATGTCTTAGGGTTCCTACCCCCAAAAAGTGGCAGAATCAATAGCCCAAATGAAGTGCATCTACACCAATGCATGTACCATGTGCAACAAACAGGAGGGGCAGGAAGCCATTAAGCAGCAGAAAAATCTGTGGGATAGTTGCTGTCATGGAAATAGGGTGGAAAGACTCACACAACTGGAGTGCTGCAATGCATGACTATAAACAGTCCTGTCAGCCTGACCTCAGTGGCAGGGAAGGTCATGGAGCAGATCACCTTGAGTGCCATCATGCAGCATGTGCTGGACAATCAGGGGATCAGGCACAGCCAGCATAAGTTTGTGAAAGGCAGGTCCTGCTTGACCAACCTGGCCTCCTCCTATTACAGGGTGACCCACCTAGTGGGTGAGGGAAAGACTGTGGATGTGTCTACCTAAGGCTATTGACATCATTTCCCACAGAATTCTCCTGGAGAAAGTGCTCATGGCTTGGATGGGTGCACTGTTTGCTGGGTAAAAAACTGACTGGATGGCCAGTCCCAGAGAGCGGTGGTATATGGAGTTAAATCCAGGTGGTGACCATTCACTAGCAGTGTTCCCCAGGGCTCAGTATTGGGGCCAGTACTGTTTAATACCTTTATCAATGATCTGGAAGAGAGGATTGAGTGCACTCTCAGTCAGTTTGCAGATGACGCCAAGTTGGGCAGAAGTGTTGATCTGTTGGAGGGTAGAAAGGCTCTGTGGAGGGATCTGGACAGGCTGGACTGATGGCCTGAAGCCAGTGGTGTGAGGTTCAACATGGGCCAAGTGCTGGGGCCTGCACTTTGGTCACAGCAACCCCATGCATTCCTCCAAAAAAAAAAATCTCATCTACCTATAATTCCAAAGTAATCAAGGACCCAAAAAAGGAAAAGGGCTATGGCAAAATGGAGAGGAAAAGATATTTCAGGGTGCCTCCTCTTCTCCAGCACGCTTTACTTTAAGTGTTGTTAAATGTGGAGCATCTGCTTGGCCTCAAGGGTAGGGGTAAGAAGAGCAGAGAAGACCTTTTTAGTGATTGTTCAGACTTTCAGGGAAGCGCAAAGGAATGTGAACCTTGCAGGTGAGGGCATTCGCTGCGCAGGGAAGGGAAAGATAACTGCTAAGGGAGGGCATTAACCCGCTAACGTGTGTTCCCCAAAAAAGCAAAAGGCCAAGGAGGCCAGTGCTGCAGATGATGCAAAAGCAGATTGCTGCATGGAGGAACCCTGGAGCCCCAAGGTGGATTCTGTAGCCCTTGTCCTGCACACAGGAGAAAGCTGTTGGTGGGAGCATGGCAGTGGAGGAAGCATCATTCTGGGGGGAAACTCTGCTGTTAGTGCACATGTACATCTCAGCCTAGAGGTGTACACAGAGTACTTGTACATTCTGCATCACATAGTCTTGGTCAGACACACTTATTTTTGTACAACACTTTGTTGTTTTTTTTTAATAACAGAGCTGGAACCTGGTCCACCTGCCTTTCCCATGGGATCTGTAGCATGCAGCCCCAGAGGGCCACTGTCCGGCTTCCGCGTCCCTGGCTCTCGCCGGCCGTGAGGCGGGCGGAGGGTGCCGCGGGTGCGGGGCACGGCCGGGCGGGGCGAGGAGGCAATGGGATGGGAGGGCGCTGCCCGCGGGAGCGCGGAGCCGGGCCCCGGGGGCGGCCCGGGCAGGCGCGGCGGGGCGGGACGGGTGGGACGGGGCAGAGTCGGGAGCGGGGATCGGCCATGGGGAAGCTGCTGGTGGTGGCTCTTGTCGGGATAGCGGCAGCCCTGGTGGCGGAGCGGCTGCTGGCCTTTCGGTAGGAGCCGCCCTGCGGGGTTTCGGAGCGGCGGGTCGCGGTGCCGGCGGTGCGGGACGGGGTGGCCCGCGGTGGGGGGCGGCAGCCGGGTCCTGCCGCGGGGCTGAGGCGGGCGCGGGCGGCGAGGGCTCCCCCCTCGCCCTTCGAGCTGGCGGGCACCGCAGCTCCCGGGCTGGGGCTCGACTTCGGCGGACACCCGCACTTGCACAAGTGCAGTGGCAGCCAGAGGGGAAGGGTTCTTCATTGTCATCACCATCGCTATCATCATCATTATCAAGGGAACCGTTTTTCCCCAGAGAAAAACTAGGCACTGCGATGCCTTTTTCATTCTCTTTCTTCAAAAACTAACTTCGGGAGCATTTGTGCAATGGAAATGCCCTTTGCAGTGGGAGGATGTGAAACTCTCCCTGGGAAGATGCTGGGAGCCAGGAGACCAAAGGGAGAGGGTGCCCTGGGGCAGGGGGCCAGTACCTCTGTTTTTACAGAGGCTGCAGTTAACCGGGGTATATCAAAACCCCATATCTGCGAATTTACCTCATCTCCCACCAACTGGCCAAACAGTAAGTGGAAATCAGTTTGTCAGAAACGTGTGTTACTTTCTACCAAAGCTGACCTCTGGATAACAATAGCCCCTGTGTACATGAGGTTTCCTCTGACGGAGCACAGGCTTTGGTGATCCTAAGACGTGACCTCGCTGTAGCTGAAATACCCAGCCATATCATGATCCTCATGCCATGGTGTTACAGCAGTTTCTGTCCTGAAAGCTACCAAACACATAACTGGTCATTTCAGGTCAGAAAAGTGGTGGTGAATTACTGTGTTAAAAGGCAACTACATCATTATAATTTTGCTCATGTCCACAAGGACTCCAAATGCTCGATTTCAAAGCAACAACACCCAGCTAATTGAATTTTGGGTAATTGTAGGTAATTACAGAAGGGGGGCTATACTGCCTGGACCCAGGTATGTCACATAGATGTGTTTTCATCTTGCGCTAAATCCACCTCAGGCATTAGTGATAACCACAGCGGTAGAAGAACCCTCCTGCCGTGGAGTCACACAAGCTGGGGTGGCAGAGCTGGAAAACATTCCCTGGCTTTACTGGGGTGAGACATTTCGAAGGGCTGTAGAGAGCAACGGTCCCCACATCTCCTCCAAACTGAACGAACAAATGCAATATTGGAAATCTGGTAAAGAATAATCTCCTGATAAAAACAGGATCCCCACTGTCTCTGTAGCTCTCTATGGGTTTTCCCTGCGTGCTGTGTTTTCAGCAAACTCCAGCATAGCAGAGGTCTTAGGATGATTGCTGAGTTTGGAAACACACAACTTCAGTTCACAAAGTACTCTAAAAGTCATTTAACACAATTAAGAGAAACTGTGGGTAATTAGCTCTTACTATGTGTCTCTGTTATCCATTCCCTACCTAGAAGGCAGAAATCCAGCAAAGAGTCTTTGCAGTTCCTTCTGAGTTTGGTATTTTGTGGCACATACAGCAGAAAACTGGTGAAGTTCTGTGTTACCAGCTGAAATGACACCAATGCCCCTATTGACATTTTAAACTGCTCATTCTCTGAAGAAAGCGCTGAGCTAATTTGTAAAATGTGAATGTGAATTATATAATTATAAAATGTGTGTTACTGTTTTCCTCAGAACAATGTGCATATGATATTGTTCATATGTATTTATATATTCACATACAATGTTATAATTTTGTAACACTGTACCCATAGGGCACTGAACTTGCATACTATGTTCAAAACAGCAGCCTACTTCCAGAAAGATGCTGACAGTTTTAAAAGAACTGGGAGCAAAACCAAAATAAAAAGTGATTTTCAATCCTGTCAAAAAAAACCCTCAAAACCAAAACCCAAAAATCCAGGGTTGGTAAGTCTAGAGATGAGGAAAACTGAAAGAGAGGTCTTTGAATATGCAACGGGTTCCTGCTGAAGGAAAGGCCTATCCTCTGTGTCCCATGAAGTGGAACAGTGGGCGTAGGACTGAAACTGGAAAGAGAAACAGTGGGACAAGGTGCCGTGCATTGCGGTTGCACCAAGTAGCAGAAGTTCCTTCTTTTTTTTGAAGTTGCATCCTCCATATATTGCAGGCCTCCTGTGTTTTTGGTACGGCCAGTTAGTTATCTAGGCCATCTGGCTGAGTGGCTCAGGCTGTGCGAGGTAGATAAACTGACACATTTTGGAAAAGCCTCTATATGTGCTGCAGCCTTGTGACTAGTGTCCTTTTGAATTACTCTCATTCCAGCCCATGAAGTGTTTCCCTGGGAATGCTGTCAGGATATCATCGTCCCTCTCTGGCTGCTAGCTGCGTTCCTGCTGTGCTTTTGGCTCAGGGTGGCTTGCAGCGGGCCTGGGAAAAGCTGATGAAAGCAGGGAAGAGAAAAACCCTAAGCAGGCAGCAGTGCAAACTTCAGGCAGGATTGCCTTGAGCCACCCTTGGGTGCTTGGTGGATTTGGCTGTGCCAAGTTGTCAGTGGGCAATGGGGGAGCTGATATTCCTCCCGTGCTGTTTATCATCTGGGAGCCAGTGTAATTCTCTGTCAGTACTCCTGGGCTGGAGAGAGAGGGCTTGGGAGGGTTTAACTTGGTTCCTTTCCCTTACTGTCCTCTGCACTTTTTACCCTTTTTCATCTTTTCTTTTGGCCTTATGTTAACAACCTATGTGAATGATACAGCATTGAAGCCATTTGCAATTCATATTTTAAGTGATTAAAACCAGGCAGGACTGACATACCATACGACGCTCAGCTGTAGCACATACTTTTCATATCACTGACTGATACTGCTGTTTAGTTTATGTTTATGCCTAAAACTATAACATAAACATGGCAAGGTTTTGCTATGGGATCTTTGCGTTCAGAATTTCCTGTGGTTGGAGCAATAGCCTCAACACATGCATGGGATAGACATGCAAAGGAGTAACTATGTTAGGTTAAATGCTTTCTTCTGGGGGTAAAAAAAAAAAAGGAAGAAATATTCTAGTACTCTACCCTGACATTTTCATGTTGAAATACAATATATTTTCTTAGAGCACTGTGGACCAGCATGGTCAAACACAGCAATTCTGATAGTGAGGTGTCTTTCATAAGAATTTGCAAACAACTTGGAATGGAGGAAATTGAGAAATAGGAACTCGTGTAGGTACCTGTCTGTATCTGCTTGTTCAGTGAAGCATGAGCCAGAGACTGAGTTTCGTGGGTACTTGTGAATGAAATAAGCACTGCTGAAGAGTGATGCTTGGAGTGGTATCGGGAGGGAAGAAGAAGGGACAGGGTAATTGCTGAAAATTGTACTACCAAGTCCTGCTTGTTGTAAGGAAATGAGTACTCTTGCCTCGCAACAGTGCTATCACTACCTTTGAATGTGGAGTAAGAAATGAGGAAGGTGCAACTGCTGGTGGCATGATCAGCAAATAGGGTTGGAGTAGAAGGTCGTCCCCTCCTCATCTGAAATGCTGGTCCTAACTGTGGGATACTACTATAGTTAAGTGACTGAAACCTGAAGAAAATTTGGCTGTCTTATTTTATTGTCTGAGCTGGGGTGGGCCATGAAAGCTTGTTCCTGACGCTCATGAACAAAATCAGGTTTCCGAAGTTACTCAGTGTGGAACAACCACTTAATCCCTGGACATACGTAACTACCACAGAGATTTGGAGCATTTGCTGCTGCAGTTCTGGGGTTTGTCTATTCAGTATCTTATGGCTGATTTGTCGCTGCAATGGAGCAGACAATAAAACTAAAAACTAGGAATGTTACCTGTTTTAAAACTGGCTGTGTGCTGTTAACCCCGCTCTTTTCTCTTGCAGGAACAGACTCAATGCTTCACGGGAAGTAGCCCCAGTAACACTCCCGAACTGCCGGCTCATTAAAGGAATCGGTATGTGCTTAAAATAACCGAGTGCCTTGCTTTTGTCCAGCCTTATTTTGTAACTGCTTCTTAAAGTCAGCTTCCAAGCCTGATCCCAAAAAACAAAGTGCTCATTTGACTTTCATTTGTTACTCGGACTTGGAGGTAGGGAGAAACTGCAGGAAGAAAATTGTGCTGAAAAACTAGTTTGATATAATGCTTTTTGCCTTCGGTATTTAAAGTTTCTGTTCCTTTTCTTGAAATTGAGTACCTTGCAAACACTTCTCCGTTGCTGAGCCACTTAGGAAATGATCTGGCTTTTAGATGAGGGCATGTTGGCTCTTCAGGCAGGTACCTACAGGTGTCTGTCAGACGGTAGTGACATCTTGAAGACAGAACATGCTGCAAGGGTGCAAGCTTTTGGAGAAGGCCACAGGCATATGGTGAAGGAGCAGCTGCTAAATGCCAGCCAGGATTGCCCGCCTTAGTGCTGCATTTTGTGGAGATTTAGGAGCTGGCTGGTACCGCGTGGTGCCAATGGCAGGCAGGAGCCCAGCGTGGTTGTGCAATGCAGCTGTGTGGTTTCAAAGAGCAAGGGGTTATGTTTGCTAACAAAGTGGCCAAAATGTTGACTTTGTACTTTGGATCATGTGTTTAGCACACACCAGTGTTTCTGTCTTGTTTTTTTTTTCTCTCTGATTAGGATAACCAGTGTATAAAATGGATAGCTTTGAAATTGATTGCTTTTTTGTGTCTCCCTTTCCCCAAATAATAATTTTAAGCTTAATGGCTGGGGATTTTCCCCTCCTTAGTATTTTCAGAAATGTCTTAAATTCTTTTGAAATTTGCCTGGATTTTGCATATGTAAAAACATCATTGGATGAGCTTTAACAGCCTTGCCTTTGAGCTTGCTGAGTCAGTGAGTTGATTTCATAAATCTTGCTTCTTCCTTGTGTCAGGATTCAAGCATCTTTGTAAAGTCAAATTACTGCCACGAATGAGTATATGCTGAGTTCATTTGCCTGAGGTTATGTACAGAATTGCATTTGAAAGAAATTCCAGGTCTTCTAGATTGAGCTGTAATTTACTCATACAAGATTCTGAATAATGCTTTTTTGATGGTGATTAATATAATTCTTTTAAGCATTTCACTGTTGCAATCTTTTTAAGACTTTTTTGCAACATGATTATTGTGTTGAGGAAAGGATAAAGCTGGAAATGAAAAATAAAGTTGTATTTCATTTCCTAACAGCATTTCGTTTTCAGTGCCTGACATTTACATGGAGATTAGGTGAATTCTGAGAACCCATCTCTGCTTGGAGGTTGCAGTGGATCAATTTACAGAGCTTCATTTCTGCTTCTTGCTGTGCTCCTCTAAGACTGTCCCTGCACACTGAGCTCTGCACCTTGTCTTGCCTTTGCTCTGTTATTTACAGCTCTTTAGAAAAATTAATATGCCAAACATTAATTCAGCATGTCCAGTGTGGCAGAAAGAGAAATAACAAAGGATTTGTGCAAACTTAAAAGTTGGCATGTTCACTCAAATATCTTCCAAAACTCGTTTGCTATGACTAGGGAGGTTATATTATTCAGGGAGATCAAGGATCCCTAAACCTAGATGCTGCATAGGTAGCACTATTCAGACCAGAGGGTTTGCTGTACTCAGATCTGTAAGATTGCTCCTGTGGGTGCCTTTGTGTAAGAATGCCTTTCTCCACGGACCTCTTGGCCTCCTGGGCCTTTTTCCATTAAAGTGCTATGATAAAGTTGAATAAACATTATGTCTTTATTTTAATGTTTAAAACAGTCCTTCTGAACTCCTAAGTGAGACATAGGTCCCAGGGCTGGATCAGCTATGAGCAAAATTGTCTTAAACTATCCCCTTTTCTTTCTGCAATTTCATCTTTTCTGTATCTCTATTTTTAAGACTTTGATCTATTCTGCTTTTCAGATACTGTGCTATGCAAGCACAAATGCAAACATTGAATAAGCCAATAAAAAATTGCAAAAAAACTTCATTCACCAATACGTAGGAAAGGCTATATTTCTAGAATAAACAGTAGCTTCTGATTTTTATTGGTGCCTAATCATGTTACTGGTTTATAATAAAGTAACCATATCTCCTGTTCTAATTCCTAAAGTTCAAGAAGCTACAGAAGAAGTTGCCAGAAATACTTTCATCCTGGAACAATTCCTGGGATATAGGCAAAATAGGCTCGTGCTTTTGGACATGAAATCCAGATGGGGTTTTTATTGTTAGATACACCTGCAGAATACATCAATCTAAGATAAAATAAAGAACAACATTTCTAGAGTAGGTAGTAATTTTTTTCAATATTTGTTAATTTTTTTAAAATGTTTAGATAATCGAATGGACAAGCTGGGCTCAGTGATACAAATAAGCAATATCCTGCAGGTAACTGATACCTAATAAAGCAGTTCCTATCTCTCTCATGCCATATAACACCTGCAACAGCCCTCCCAAAATGGGGCCCACAGGAGAGCCCTTGAGCTTCCCTGCGGCCGGCTGTGTCCCCATCCCCTCCTCACTGTCTCCCTGGTGCTGGCTCAGCAGGGTTGCGCTGAATCAGCATTTCACTGCTCTTCTGATGGCACTCAGTCGCTTCCACACATACCAGGACCTGGCCATGAAGTGCCTGAAAAGTGCTTTGCTGGGCACTTTCTTCCCAAGCAACTGGGTGTGGGGCTCTGAGCACTCTCCTTCCACTGGAAACTTGTAGTTTTTAATTATCTGCTCCCAATTAGCCTGCTCATCTTTCTGCTTGGCAGCCTCACTGATTCAGTAGCGATAAATGATTTTATCTCTGTTTATTCACTCACCAGTGTGTGCTGCCAGCAAAAGCAGTCTGTCTAGCTCATGTCACCATGGCAATTGAGCCTCTCAGCATTTATTTGTGCTTTTATCCTCCCAGCAATCCCAGGAAGTGGAGAATCGCCACTAACCCCATTTTATAAATTAACCCAGACGTGGAAAGACTAAGGCAAAGAAAAGGAGTTGCTGGTTTAAATGAGAGTGTAAGCTGAGATAAAAAAAAAGCCTCAATTCACAACTTTAATTGGAAAATACAGGCTCTAAATCATAGAATCATAGAATCAGACGGGTTGGAAAAGACCTCCAAGATCATCAAGTCCAACCCTTGATCCACTACCGCCATGGTTACTAGACCATGGCACTAAGTGCCACATCCAGTCTCTTCTTAAAAACCCCCAGGGACAGAGAATCCTCCACTTCCCTGGGCAGCCCATCACCCTCTCTGTAAAGAATTTCTTCCTAATATCTAACCTAAACCTCCCCTGGCAAAGGACACTGTGTCTCTGGACACATCAGTGCAGATGTTTGCTTCCTGCCTGAGCCCAGGGAAAACTCAGACAAAAACCCAGGAGTGGGATAACAGGCTGTCTCTCCCCAAAATGAATCTTCAGACCTTTTGCTCTTCAGAAGGCAGGGATGCTCTGCTTGTTGGAGTCATGGAGTGGAGCAGGGGTTTCCTGAGGCTGAGAAGGTGCTGACCCTGACCCTCAGTGAGAAGTTGTGCCACTGCATCTTCCCAGGTCTGAGCTGGGGAGAAACTTTCCTGGATGGATGAACTGGGGGTTCTGGTTCCTCTCCACTAAAGGGCTTTTGTTTTATCTTCTTTCCTACCAGGGAAAAATATTACAGGATATACAGGAATTGGTAATATTGGAAATGATTACCTGCAGTGAGAAGTATGGTCTAACTATTAAAGCCCTTAGCTGTTATGGATATAGTAGGTTCTCTGACACTTGAGAGCTTTAACTAAATATTTAGCAATCCATCTTCGTGAAGTGTCCTAGCTCAACCAGGAGAATTAGCGTGCACAATTCTCAGAGCTGCCTTATGCAAGCCTGAGGCCCGAGTCATGGGGATGGTCCTGCCCTGGAAATCTCGTTGCCCACACTAATTGCTGCAGAACATCGTCGTCAGAACCTGGTGATTCATCCCACACTGTCCGGGGGCACATGGAGCTGGGTGAGAGGCTGTCTGGCCACTGCAGGGGCACCCCTAAGCCCCCAAAATGAAGTGAGCTGCAGTACTATTTCCTAACCTGATGTGCTATCTTCTGCTACCAATTTTAACGCAGAATGATCTTTTCCTCTGAACTTCATTGCGTGCTCAGTCATACCAGAAAGGGGCATTCATGAGAGCTGGAATTGTACTAAAGAGGATTTTTTTTCAATGGGAAATATCTAATGTCACCTGAAAAATCCTGTTTATCTCTGTTTTCAGAAGCTGGTTCCGAAGACATCGACATACTTCCCAATGGACTAGCTTTCATCAGCTCTGTAAGTGCCTATGGCACCTTCCCATGCAGGGGCCTGCTTTCTTCCTTACCTGCAGAAGCCATAGGTGAAAATATCAGGAGGGAGAATTTTTTTCTACAAGGCTGGCTGGCTCCCTAAGAACAGCCCAGTCTTGTGTTGACTTAGCTGCCATTCCCTTCTGCTTGAGCAAGTGCACTTCTTGACACAGAGGTGGTGTTGGTGGCTCTGAAGCATGTATATTGCACTGACTTATCTGCCCACGTAACCTTGACTTTCTTTCATGCTACTTCATTGAAATGTTGAAATGTCAAGCCTCTGCCATGTTAAGAAGATGTCTGAATTTCAAAATTAAAAAAAAGAAATCAGATTTTGTTTGTTGATTATGTTGTTCCTGACTTTTTTTAGCCTTTAGGACATAGGTTTTCCAGCTTTCGTTTGCAATCAGGATGGCAGGTGATCATTTTCTAAAACAAAAGCTGATGTTTTCATCTACGTGTTCCAGGGACACCCAGGGAATGATAATGTTGCAAAATGCATACCAGAAATCACTATCTGTTGCGCTGCTGCTGTTCCTCATGGCTTTACCGTGTTGTAGTGTTGCCTGGTTCCCCCCCAGTGTCAGTTTGTAAAGGGGTTTGGCACACAGAGTGTGGCTGCAGTGGGGCTGTGGTGCCTTGGGCGTGGCTCCTTGCACCCTGCATACAGTTTGCTCCCTTTGCACTGTGACTGAGGGCTGGAGAGAGAGACCAGGGCCAGTCCCTCCACCTCCATTGTGGCTCAGCAGGCTGAAGCAGGGGGACATCCTGATGTATTCTTGCAAGTCAGAGCAAGACTCCAGCATTTTCAGCTCTGTGATGCTCCTGTTTACTTTTTATGCAGGAATAATTTTCTTATGTTTTGATTCTATAGGGCTTGAAATATCCAGGATTAAAGAGCTTTGCTCCAGACAAGCCAGGTGAAATATTTTTGATGGATTTGAATGAAGACTCTCCCAGGGCAGTGGAACTGAGAATCAGCCGAGGGTTTGATGTGTCATCATTTAACCCTCATGGAATCAGCACCTATGTAGACAGAGGTAAACAGCTTGAGGTGGTGGCAAATATTGTCCTAAAGAGCACAAACAGAAATCCCTTTGCAGCACCCACAATAGCTTGCTCTTGCAAGGAGACAAAAGGGTTTTGGGGGTTTTTGTCTTTGTTGGGCTATTTTCTAAATGTCATCTATCAAAGAAAGCAAACTTGCACATAATCTCAGTCTAAGACAGAAAGATGTCCTGTATGTTAAAAGGAAATGAAACATGAAAAAGTTTGAGTTGAAAACCACAGAAAATTTATTTTGCCAGTTTACACTTGTCTCACACTGGGTTCAGGTATTTTGAGGAGATACATCCTTCACCAACTGGTGGTGCCCAGAGTGGAAACTTTTGTGGCAAAACGATAAATTATCAAGTCTCTGTAAATTACCAAAACCTCTGTTACTCTTTGGCCAAGCCAGGTTCTCCTCTGCAAGATATGTTCTCCTGTGTCAGGTTCTGACTACCAATAAATTATCTTTTTGCCTGTCCTTTCACTGGGGATTTTAGCAGGGCAATTAGAAGTCTGCAGATACTAAGAGAACCATTGCTGCAGCTTGACCTGTGTCTCCATACAAGTCACCCTTTAAGGGAAGGTGTTGAAGAAATCAGTGGTGGCTAATTCAGGGTCTTACCAGAAGGGCTGGGCAGAAGGGCTGCAGCCTTACACAGGATACAGGAGCTCCTTCTGCTTTCTCAGAGGATGTAATAAACAAACCAAAGAGCCCAAACTGGCTCTTTGAGATTCTTCTTCCAGTTGACTGGGGCTGTTTCACAGATTGCAAACCCCATTGGCTTAGGCACAAGGATGAGGTTGTGATTTCTTTCTTCCTTGATAGAAATAGCAAACATGTAGTTTACCCAGCAGGTCCCTCAGTGAGGCTGGGAGAAATGTAGCTGGAGATCTGGACCTTGTTGCAGATGCATCCTGCAGTACATGGATACTTGTCCCTCTGCCTCTGAAGAGCCCTGACACAAATGCACCAAACTTGGCATGTGCTCTGTACTAGAGGCTGCATCAGCACTGGGGGTGCTCAGCCATGAAAGCTGCTGCAGAGAATTCAACTGTTTCCATTTCTTTTTTTAAGATGACACCGTGTACCTCTTTGTTGTGAACCATCCCCATCAGAAGAGCACAGTAGAATTGTTTAAATTTGTAGAAGATGACAATTCTCTTTTACACCTGAAAACCATTCAACATGATCTTCTGGCAAGGTATGGGACCCACATACCATCTTCCTCTAGAACAGGCTGCTTTGAATGAAATCCAATGTAGGATGATTTTTGGTTTTAAGGTATTATTAATATGTGATATTTCCCCTTTAACCAGCATCCCTGTTTCTCTTATTGATTACTTCTTATCTATGTAATCAAAAGCAATGTTTCTCCAATCTCTTCTGTAAATTAGATTTTTAATAGTTGTCCCACTCAACTAGTCTTAAGCACTGCTGTGATTGATGGCAGTGAATTAGCTTAGCATCCATTTCTCCTTTCATGTAGCCCACTCTTAGGTCATTGCAGATATGAATCTCCAGATGTTTTATTATTCTGAATTTGCTATGCTACACTGTAAAAATAAACATAGATTTAGCTTTGTCTTTTTTTCTTTTTTTTTCAATACAAAATTTTCTTGGTCTGTCCTACTGCAAAATGATTGTAAGATAAACAGAACCAGACTGATAAAGTTGTCACAGCATCTGCCTGTTCTCGGTTTTTCACTTGAGCGTAATGAAAAGAGAGAAGAATTTCCAAGGGCTTATGGACAGGCAGCTAGATTTCTAGTTGATGCTGTATAGTCCTGTTCAGGTCTCAGCACTGCACAGTCCTGGCTCACGCAAAAAAACAAAAGGAGTAAAAAGGATCTAAATAGCTCAGTGTCTATCTGCAGTACCATCTCTAATTGTAGCACCCTTATGTCTGTGGGATGACCATGTCCTGCCTGAATTCTGGGCAGTCCTAAAATGTTTCTTCATACGTCTTATTTCATTATTTTATTTAACTTTCTCCATTTCTTTTTTTTTTTTTTTAGTGTGAATGATATAGTAGCCATGGGGCCAGATAGTTTCTATGCTACCAATGACCACTACTTCACCGACTTCATCTTGATATTCTTAGAGGTGTTCTTGGGTTTAACTTGGTCAAATGTTGTTTACTACAGTCCAAAAGAAGTTAAGGAAGTGGCAACTGGCTTTTGTTCAGCCAATGGAATTAACATTTCACCTGATAGAAAGTAAGTTTCTCCTTACCTTAGATTTTGTTTGATCACACAGAAGAATCCAGAGATCCTGATTTGTACATATGGTACCTCCGTGGTCAGGTGTCTAAGCTGGTTCATATAGGGCAAGGTGCTGCCTGTGCAGTGTAAGTAGTACAGAGCGATTGCAGCACGGGGTCGTGTGTGTTGGTGTTCAGCAGCAATGTTTGCTCCTTTGCATCGTAGTTTATGGGCAGTAAGATCAAAGGTTGCTGCATTTAAAGCAGCCGAAAGAGGAGTTTGTCTGTATTGCTTGCAGGGAGTAACAGGGCAGAGTTTCTGCAAGCGGGGAACGTTCTACCGTCCTAAAGTCTGTGTGCCCGAATCAACCAGTCCTGTGGTGTGGACAGGTGATCTTAAATTAAAAAAAAAAAAAGGCATAACTGGGGATTTCTAGTTCCAAGGTCTGTTTTGGTGTTGCAATAGAAGAACTGGCACAGTGTGAAGATACATTAGGATCTCAGCAGGTTGGCTTCATTTCAGTGCCCTTTGGCCTGCTTGCAATGTCTGTTGCTGTGTGAGAACTGTGGGCTGGCATTCCTCATAGGAAGAGCTGGGCTTGCATGGAAGGAACTGTCTGGTTTTCGTGTCTTCTTACTCATATACATTGCTGAGAAGTGCTTTGCTTTCTTTTGAAGGTACATCTATGTTGCAGATGTATTTGATCATAGTGTTCATGTTATGGAAAAACACACTAACTGGAATTTAACTCACGTGAAGGTAAGGTGCTGCTGTTCTATAAAAAAGAGACAAATGTCAATTTTGGACAGAATAGTCCCCATGAATGCTTGAGATATCAACATGATTGTGTGTAAAGTTCTGGTCTGGGTGGCTCCTGCTGTGGGGTTGCAGAGGTGCTGTGTGCCCTATTACAGAGCTTCAGGTCTTCCACCCTCCCTCCAGCAACCAGAGAGGAATCCTTGGGCGTGCTGTTGAGCCACAGTGGAAGTCTGCCTCAGGCAGTGTGGGTCAGAGCACAAAGAACTGAAGGAATCAGCAAACACAGAGGTGTGAATGAGCTGATAGGGGAAGCTCAGAGCAGCAAGATTTCTCATGGTGTAGAGGTGGGGATGATGCATACCAGGGAAAAAGAAAAACAATACTGGGGGAGAAAATATTTCTTAAAAAAAATAAATCTAAGATGTCAGATGAGAGTCTTGGACAAGTCTGTTCATTATGTTGTAGTTTACTTCCAGGACTTCTGATAGCTTTAATTCTTGTTTTTGCTTTCTGTTGGATAGACACTACAGCTGGACACTCTGGTCGATAACTTGTCTATTGAACCTCACACTGGAGACATCTGGACAGGATGTCATCCCAATGGGATGAAGCTGTTCTACTATGATCCTGAAAATCCTCCTGCCTCTGAGGTGCTTCTTGAGAGACATCACTGGTCTCTTGGCTGTATCTGTGCCCAGAAGTTGTTTTGTTCAAATCACCCTGGTATAACGTAACTGCAATACATAGAGAAGGGCCTGGTCAGCCTTTGTGAAAGCAAAGACCAAGCTGGCTTCTGCTTTCAAGTGGAAGCCCAAACAGCATATACTCACTAACAAACACCTGTTCAGATCCTCGGGTGACAACTGAACACTTTCTACCCAGTAGCTCAGTCACTTTGGACTCCTTAGGCTGCTTTCTGTGCAGCTGTGGCCACACCCAGATTCTGATGAACTGCATTGATTACCAAGCCAGCACATCTTTGCCAAACTAAACATGATTGATGAGTGCAAAGCTTGACCAGAAACGTTTGCACAGTAATGATTAATCAAGGCAAGTGTGATTCATCAGTAGGTGACACTGTAATTCTTCTTTCCTTCTGAAATTAATGAGGTACTGGCCTCAGGGTAATAGTGGCCACAAGTGCAGCTGGCTGGTTGGTGTCCATTTGATTTCAGCCCTGTCTGAAGCGCCCTGTAAGACACTTCTCAAAATTACCATGTTCAATAGCAGTAGACTTATGGTACCAGGCATTTGTTTATTCTGTCTGGAAAAAGCATGAAAATAAGAAGATATTAACTAACTCTTCAGCAGGAAAAAACTGTGCACATTCCTTGGAGTGGGGATGACTGCCTTCCTTACAGACATGGGGTCTCTGTCGCACAACCACTTAAAAACCCCCCCAAACTCAGTCTTCATGGACTGTGCTTCCCTGAAGGCCCTATCACAGGGATCACATGGTTGTAATTATCAGCAGCTGATCACCCTAATTAGTTTGTTTAAGTTAACATGCTGATGTTCCCTCCATACATGGACCATTTCCACCTGCGGCCATTTCAGTAGATGTGTCCTCCCCCTCTGGCAGGTTCTGCGCATCCAGAACATCCTCTCAGAGGAGCCTGTGGTGACACGTGTCTACGCTGACAACGGCTCTGTGCTGCAGGGGAGCTCAGTGGCAGCCATCTACGAGGGAAAACTGCTCATTGGCACAGTCTACCACAGAGCTCTCTACTGTGAGCTATAGCTCGTCATGGGTAAGATCTGCTGCAGCGGAAAGGATTTAATTCCTTGGGAACTCAGTTTCTGCTAGATTTGCTAACAACAAGACTGTTCCAATAAAGGTTAACTGCAGTAATAGAGATGTATTTTAGCCTTCCTCTCCAAAATGAGACTTCTACACAATAGTGAAGGAAATGTAATTGAAGGTGAGAAATTAGGTTATTTGTGTAATGGGGAGGACCCCATATCAGTAACAAAGGGTTACCTTGAAGTTCAGTTTCAGATTGCAAATGACTAAACTGTCAAACATTGAACTCATCTCTGCTGGCTGGATTTTTTTTTTCCCCATGAGAAAACTGATTTTGTAAATAAGAATTGCTGACTGCCAGTGTGGTGTGTGTTTGTGACTGACCCCTGGGCCTTCCCAGGGACTGTGTGAGATTCTTCTGAATCTGCCTATTGGCTTTCTCTAATGCTTCCAGAATAACTGGAAGGTGAATAAATGTTATTTCAGTTTTATCCACTTCCCCTTCCCCTTTCAAGCCATTTCCTAACATTACTTCAGGTTCC
This sequence comes from Manacus vitellinus, assembly GCF_001715985.3. Lineage (NCBI taxonomy): Eukaryota > Metazoa > Chordata > Aves > Passeriformes > Pipridae > Manacus > Manacus vitellinus. Next base: position 31,136,020 of record NW_021940535.1, read on the forward strand.
TAAATTTTTCTTAATTCTATTGAGAAAAGAGTAGGGTATCACTTCAGAGTGGTTTCTTACTGAGTCTTCCAAAGGGAGTTTGAAAAAGCTTTCTTTACTCTTAAGATGGGAAACGTCTTGAGCACCTTCATTGAGAAGTGCATTAGCAATTACTGTTTTCTGTCACAGAAAAGGGAGCATTCTGGACACTTTGCCACAGCGACGACCCCCAAGCCTTGGTCACACGTGTTGTGTGTTTATCTTCAGTCGGTCCGGAGCTGATTCCCACTGTGCTACTGTGCAGCAGGCACCCCTTCCCGTTTATCTAGCATCAGTTACTGATAACGTCTCACGCTGCTAAACAGCCTATCCAGGTTTCCATCAGCTGGTGGTTTTGCAATAGTGTTAGTAGTCACTTTCAGTGAACTGAACAGAATGTCCTTTGAAGCTGGAAATCACTTTGGTGCTCTCCAGCACAGCAAGATGCCAAAACCCCCTGTTTTGGCCACCACTTGGTTTCCTGCTCATGGAGTGAGCTCTTCTTGCATTAGTGTAGATATCCTTACCCACAGAACAGCTCCTGCTGCTCTTTTTGTCCTTCCAAGTTCCCAGCTGTGATCAGCCCTCCAGTTTTGTGAGAGATGCTGACATCCAGCTAAAGGTTCTGTGTTACCTGTGGTGGCTCTCCTGCAGGGGTTGCTGCTGTGCTTCCTGCACATGCCTGCACTGGCCCTTCTCAGCATCTTGGCAGCCCCTCCAAATGCTGCCACCAGACAGACCTCCCCAGGGCTGCCAGCCCCTCTGTATCCTTCAGCTGATGCAGTAGCTTTTCCTCACTGCAGTCCTTCCCCCATTGTATGGAGAGAAAAAAGACAGGCTGCTCCTGAAGGGCGAGCCTGGGAGGAGAGGGAGCCAGTCCCTGGGGTGCCAATTGCTATGCTGGCTTTGCTGTTCCCTCCTGCAGTCTGCTCCACCACCAGCCACAGCCCCTCCAGTCTGGAGAGCACATGGAAAGTCCAGTACTTTGAAAACACAGGAGTACTTGTGCCTACAAGATAGAGAAAATAACCCACTCTGTAGTGGCTCAAACACTGAGGCAGGAGGCAGAGTATGTGCAAACCCTCCTCTGTCTGGATTTTCCCATTCTGGCTGAGAGGAGGCAGTAGTGCAGGCTGAGGTTTGGGTGAGCAGTGGCCCTGAAGAACAAATGTGTGTACTGACACCTCTTGGCTCCTGTGCTTTTCCTTTCTAACAAGCCTAATGGCTTTCATCCACTGGTAGGAAAAGATCTGCTGCTCCTTCCCTGACGGAAAGGGACAGCTCTAACCAGAGCAAGGAGTCTGTGCCAGGGCTCGTGGCTGAGGCAGTGTTGCTGTACAGGAGGGACGATGTCATCCCCCTTCCTGTGCACAGCTGTGGGTCTTGCCACATCACCCATCTCCTGCCCCCAAAAAGCATCTGCTGCACCCTGTGCTGCCCCAAGCCCACTGGAACAGACCCTGCTTGGTGTAAGGCAAGTCCCTGGGCACAAAGAAGTTCTGTGAGGTTGAAGAACTGAGCCAGTGGGCATGTTTGGCTCAGTCACTGCGCCCTTCCTGATGCCAGCACCTTCCCCCTGCTGCCATGGCAGAAAGCTCTTTCACATGCATGTACCAGTACAAATGGCACATGCTGGGGGGGTTACCGATGGCCAGAAGGGGAGACTTGAGCATTAGTTAACCGCGTGGCTAATTGACTTGTCTCTTGGCGGAGGCCCTGCATTAGCAGGTCTGTGCACAAACTGCGTTCACAGCTCCTCTCCAAAATGCTCACAGCTGATCTGCAGACTTGAGGGCTGCCCAGGCTTCACTGCTCACAAAGGCTTTGGTGACAAGGACTCAACCATTTGGATCAGTTTTGAATCTCGCTGACCATGGCGTGCAGCCCTTCCACAGAGTAGAGCTGGCCTTGAATGAGGGCTGCTTTTGTCTCATCCCTTCCTTGTACTTGCCTTTGGCATTACCTAACCCCGGCTTTGCTGCTCACTCCTTAGCAACTTCTCTCCCTGCAGGACACTTTCATCTTCCCTTGGAAGTGGTGTACTTTCCTACAGGAACGTGTAATCCATTTTCAGTCTTGAGGAACAGACATCATTCCCAGAACCCAAGCTGAAAGGACTGCTCTGAAGAAAGTTCTCACAGCAATGAGAGGTTGGGCTATTAACTTGTTCATGATTAGCCATCAACAGTCTGCACAAGCATTCTGAAGTGGTTATTTTGGGATTGTGCCAGTATTTGTTCTAAAGTGCCATCTCCTAAAGAGTTATATCACACATTAGTGGCAGTAACACACTGAAATGCTGATCAGCCACTCTGCTGGTCCTGGATTTACTCTGTGTTTGTAGAAACGCAATAACCATTTCCCTCAGCAGTGGCAGAAGTAACCCATAAAAACATTAACTTCAAATTTTACAGTGGCTTAAAACATCTTCAAATAAGCAAATCCACACATTGTTGGATCTTGTCAAACTTTTACTTTTTTGTTGGTTTTAGCCTTCCAGAAAATAAAGATTGTCTTCACTCATCACTGGCTATTTTTTCTGTTCTAAACTACTCCTGTGCTGAAGGCTTTCCCATCCGTCTGCCTGCAGACTGAACCATAGGAAAGCGATGTGCCTTATCTTTTCTCACAACATTTGAGAGGAGAGAGATTGTAGGTACTTGATGTAACATTTTGAAGTTTAACCTGAGGTGAGGACAACTGGAAGCCCATTGCCAACCTTCTCTACAGGTATCCCAGCCTTGCAGTGCAGAGGCAGGAATTGAAGCTGGGCCACCGTTCATTCAAGTGATGCTGAGCAGGACAGAGACGGCAAGAGCCATGCTGGGGTACAGCTTCTACCTCTTGGCATGACATCACCACTTCATAAACGCACTGGAGGCCTCAGTGCAGAAACAGTAGTGGTGGAAGATGCAGCTCAAGCCTGGCCTCTCAATCACAACGTAACCTGCATAGGGAAAATCCATGCTTGCAACCTGGAGGAGGGCATAACACATCATCTTCAACCAGCTGTAGAGACTGGAGCAGTTCTGGGTATTTCAGAAACCAAACTGCAGCTGGGACAACTTGCACAGATAAGAAAAATGTATGTATATATGGCTTAGGAAGCTGCTGAGGAGACACATTTTACATGTCAATTGTGGACTTGGAGCCTCTTAGTATATCTCCTTTAATTAAGATAATAATTTTATGGATTGAAGATTCTTTTTATGTTCTTGCAGGTGATGGCCATATTAGCAGAAAGTAAGGTTTATGATTCAGTTGTTGGGAAACACAAACTGGGTTAAACAGATTAAGTGCAGAGTATTTGGCCTAGATTCTGCCAGATGTAAATCCACTGAAATGACTACACAAATTGGACAGTCTGCACCCTCTGCTTTTCCTTTATTTAATCCTCTACTAAAATCAAATAAATAAAGACATATTAAATATGTTCAGTTGAAGAACTGGTGTACTTTGAGTGTATAAAGTGCCCGTTGTAACTAAGCTACACTTAAATATAAAACAGTAATTTTTTTTATATACCAAAACTAATTCAAGTCTTTTAAACAAACACTGACCAGTATCAGTGTGAAAGTAGCCTATTTTTACATCAACCTGCAGCAAAAGATTGCACTCTACATTTCATCAGCATATGAAAAAAAGAGTAATTCTCTTTCCTTACTCTTTTTTTTTTTCACTTCTTTTTACATAATTACAGATTGTAAATGAGACCCACTTGGAGGCCTGTGAATCATGCCAATTTGGCCATGAGCTAGGATTAAAATAATCTTTGGCTGAGCAGAAGGAAGGAAAGAACAAGCAGGGGAAGGTCCATATCCAACCCCACCCCCCAGTCTGGCCCATGCAGCTGTCCAGTTGTGCTCACCATTTAATATTTCTTCTGGAATGACCAACAAATGGTCAGAAAAGTGAGGACTCGATACAAATTCTAATAAAGATTCAGGATTTCTCATTTTATTGCATTCGTTGTCTAACAACAATAATACTCATTGGCAAGAAATTTATTTACACTAACAAATTAAACCACAAGGCTTTGTTGTTTGTATTTAAACTGTAAGAAAACAAAGGGCCACCATGATGTTTTGTTTTGATGTCTCCCAATAACTAAATATTAACCAAAGTTATCTTGGGGAAAACTCAACAATCTAGAGAAGTTCATATCAACCAAGCACAAGAGAACAAGCTCAGACATGGCACTACTGTGTCCTTCATGCAGGTGATCAGACATCAACATGTACAAACAAAAAGTTCAGGATAACATGCACTTCATATACATTTGATCTCTTTAAAAAAAGACAAGAAAAATGAAAAAATCTGGAGCGCAACCATCTCTTTAACCATATAAAAAGAAACAATGTAAGAAGCCAATTTTTACAGTTAGCACAGTGCATTTTAGTCTTTTAGCTGCCTGGTCTTCTAGCAATATGTGTAACACATGTCAGTGACCAGTGAGATACCATCACAACATGACTGGGAAATATGAAAGCAGTTGTTCAGACAGTAAATGTATATGGGAAAGTATAGTCAGAAGAGGTTCACTGTGCACTCTCCACTTCCAAATGGGCTGGTTATTCCTTATGTCTGGTGCCCTGTGATCCCCCTTTCCTCCAGACATTTCTACATTGGGGCCCAAATCCACTTCCACCGGTGTCAGCAGCAAACCTCCCACTGGAAACCCATCAGGAGGCCCAGGCTCCTGGTTTAGGTGGGTTGGATCCGATCTCATGAACTGTGAGCCCTCCTCACCTCTCTGGAAGAAGAGACACGCCTAATGCTGCAAGTTTCACAAACCCTACAGCTTGTTCTTAACACAGTCCACACTTCCCAAAGAAACAGGCAGCCCAAGGCACTATAAGCCAAACCTTCCTGTAAGATGTGCATTTTTAAAATAATTACTTAATGCCAAGAGCAGAAGTATCAGTTAGTACGGCCGGTTAGGAGCAGAAAGCACATTTTATATGGAGGGACTGGAGGGCTCAGTGTCATGACTAAGGTGTCACAGCTTTGAAAAATCAGTTTTAGAGGTGGAAAAGGTACAGTGAAATCCATAGAGGAGGCTAACAAAAGGGACTGTGCTATGTGCAGATGACCCACACTCCCCTGTGGTGAGCGGGCAAGTTGCCTCAGATGACACCTGTTATCCTGCTCAAAAACAAACTGCTGAAAGTGCTACAATAGAAATAAAAGTTGGGATTAAAAGCAGAAAATTCCTTCCTAGAATACAGGCACTCAAGTAAATGAGGATCCTCTTCCTTACTACTGTAGAACTGGATTCTGCACTATTAGCAAGTGGCATTTCTTTCTCTTAGAAGTGAAACACAATTAATTCTCAAAAATGATATATCATTGCCCACCTCTTACTTGCCAGTCTGTGAGCCAGGAGGTGAAGGTGGAGCAGCTCAGGAGGAGAGGAGGCCTTGATGGAAGCAATAAAGTATGAGGAACCCTAATGCTCAGCGTCAAACACAACCCTAATGCTCAGCGTTAATGAGAGCTGAGGGCTGGCAAGTTTCAAAGGAAAGCTGCTCAGTAATTCTAGTGAAGCTCAATTCTTGTGGTATCCCTGCAGCAGACTACAGTCACAGCACAACAGATGCCATTGCAAAAAAAATATAAGAAGTTAAAAAAATACAAAAGTATTTGTATACACTGAAATACAAACATCACCCAACTCTGTCCGGCTTTTTATTACTGGCTTCTGTTCCACTGTGCAATTCTAACCCATGATCTAGGACTAGCTCCACTTACAACAACCCCCACCAGACCTGCTCAGAGCAGGGGGTGAAGTGCAAACAGTGGTGGGCAATCTCTGTGCACTGCAATGAACGAGTTCTGCTCCTTCCTTACACCCTGGTCCTGATCTCCCTAGGCAGACTGAAACTAAATTGGGAGTTTTGACACGGAAGTTGCATGGGTGCAGGAGCCCACCACACGGGAAAATACAAGCTGGAACCAACTAACGTCAGTATATTTGGCTGATTTGAACAGAGCAAGGAGGTACAACTTCCTTCACAATGTCAGTATAATAATAGATTTTTCCAGACTAAAGTAACTTGCAGTGTTTTATCTTCTATTTTCACTTTCTGAGAGTTCCATTTTTTGCTAACTGTCCTTTCTTCACCTTTTTAGAGGCTCAATATATTCACAACCTGGAAATACTGCAGCAATGAGCAGAAACTAGAGTTTACAGAACTGGCCTACCACCCAAACCAGAGAGAAAATAACTTCATCAGCCTGCTGTGGTCACCTGGGTGTAATGATGACACAAGTGCATGGAAACACCACACTGCCTGCACAGCAGTTTAATGGTGGCCAGGCAAGTCAGACTAATCAAAACAGCTTTAGCTCCAGAAATAAATACACAAAGTAGGCAACAAGTACACCTGCAGGTGAGCCAAATGAGAAAATCTGTCAAGTTATTTAGCCCAGAAATTTGTTTCTTCTTATTACATCAAACCCCATATTACTCTGACTTAACACTGGTTTACAGGAAGTTTGGGTTAAGAATGATGAGACATCCATCTTTTGCTTCATATGTCATTACACAGTACAAGGGGAAAAAATGCAACACAATTTTAAAGATTCTGCAGAACAGCAAAAAAAGTTTCAAACTATGCTTTATGTCTGTTATCCAGTGACATTTCTACACATCCCAAGATTGAGTTGCATATTTAATAAAAGGAACCACATAAATCTCTTTCATCACAGAAAGAAGAGCAAAATTCTTGACATTGTTCTGTTTGCTTAGTTTTCACATGTTGATCAAAATGCATTTGAATAGTTTTATTTTAAATTTAAGCTACTATTTTTTTAAGTTAGGTTTTTGTTTGTTGGGGTTTTTTCTTGTAGTCTGAGAATAACAAAATTACATTATCACAAAGCAGTAAAAATCCCCTGAATACTTAAAGGACTTAAGTCAAATTAGTTATTCTGCAGAATAAGAACACAATTTACAAAGAGATTAACTAGGCACTGTTCTAAGCAGCAAGAATGAAAACTCAGTCAAGCAGTCTGCTCAGGTTTCTAAGAAAACAAAGAACATAAAATGGGGACACCACCTGAGATTACTATATACAACCACTTAAACACTACTACAGTGTAAACATAACTTAAAAAGAAAATCATCATCAAATGCATTTATCAACATTGTATTTAAGAGATTAAATTTCCAGTTTCTTCCAGATAACTTCTCTTACTCAAAGAATGCTAGTTTTATGAGGCTGTTAAACATTTGTATAATTTTTCTCCTATAAAGAGCACAGAAAGATTTACTGCAATGTGTAATTTTTGTTAGCAGGTGTATTTTTCTGCCAGTGGTCTATCTCAAGAAAAATATTGCAAGCCTTCAGAAGTATCAGAAAGTATCTTTTATGGCAATTTCAGTTTTAGAGCTGAATAAAATATACATCAAAAACCTGTAGAAATTGGATTTGGAAGGAAAAATAAAGCTAATGCTAAGTAGATCTGCTGTGTATTAATTTTGAATGAACTACACTGTCTCAGTTTATAGACCATTTTATATGTCAAAGAAATTATTAGAATCAAAAGAAATGTAACTATAAGCAGTGCACCCCAAGTGTTTCAAACCTGAGCTTCAGAGAACTTTGCAGAAACAAATTTGAATGCTGCAAAGTGCAGAGCAGAAGAGAAGCCAAGCCAAACTAAAACAGACGTTTTCTTCAAAAGAATTCGGTATTTGCAATTTCAGGCTGGCATGTTTTTAAGTTCAAGATTCTAACTTTGTGTCACCATCTAAAACAATATATGGGTTGGCACGACCAGATGAAGACCACCACTTCCAGGATGCATGAATGGGAAGTGGCACTTCTCAACTGCTACATAGTTAGCTTCAACTGTAAAGCTAATACCCCCCAGCTTCTCATTGTGGAGATTTGCCTGTTGTCTCCCCATTCTTTTGAAGAAATACTGTATAGTTTAATACTGCTCTTAAGAGGCAGTAACACCCTACACTGCTTCTGTTTGTCATAGTCAAAACTACAAAGCAGGCTTCACCGATGGCCTCACACACCATGGGAATCTCTGAAAGACATAATATAATATGACCACTGCTAAGCCAACATTCTACAGCCAATGCCCCAAAATGCAGGTTTTGGTGGGGATATTCTTTAAACACATCAATCAAAGCAGTTAAAATGTGGGAGCTTTGGACTTAGTAACCATCATCTCCATGGCAGCACTGACCTTAAAAGCAATGTACTGAATTTAATTTTAACCAGAATCACTCGTCTTCCTCTTTTTAAAGTGCAGTTCTGTAAAAAATAGAAATCTTTAGCAGACTCAAGTCGGATAATTGTTTCTAACAACAGCTTCATAATAGCAGAGCACAAAGCTTATTCTTCCAATGCTTGTTGGAGAATGAATCTGAAGATGTGGTGTTTTTCCTAGAAAAAACCCCCAAAACCTCAAAACAAAATAAACCTAGTTTCCTGTTCAAAACACATGAAAAAGAAAGTGGAGTGTGCTATAAGAAAGTTGCCTACACGCTGGGAGCACAATGAAATTTATACAGATATATATGCTGTGCTCTAGTTAGAAATTTATCCTTGCTCAGATATCTAAAGGATAAATGTTATCCTCAGATTTCTGTGTAAACCCACATAACCATTTAAGGCTTTGCCTCCTTCCTGGATTAACTATTGTACAGTTAACAGAAAGAGTTTCACCTCCTGTCTTTTACCCAGGGGGAATATTGACTCTCCTGTCTTATCTCCAGTGTATAAGAAGTCATTGAACAGTTGTGTTTCCCGAGCAGTGTCGCTTAAAGGTACTGACACAGGATGAAACTTACTCCAGCAGATGGAACTGAGTATCCAAACACTGTAAAGAAGGTGAACTTCCAGTTAGAAAGTGAAGTCAAGTCTTATCAGACAGAGCACAACTCCTTTTACCCAGCTGAAGAAATGTTCACCAATTGTATTGACTGGCCATCCTATTCAGAAGAGGTGAAGCAGTGGACCATGCTCCTTGGCATCATGCTGGTTATTGAAGTGACCAAACACACACAGCTCAATAGAGAAGAGTAGTTTGGAAGGAAACACCACCACACAAATATGAAATCTGTTAGCTGGCAGCAAGAACAAAACAAACCGAAGAGCTGGGGTTGTTTCACATGGCAACAACAACAAGCGTGAACTGGATATGCGGGAAAAGAAAACTACACAATATAAATTTCCCTAGTCATTCTATGTATAGCCCCATTTCTCTGTACACGATCTTGGGTGATGAATACAACAAAGCTGAAGGGGCACCAGTGGATATGAGTTCCTCTTCCCTTGACATGCCTCCACTTTCTGAACACAGCCGCACTTCTCCTTATCACTGCTCATTAGTGCCCTCTGTTGCATCTGATGAACACTTGTCTGTTTTCTTTGATCTTCTCTGCAGTTGCTCTTGTTCCTTCTTCCGAAGCTTTTCCCTTTGCTTTTCCATTTTCTCTTGAGCTTTGCGAGCCTTCTCCAAGGATGCTTTCATTTCCTTTAGCTTTTTTTTAATGATTGCTCTGTCCTGGGAAGATGTCATACCAAGAGCCTGAAGTGGAGAAAACAAAATTAAAGAATTTCATATGGTTTAATCTGTCACAATTTTTTTTCATATTCTAATAGTAACTCTTAGGTAGATGACTGTAACAACTAAGTAGATCTGAGACAGACTCAGATCTGATCTGTAAGTACTACTTTCCATGCCTTTCACTTCTAGAATATTAAAGAATGATACCTCATTGCCACTACCAATGTTGATTTCATTGATCAAATAAGGTAAATAAACTATTTTCTTGAAGTCATCTAAGTCTACATAGAACAAGACTTCCCAATTTTCACTGCTATGCCTTAGTCAAAAGTTCACTTGCACTCTTCTAAAACCCCTAGAGTTAGTGAAGTGCCATCAAAAAAATGCAGAAAGGAAACACCAAACTTGGACTTTCAGATCTGCTGAGCTTCCCACAACTCCTTCCTGTAATTATTTTTGACAGAAGTAGGTTTGTATTTTCACTACAAGAAACAATGCATACTTTATACATCAAACCTATATTTAGTTCTAATACAGTACAACTGGTATCAGCTTATGCCTCCAGTATCCCACTATAATCCATTATTCTGTTGCTAGTTCTGATACGTTTCTGTCCACTATCTTCTCTGAATCACCCTTTCACAGAACAGAGAGGGATAAGAAATATATGCATGCAAATACCACTTACACATGCTGCTATATGATTTACACATGCAAATACGGGTACATTATATACACCAAGAATTTTCACAAAGCAATTGCCCTCTATTTCTGAAGCTTCTGAATCCAAGTGCATATGGGAATTTCTTGAAGTGTTGCTGTGGCTTTATACTCTGTGTTACTATTCTAGTCTATCACCACTCCACATGCAGGGATTTACTGCTTTCTGAACGAATTTTTACTGCCTTTAAGATTATGTAAATGACAAAAAATACCATAGTTACTCTTGAAGCCCAGTCAGTTAATTACCTTGAGCTTACTCCCATCCAGCTGAAGGAGATGCTCCCCATTAATGTTTTGGGCACTGAATTCGGCAACATACTGTTCAAGGTTCAGGCTCATTAACCAGTGGGAAACCTGCTGCACACTCCACTCGTGAACAGCACGACTCTGACAATGACTGTGCTTAGGCGATTGTCCATCGTCCAGGATCTGTGACAAAAACATGCTACATTATTATTGAAAGGGTAACAGATGAGTAACAACATTTTCCTGCACAAACAGCCACCAGCAGAGGTATCTGTACAATACCTCTTGTATTGTACAAGAGGTACACTACAATCTTTACACTACAATAATAACAATTTCACACTGCTATATTACATGTCTATCTAACCAGACACCCAAGAACAAGAACAAGGTACCCAAAAAATCTTTTATCTATAGAACCATAGAAGAAAAAGGAACTGGCATTCCTTTTAACTCAAACAGGGATTCAAAGGGCCAGGTGGCACAATTCAAACCAGGTATGCTCGATTCCCCCACAAGATTTTTATCCTTCAAATTAGAAGGTTTCTAAAGGATGACACGAATTGTGCATTCCACCTCCTTGGCTCATTCACAGATATTTATGATTTGTTTAAGCTATAAAACAAGAAATTTGAGGGGAAAAAGAAACCCTCAGAAAACCACTGCAAAGTTTAAAGTGATGACATCAAACAGCCAGTGAGACTGGTACTATCTATGGAAGATTCATGCGATGACACAGAGGAGCAGTATGAACACACAGTGATCCCACAGCCCTGGCCCTGCTCTCATCACTGCTGCAGATGACAGCACAAACCGTACCACAAAGGGCAGGTGGGATGTCAGCTGCCGGAGTAGCCCCATGTCCCTGCTCTGCCATTTTATTCCACCCAGGGGTATGCCAGTGGGGCTGAAACAAAAGCTACTCTGTCCTGGCTGTGGTCAGCAAAGCAGCTGCTACAGGCTGCAGCAGCTGTCTGCTGTTGCAGCAGCTTTTACACTGAGTTAGATGATGCTGGGAGCTCTCTCAGCTTCTGGCTGTCCAGTTCTCAGGGCTGGGGAAAAGACGGTTTAAGCACTATCTTTTCCTTCTCCTGTTGCCAGCAGGAGCACAGTGCAGCTGATGCTTGGCCTTGTAGATTTGTTTTGACACTGACTCTCCTGCCCCTCCCAGCATACTGCAAAAACTGCAGTTTGCTGTGGCCTTGAAAACTCTTAGCAAAAAGGAGAGGGGAACTCAAGACAAGGAAAGAGGAGCCAGTGACACCTGCATGTTCTGCTCCAACAAGGGGGTTCACCACACAACACCATAAAACAAGAAATGTGACTCTGCAAAAGAGATGATACATTGCCACGCCATGGTCACAAGATTCACCACAACAGCACACTAGTATCTCACCTCATCATCAATCATATCCAGGCTCTGAGTGAGGGAGCAACAAAGAAATGGGAAAGAAAAACATTATAGAAACACAATACCAAACATGGAACAGCATGTAAAAGTTCAGGTAAGGGCAGCACCAAGATTTGCAAACAGATATGGCTACTCAAAACCACAAAGATTTCTTTTGAAAAACTATTTCCAGAAGCAAAGATGTTATGTTGAAAGCTCAGCACACACATGATTTGGCAGCTAAACCTGACAGTATGTCAATGAAACACCTTTGGAGTTCCCTATCTCAACACTCTAGAACTGGTGGGAATCTCCCTGATGACTCCATTTCCAAGAGTAAAAGCTCCTTAATTAGAAGAGAACTGCCTGCAAGAACTGGATTCCCTCCCCACCCTGGAGGAGCCAGAGCAAAGCAGTGCTTGCAGCAATGCACTATGAGAGGCTGAAGAGCAGCACTGGCCTAACTCCTGGCCAGGGTGGCTGGGGTGGTTTCCACTGCAGCTCTTGCTGAACACACTGCCTCATTTGGAGGCAGCAATTTGGCACACAGCAGAGGATGGAGAAAACACATTCATTTTTATAGACCTGTTCAGGCTTGATATTTTAGAAACAATAAAGCAGAGAGTTGAACATGCAAAAAGAAAGCATTTTCAAGCTTTTAATTCAATACCACTCAGAACAGGGCATTGTCACAATCAAATACATAACATAGGGGATATTGAACATGGTGAGATAATTAAATCTATTATAAAGATAGTACTAACAGTAAAAAAAGTGCAAATGATGACTTTGTTGTTTTCAGTAATTCACAGGATACACAGGCCTGTCTGCAGTCTCCTTTTGTTATTAATTGCTGCCCTTAACTACCTGCAGTAGGAATGTCCAAAGAACAGTTGGGTTTGTAGATTTGCAGTTTGGCAAATGGGGTTGTGCAGAACAGCCCTCATTCTTAAAACCAAGTAAATCATGCAAGCAGTAATAGAAAAATGTATCATACAGAAAAAAAAAAAAGATACTTCAAGTTCCTCATGTCTGGGAAAAAAAATCCGGCTCAAATCTCACATGAAAAATGTGAAGTATGGAGTATTAGTAAAAGAACAAATGCACAGGTTTCCTGAGTCCACAGGATTTGCTGTCAGCTACTGTCAAACTGTGCAGCCTCACTGACAACTGAGTTACAAAATTAGTATTGTAAGAAGAATATTTTCAATACGTTATATTCAGCTCAATTATGTCACCAATTTATACAGTTAGGAATACCTTTTTACTTTATCATTGTTTAAAAACTCTAGTTTGAAGAAACTGAATTCAAATGCACTGTGCAAAGCAAGCACAAAGCATGCAAAGTGGATTAATACACACAATATAATCAATAGACATACATTCAGGTACAGTAACACACAATTACTGTATATACAGGTCATTTTATCAGGGTAAAAATTAGTGTGGGTTAATTCACCTTACGTCTCAACTATATTTACCAAACTACAGTGTAGGTTCGGTATATCAAATTGTCTCAGTTATGCCTAATTTAGTGTATTTACATATATACACCTATGGGTTCACATGTATATATTTAGAGTGTAGGGAAAATTTATTAAAATGTGTGAGGATACAGTATCTGAGGATATAGCATCTCTTAGGAAACCAACTGCATTCCACTTTCCTACAATAATACCACAGGGTATTTATTTAAAGTCATTATTATATGAGCAAGAAAAATCTTAATCTAGATACCAAGATTAATTTTCTTCTCCAATTCTATTGCCTAAAAAATTCCCTTTATTATTCAAGTAATCAAGCAAGATGCCACTGGAGAAAGAAAATAACTATTTCCCAAATTAAACAATTTCATCAGCATACCTCATCTGATGACAATGCTAAGGAGTGTGAGAAGCCTGGGGTTTTAGGTTCTGCTCCTAAACCACTCAAATCAGCTGAACTTGTGCTGCTGGGACTGAAATCATCGTTGAATGTGAAATTCTGTGGACAAAAAGAGGAGTGAGAATGAACAAATGATTGCATATGTGCATTCAAAAGGGAAATTTGCTTTTTGTCTTCCAGGTTGGCATAGCTCAGGAGTGATTTCATTTCATTTACCAAACCAATTAAAATGTACATGAGGAAGCCTAATTTTTTTATTGTTAATATTTATAGAATACACAGTATTTTTACCACTGTGTACTTCAAGAGACACTTTTACCAGCTTAATGCCTCAATGAATAACAAAGGTGTCTTAAAGCCATTTCCAGACTCTTAAGATGCTGGCTCTCATCCTGGAGCTAAATTACTGCTTCTGCAGGTTAATCACTAGCATTTACTGTCCTCCAAATATTTAGGAGAAGAGTAGCACAGGCAGTAGCACAAAGAATAGGACAGAAGATTAATGAACAGAGAGAAGTGAAAATTCCTATTGAAAGAGCAAGAATATCCTGTGAATCCATTTCTGAGTCCCAAATACTCTCCCCCAAAAAAGTAAAAGGATCCTCCCTGTTTGTCTATGCCTTTAGAAAAAAACCTGAAAGTAAAAGAGATCTTTGGATATTGAATGTTATTTACTGAACTAAAAACCATAAAACAAACTCTCTTTTTTCTTAACAAATCAATGAGAGACATCACACCTTACAGCAAATGATAGCAAAAGCAGGCACATATTTTTCAAGAATACAACAGAATTACCATTAGAATAAGACAAAAATTAACAAGTATTTCACGTTAGAGGGAGAACAACAAAGAAACCAAAATATATAAAAAATTAAGGACACCATGATATTCCATTTAAGTTGAAAATACACTTGACAATACACAGACCTCTAATCTCTACTCTAACATCTACATGAGTATTAAATTCATTTTTGGTGTTCACTTTAAAAAGTGAAACAATAAAAACAACACTAAAAAAGCTATCCTTTTATCTGCCCCCCCCAAGATATTTGAACTATCTTTCCTGAAAACACAAAGTCTTCCAAAAAATATCAAGTGTTGATCCTCTTAAGTTTTGCCGGAAATCCAACTTAATATTGGTATGTTGTGCTTTGAAAGCCTTAATAGCAGTACAGGCACTCTTAATTTAAAAGCCTGCAGACTTTAGAGAGAACATAAGAATGTTTTTATGATTGGTTTTCTCTCACCTACATTTAGAATTCCTGTTCTGTTTTTCCCAGCTCTTTATAGGGGAGAAGCACATCTCAGCAGCCTCCTTAGCTGCTTCCTTAGCCCACACAGCGTTCTTAGGCCAGGAGTTCAACAGCTCTACTGCCTGTTGTGTGAAGAACATATTTTTCTTTTTTAAGTACTCTGGTTTTTCTTTCACCTCTATTTTGTGCAAGCTTCAACTTTACAATAAATCTAAGCCTTTAAAATTTAATTTTCTATAGGAAAACCACAAGATAGCCAAGGCCTGCTAATAATTATGATAGCAGGACAACCCCCTAAAACCTCAACCTAATGCTATCTAAAAGGGTGCACTTTTTTCCCTGTTTGATTTACAGCTCCAATAATTATTTTTGTTTCCAAAAGAAAGATGTAACTGATTTTCTCTTTAATCTTCAGAAATTTCATTGGTTGTCTTCTCTATTAATCTGATTTTGATTGGGCTAAGCCTTGTGTAGCTCTCCCTGCCAGGTAACACAAGAACAGCTATGACCTTGCATAGTTTAGTGCACAGCAGAAGTAAGGTATCACCAGCTTTTGGCATCAAAAGAGTAAGAAATGCCTGTGGAAACTGCTATTATGAACATGCATTTGGTTGTAGAAGACAGAGAAATTAGATTTCTGATTCATAGTCCTGTACAGAAAGTTGAAAACCATATCTGTTTCTTTTTACCAGACTAATATAAAAAATTAACTGCTAAAAATCATAAGAAGATACAGGCAGAGAAATATTTTCCAGAAGTGAAAATAAACATGAAATGCTAAATATATTGCAATAACGGAGGGTTATTTAAGGAGTTATCATGCTGAAACATTCATGCACATAGAAAGGAATCACACAGATGTATTAATTACAATAGTTCATATTTACAGTTCAAGCATCTTCATACAGAGAATTAAATCCAACAGCAAGCATGCATGACAAACAGATTTCATTATTCGGGGAGAAAAGGCAGATGACTGACGGCATACAGCATTTCTTCACTTGCAAACATCTCATTTGAACACGGGTACGTATTCCCACTACCAGTTCTGAAGAATGAAGAAAATGTCTACAACTGAACACACAAATCTAGCATTTGTTCAGTGGATCCAAATGCTAATTTCCAGTGGCACCATTTGCTTTTGTTACGGTACAGCACATCACAGTTAGTTTACTGAAATAATGTACATTAAGATAGAGTAAAAAGGTAGAATGTGGAATGGTACAGTGACAGAGATGTTCTGTTTGGATGGGCTGTTACCGTACAATGAACACCATGCACTGTTTATTGTAGTAGTCACATATTGGCCTGTTCTTTTTTCCAGAAACACAAAGCCAATTATGCTACTCAACACAGTGGGAATAAGGTAGTTTTTATTTTCTACCTTTGACCCTTTTTTAGCTGGACTTAAATTTTCAGAGGAGGGTTCGGTTGAGCTGGTAGGTGATGGCAGGTTGCTAGAAGAATTGGATCCCTTGCCACTCTCTCCATACCATGTGACTGGTACACAGTGTGGGAGAGAGGAGGATCGCTCTGCTAAAGATTTTGTGTTTGATGATTTCTGCAGCATCTCTCTGACAGTCCTGTTTAGGAGAAAGGAGCAGGAATATGTGTTAGACTATAAAAGAAGAGAAAACAAAATGCTAGAGGCAGTTAATTGTGGAAAGAGTGACATTCCCTGTAACTGACTAAAGAACTGAGGGGCATGCCTGAAATCCCTCTCTCAGAAGAAAAAGAAAGTGTGTTGTTTTGATTCTTTTTCTACATCAAGCTCTCTTAGACAACATACACCCAGCAAATGGAGACAGATGCCAGCTGAAAATGCCTGTAACTCCCACCGTTCTGATGAGAACCAGCTCCATCAAGAAGCCACATGTTGTGTTGGTTCATTTCTGAGCCACATTGGTATCTCAGCATGATTAAATAATTAGACTCAGCACTGACCCAAATGGGCTCTGGTTCCCAGAGATTTGCCTTGGATTTCAAGCACAGGCATAATGAATTAAATGCATCTGTATCCATCTGTGGAGATGTGTCTTTGTTACAACAGCTAAATATTGATGAAGTACTATTATCTTGCTTTTAAATTTAATAAATATTAAAAATATTATAGAAAAATTAAAGAAACAGCTATGGGACTTTATCAGCTTCTCTCTTTGTAGTAATAAAGATTGCAGTGATCAAGGCAAAAGTAACAGTTATAAACTAAAACACCTAAATTATTCGTGAAGTATATCAAGTCAGTATTATAGTATGCAAATTAAAAATAACTATGCAAAGTGTCTGTCTCAAAAAACTTATGCATATGTCATAGAATCATATTAATTACATCATATACATTACTGCTTCAGAGCACTAAAATCTCACTGCTCTTAGCACCCATATGTAAAAGCCATGCATGTAAATCTCCCTCAACTTCAAGCTTCTGGACAGCTTCTAAATCATAATTAACATAATCACTACATCTTTGTATATTGTGAAGCTTCTTTTCTGTATGGATGAAAGTGAGGTTGTCAAAGGACTCCTATCTATGGAAGCAGAAGGAGAATCCTACTTCCATTTCACTACATAAAGAAAGATATATCTGACCCAGACCTATACTTCTCCCTCATCCTCTAATCTTGCTTGAAAGTAGAAAGAAAAAAAAAATTATGTTCCCCAAACCACCTAGCTTCAAGTAGGGAAATATATGCTTCTTATTTAAATGGGGAATTTTTTGTATCTCTAATATTAGCGGTAGTTTTAGGAAATAATTCAGGATTTTATGTACACATCCTGAGTGCTACTTTCTGGCAATGGCAAACAAGCATGCAACATTCATCTAAAAGTGTGATTAATTCTACACCAATCAGTTGCTGTAATTGATATGATTATAACAGGATGCTGTCTTTTCATCATGTTCCTTCTTTCAAAGAGCTTATACAGCTTTGGACTTGTAGAGAAAACATCCTCACATTTCTTCTGAGGCAAATTCTTTGGAGTTAGTAACAAAAGAAGTGACAATGGCTGTTTAAATAGTTGTACTGAAGTAATAAACTCCCAGTTTACAGAGGTACAGTGTGACTTAAAAATGTTCATAAATTTCAACTTTGAAAGTAGAATGAAACTTTACTTTCAGCAACTGTAACACTGAAATATTGAACTGTAATAAAGAAATATTAAGCATATAACTGATATATCAAATGGTCTAATAAGCAACTGATCTCTCTGTGCTGAGATCTGATGTCTCTAAGGAAGATACCTATGGGATCTCACAATCACCTGTAGCATAGTGTGTTGGTATAAGGGACATATCAAGTTCTTACAAACAAGTATACATTCATTTCCCCTGCCCTGTGCCTTTGTATGTAAATGCTACATGATGTCTAATACCCTTAGGGTATTAGACAGTTAAGGGTACTAGCTGCCTCACAGCCACACAGAAGTGTAGATTTGGCTTTAACAAATCTCCTCCTGTCACTAAGGAAACCCAGCAGTGGGTATCACTAACTCCAGGTAACACTGCAAGCAGACACAGTGCAACAGGTTTTCAGACAACAGCACAGAGGCGACGACTGCTGCCTAAGATCACCAAAGATCCTGCCAGGTATTTGCAGGATATAAATGTACAAATGTATGCTGAGACAGAACACTGCACTTTGGTACAGTGTGCCTGAGAGAGCAAGTCAGCAGGCTAAGATTTCTTTTGCTTTTCCAATTTTACGGAGCTACACAACATACTTGCCATTGGGTCTCCATATATTAGACTGTCAGGAGAACTCCACAAATGGCTACATACTAGTTTTCCACCACAATGATTTTCTGAGTAGCATTCAAGCTTTGCTTTCTTCCAATAGCACTTTTATCATGTAGGTTTTCTTTTGCATTGCTTTATGAGCAGTTTTTGAGTTGCTATGTCCTTTATAGACTTTTGGAACATATTAAGTTTGCTTTGCCCTCCTGACATTAATCTTTCATACCTGGAATCAGGTATCATGCCTGTAGCTGTGATTTTGTACTTATGTACTCATGAGTACATAAGGAGAGGCCTCCAGCAAAAATCTACACTAGTTTTTGCAGAGAAGATTGCCTCCTGTCATTTTGAATATTCATTTATTTATTCAGAGTCCAGTTGCTGGTGATGTGGTCTCATCAGATCTCACAGGGAATTCAAAATTCCTTGCCTGAAAGTTGGTGACATGACATGCAATCAGCATTTTTCCTATCTATTTTCAACTTCTGATGTTCATCTTCATTTAAAAAAAACCTGAAAGCATTCCTGATGTGGGTGCTGCAAAGCTGCAGTGAACAGCTGCTGCCCAACCTCGCTCTGGGGGTTTTTTAAAAAAATATATGGAATTGTGTCAAGGTTTCTGGTTCATGGGTTTTATCAACTGACTGTGTGCATCTTGTAAGCCTGCTCTGAAATCTATTTCTGCAAATCCCATTAGTGAATGCAACAGCAGTAGTGATCGAGTTGGACATGATGATCCTTGTGAGTCACTTCCACCTTGAGATATTCTATGATTCTACAACACTATAAACCTCCAAGTATTTTTAGATCATATGTTAGTCTTTTCTTAGCCAAGGAATCTAGGTTTGTAAGCTCAGAAGGTTATCTCAAAGCTTAACACTTATTTATGAAGTCAGTGGGACTGTTAATGTTCCATCTGCTAGGATGATTAGGTTTTTCCAGTGTTTCTGGCATATCATTTCTTGCATCCTCAATTTTCACCCATACCTACTGCCATAGGTCACCCTAATAGCTTCTTTCTCTTTCCGCTTCTTGCCCTTGTTTGAATTCCTTCTCAAGGGAGCCCTACAAAAATATTAGAAAACATCAGGAAATATCTTTGAAATTTTACTTTCAATCCTTTTTATGAAAAAAAGAAGTATTTTTTTATAACAAAATGCTTACCCAAGATCTGCAAGTTTTCGCTTTAGTCTTTCTGTATGCCCTATAGTAGGGCTAGTTGTTCTTGCTGCCTGAGCACATGTGGCACCATCTAGGATACATTTGTACACGGAAGAATGTACATTATTAATTTTAAATGCTACTTTCCACCCAGAACACCTTGTGTATCTTTTCATAATTAGATATGCATACAAACATATGTGTGAGTACACAGTTTAAATAGGGGAATTCTCTATTTTAGGAAGATGGTACGAACAGGAATAGGAAAAATCAGAATTTGAAAATACACATGAAGAAACCTTATTTTTAATTGAAGAAAATGGAAAGGTAATTTTGGTTGAGTTTTAATGAATATGTAATAAATCAAACAACACAAGAGATTTACAGGCAAACATTATAATGAATCCATTTTTAAACTCAGCAGTAGCTGTGAGTTTCTTTTTACAGAATTCATTTTGTATGTGTGTTTACTTCCAAAACTACTCCTGAAATGCTTTCTTTAAATCTGGAGCCAAGGGTACCCTTTATGATGGACATGCTACAAAATAGTTTAACTGTTTAACCTGAACGTCTTTGTTAAACTAAACATTTAACTTGAAATCTAACCACCCTGAATTTAAAAAAAAAAAACCAACCACCCACCCAACCAAAAAACAAAGAACAAAACAAAACAACACAAAAAAAAGCCACCAAAGAAAGAAAGAACTAAAAGTAGCTTAGTTAATAAATCTGCCCTGAGACATCTATCAATTTTTTATCTCTTCTACAAACACTGTTAAAGCCTAAAGAGGAAACAGTCTGCAGTACCTATAAAGCCAAAACAATGAATCTGAGTCTGGAAAACATCCTGTGAAATCTATATAGAAGCCGAAAGAAAACATATAGTAGCTAAAAAATTCAGACACAGTTACTCTTAAAACATAAGGACTGTTCCCAAATACTCTAGAGGAAGCAAATGAAGCTCATTCACTCATATCACTCGTGGTTTGGTGGTTTTTGCAATGTGACCTCAGACATAGAGCAACTTTTAACTGAGAGCACTGCTGGGTTTGTGGATTTCTCCTACCGTGGCTGATATAAATTAAGCCCTCAGAATTAACCCAAAATACCACAGCACTACCACAGGACAGTCAACTCTGTGTATAGAATTTTGTGTGCTGCTTTGAGGATAATATCCGCCCAAGTTTTCATTCAAGTAAAAAATTTAGTGTGCAACTGGTTCATAAATCCTTTGAAAAGCAGGAAAATAAGCCTCTTGCAATACCCCCACTCTAAAAGCCACACTGTTTCTACCAACACAAGTCCTTATGTTAAAAAAAAAATCAAGAACAAATGACAAGTAATCTCATGCCAAAAAAGCAAACAAAAAAAAAAGTAATATGAAGAATGACAAAAGCAAAGTGAAGTCTCCTCAGAAGAAATCCATTCCCTAAGGAAGTTGAGGAGAACTTTAGGCAATACACACTCTGCATCAACCTTACACCATGCATACTCCTCTTCTGTCTCCTCTTATGGTTTCTCTTTCACCTTTAATGCACACTTCTCATTTAACCACTGCCAAAATTGCCACTTTAAAGGAAAAACTTGCAAAGTTTACTTTCACACTAGCTATTCACAGGTTTGGGGGCCAAGGGGCAGTGTGGTTTTTTGAGAAACTTGTTAATGAAAGTCAGTGAAATGGAGGTTTTGCTGCTGTAGTAGAAAAAAAAATCTGGAGAGCTCAGCAAGGACACGTAGCAGCTACCTGGTATGGCAATCTTCTGTTCAGGGTCTTGTATCACAATATTCCCCCTCTCACACAGCTTGGGCCAGCCAGGGCCCTCTGAATGACAATGACTTACTGGGGAAAATACTTGTGCTGGCTATAGGATACAGTGGCAAATGGATAGGCTAGGTCCCAAAACCAGCTTCATGGCAGAGTACATCTGAATCTACAGGGTCTTGCATGCAGGGAAGTACACAGTGCTTGGCACACGGCAGTGACCACGAGCCAGAGCTGCAGGTGCCCCATCGGGGCAGGAGGGGACTTCAGCCACCCTGGATGGGTCCACCTTCCCCAACTCCTTGTAGTTCTTCAGAGAGGTAAAGTGAAAGCCTATTCCTCAGAATAAATCACACAGAAGCTGTTTAATCCATCACTTCCAGCCTCAAGCTGTTGTGTAAGTAATCTGTGGCTGATGGATGTGAAAGGAGACTACACTTAACTTTCTTCCCCAAGGTCACACACCCATTGCAGGCAGCCTCACATCAACAAGTACTGCCCACAGGGGTCACCTCACAGCCTTATCAAAGGATGCTGTTGCACAAAGCAGGCAGAATTGAAGAAAACGAATTCATCACATACACATGAAAAAGCTGGCAGTAAAAGACAAATAAGCAAAGTTTCTCATCATTTTGCAATGAAACTGATCTCACACCACTTCAGCCCCTCCCACAACACTGCAGAATCTCATAAGAAAAAGAACAAAAGAAAAGTGTGATCTTGCTAATACTCAGTTTTGCTAATGAGAGATTAACCAATGGACACATACTTGTCCACAGATGTGCTCTCTTTCCATCTCTAAAAAAACCCTAAAACCCTCACCTGAACACATAGAACAAATACAGTGTCTCTTTTTATTTTCTGAGCTGTATGAGTTTAACAGCCAAATTAACAATCAATTAAAATAGTATTGCTACAGCACTTGTTGCCAAACAACTGCTTTAGTATGTTTCTTTATTTTAGGACTTATTAATGCAATTTTTCCATTTGAAACTAAATTGCTCTGGTTAATTCTAATTCACTACTCATCAGAGCCTGTATACACACAAAAGCACAGGTTGTTTACTTAATGGTCACAGCAAGGAAAGCATGACATCAATATTTAGACAGAGATTATTTTTCAAACCTAAAATGGAAAGAGTGACACGGTGGGCGGAATGTAATACCCTATTCCTTACACTACAAGGCTAGTTTCCACTCAATTTTTACAAAGGTATTTTTCATACATCAGTTGGAAATGCAGAATTTAGGGCTTTCCTGATAAACCAATCACACTCAAGCTGAAGTATGAGTTTGGAAAGCCAAAGTCTTATGTTCACACCCTTATTTTTACTTGCAAAACTCAAATATTGAATTTAACTTCAGATCATTAACAATTTAACCCACAAAAACAGAACAAAAAATTTTTCTTTTCAGTTAATTCAAGTAAGTTGAAGTCTGTAATGAACCTATCTAGACCTATTCCTGCAGCCCTCTCTTATAAATGGTTTTTATCATGTATTTTAGCTTACGTGACAGTTTGAGAATGCAGGCTGCATAGCTAAGAATGCTGAAGTTGTGTCAAATGCTAATTTTGACTTCCAAAGGTATCTGAAAAGGAGAGCTCAGTATTCTGTGACATATATTGTTAATTCATATAATAAACTGGTGTTTACCACTTTATCTGACATATGTATGATTGCATCCTGTTTTATCCAGCTAGCATTTAAAGAATCTGAATTAAATTAAAACCACTGAGGACAATTTCCCCAAAAAATTGCCTGCTGCTTTTTTCTTCTGTAAATGAAGAGTGCCCAGACACCAACCTCATGTTAAATCTAGACTGTGCTGCCTCTCAGGAATTAAAAGCTACAGTCTGTTGTTCTTGCTTTACACTCCTTTCCGCACCCTCCAAAAGAATCACCTACCAGTGCCAAAATCACATTATTTGAGTAAGTGCACTGTGTTAAGCATTTTTGTAACACAGAGATGTCCCAAGGTCAAATACTGTTGTTTTTTCAAAAAACACAATACAACACTCTCTTAAAGGCAACTTTTCTTTTTTTTTTTTTCAGTGAGCTCCAAGAAAGCAAAAAAAAAAAAAAAGAAGAAAGTAAGCAGTTCCCTATCCCATTTTAAACTTTGTCCTTTTCTTATACCATCAGACAAGGTCATTTGAAATTTTCTGACTTCCAGGTAGGCAAAAGAAGTTATGAGATGCTGACCTTCTAGTTGCTAAGGTGTTACTACATAACAAAAGGTCATTAAGTAGGTGTAAGTGAGCAAAATTATGCATCAATTTATTGTAAAAAAAGTAGTAATACCTTTATCCTGTAAAATATTCCTGCCAGCTGGGTGATGCAAAGGAGATGCTTCAGAGCTGTGCCCAGATTTTGAAGGAGATGAAAGTGGAGTGTCTCCCCAAGCATATGGGGAAAGGACACCTCCTTTGTGGTGCTGTTCTTCTTCTTGGTTTTCAGTTAGGTTGTCAAGTGAGATTGCTGCACTGCTAGCCACGGGGGAGAGGGAGGAAGCACCAGAATCTGATGCTGGTGAGGATGCTCTCATGCATAAGGGCAGTGGTGATTTTGAAATGTGCATGGGACTACTGTAACTGTGTGATGGCTGTTGGTATAAGAGATTATAAAGCAGGTTATACCACTTAGTAAGCAAACAGAGCAAGATTTACTTTGAACATGCAATTCTTTTATTCATTATTTAGCTTTCTATTTGTACGAAACGCTCTGGTAATTCATGGCATTACCCTTTGATACCACACACAGTGTTGTTTATTGGTATTTGCTTCCAGACAGAAATCAGAATAGGACAAAACAATTCTGTTAACAAATTAACAAATAGAGAAATGCACAATTCCAGCTCCTTTCACCTCCTGCATAAATGAAAGGACCCATTCTCAATTATAAAGCACATGTAAATCCAAAAGACCACAATTCCAGTTAAAACACAACAAAATCAAAAAACCAGGTGTGCTGACTCAAAAGGAGACTGGACTCGCACATTACTCAAGGACATTCACAGCAGACTGGCCACAGAAGAATAAATACTGCCTGTGCTACAATGAAAGGATAGATAGAGGATGACTTACAGGGGCAATCTAGCATTCCATAGGAAGCCTGAAAGAGGGGCTAGAGTCCTTCTCACCTTTCGTTCAAGGCTGTCCTCTCCATCAGTTGAACTGATGCTATCGTACAGCCTGGTTCTGGAAGGCCTCTGCCTCTTGTTCTTCACTGACAGCTGAGCTCGAGTCTTCAGAGCTTTGGAGTCCAGTCTCTCTGTTTCTGGAACTGCTTCATTGAAATCTATATGGAAACACGATTTGGAGCTATTTAACAGAACAATCTTTCACTACTTCTTCCTAACAGAGGAAGTTCATGCAAACACATGCACTTTGTATAGAATCATAGAATCATTTAGGTTAGAAAAGACACATTTTACTTGTACCTGTATCTTTGTAACTGCGAAAGTATCCTCAAGAAAAAAGAAGTCACTTGCATAAACACGTTTATCTACACAGATTCAGTAAGTGCATAGCAAAGAATCAACTCCAGATATTTAAGAATTCACCAAATTATTCCCACAGTTACATGAAGGACCACACAAGCCCATCTATACTAGCCCAGAAAGCAGGTCCACTTAGACTACTTCAGAAGGACTTACATGTGCTTGGTCTGCAGAGAATTTTCTTCCATCACAGCATAAACACCACTACGTGATACATGAAAATTGGGGGAATATTTCACATAAAAAATGGAACAATGAAACCATCTTACCTGCCTAGTTTCAAAGCCACCCTATGCCTGAATGTCTTGTGAGCAAAGTATATGGCTTGCCTCTACAAGAAAAGCTAACATAGCTTCACTTTTCTTAGCTATCAATAATCCATTCAAATGAAATCTGAGTATTGAAGCAAATTTATCACTTTACAAAGCTGTAGTAACTAAGACAAAAAACATTTTAAAAGGTGTGTCTGCATTTTACACCAGAAAAGGAACAGATTTTTTATGGTTTTAATAAATTTTTTTCAATTCTGACAGTATAAATCAAACCATAACCCATTAGATTAATTTATTTGTCTAAGTACTACATTCATAACACATTAATTAATAAGAATCTGATCTTAAAGATATTTTTACTGTTCTTTGAGTAAGAGTTAAATTTTTCAGTCACAGAATAATACAAAATAATTAGCATTGTCTGACTTGTAATTAGGCTTCTGTCCTAAGTACTCCATAGGATAATTGCACATTGTCATGGTTTGAACTGCTTACATTTGTTCTTTCAGTAGTACACACTTTCATACATCCCTTCCGTTCACTGCTGAAATTATGCAAACGGTATTCACAGAACTGGTCATATTGGCTTTGTTAAAGCAAAATACCATCTGGGCCTGGAGCTTCCTGCCTCCTCCACCCCATCACTGGTCCTGCCCTGCTCACCACACGTTGTTGCAGTGGAACTGGCCTGTTGTCAGATGGTCTCTGCTCCAGCCACATGTGCTGTTATCCCCAGTTTCAGCTCCTGCTTCTGCAGAGAGCAGCCAGCCTTCACTCCTCCAAGTACAAACACACATCTCACACATTTCCCTAGAAATCTCCCAACCCACTAGGGAGACTGGTGCATCTCTCACATAAAAGTCATAACAGGTTTTATTTTGCTCTCGGAGAAAATCTAATTAGACTTTCTTTCATCAGATGTTCAACCATTTGACTCCCATGGTCTTGCAT
The DNA here is from genome assembly GCF_001715985.3 of Manacus vitellinus. Lineage (NCBI taxonomy): Eukaryota > Metazoa > Chordata > Aves > Passeriformes > Pipridae > Manacus > Manacus vitellinus. The sequence continues at coordinate 31,162,445 of NW_021940535.1, forward strand.
CTGAATTATTTCAATAGTACTGTGGAGCAGGGAAGAGCTTCCCTGTCTTCCCACTCTTTTTCCATTATACAGGCTGACAGACTTCAAAATCTCCTTCTGTGAACTGATGTGTCCCTGGGTATCCAAAGGCACACAGAAAGTACAGCCACAAGGTGGCCTGAATGGGCACTTGAACAGAGATGAGTAAATATTGTCAAAGACGACCTCAGCACCGAACTGTTGAGATTTCAAACCACTGACAGTAAGTATCTTGATTCTTTACTGCAGATACAGCTCATGACCACTAAAACAGAAAGCTACAATCCACTTTATGTATTCTTCTGGATTTTCAGAATAAATTGTACATTTGTAAAAGAAACACAATCCTCAGGTTTCTAATATTCCCTGGCAAAGCAACAGAAGAATTCTGTGGGCCACAATGGTTTTTATTTTCTCTTTCCAACTTCCACTGATGTTACTGGCAGCCCCTTAAGCTCAGCATGAGGTTATGTTACAGTCTGAGGAGTCGTACAGTCTGTCATGATGCTAAACATGGCCAGAGCACCAGCAGTGTTAGGAAGAGATATGCTTGAATACTTGTGACCATCAAGTTGCATCCATTACTTCTTCCCAAGTCTATTAATATGCAAGAATGTAACAAATATCCCAGATCATATGGAAGCAAAACCATACTTGATACAACCTTAATTAAAATATCATATTTTTCCATAACCTAATTTTCTGAGGGAAGACAGTCCTGCAAACTTCTGAACAAAAATTAAGGGATGTGGCTGTGTACATGCAGTCCTACTCCAGGAACCTAATGTAGAGGCTTGATCAAGGAGTACGTGAGACTGAAGCACCAAAGTGAATGTCACAAAGGCAGCGTGTGCGACACACAGAACCCAGAGGGATTCTGCCTGCACTCCAAAACATCGTGGACATCTTCCCTGATGTTTATAGCTCCTTCACAAACATCCATGGGTTAATGGATGTTTAACCCTTTTCTTAAAAGGGTTAAACAAGAATGATATGGACACCTAGGCTCTTTGTCAGCACAGCAAGTATCACTACATTACAGTCTGACACAGACTTCAGAGACTGATACAGAATTTACTGGAAAAGGTATATGGAAGTCAAAGAGCGCTACAGAACATTTAGGGATCTCTTAAAAACACAAATCCAGCCTGGAATCTAAGGTCTAACTATGCTACTTCTGCTTGCAAAAAATTATTGCCAATTTATCTATTTTTCCCAGTAAATAATTGGTGTTTGTATTCAGGTGGTTAAACTTGGGCATTTAAATTCATCTATTTTAGGTCCCAGAAGAAATTAACACTGGTAGCATTGCTCCAGAAGAACATTTTTGCAATGAAAAAAGACAGCTCCTTGAAAATTTTCATGCAAATGCATCAATTGGAAAACACACTTTTGAAGCACAGACATGCAGAATTTTAATGCCATACAAAGAATTTTCAAATTTTTAGAAAGAATTTTACAATTTTTTTTGTCTATAGAAATTCCTGGATTTTAGCTCTTGAGCCATAGATGTGCACTGACATTGTTACAAGAGTAGATGCAAACATGATTTTTGTGAGTCAGGTAAAGAAAACACACTTCCCTCTCCTGATGTAAACTACTGAAAGGTTTTGTGTTAACAGAGTTGCTAAGTATTAAATGTTTTATATTTTTTACTGAGTCTCTACAGTAGAAATACAGACTTCTCCCCCTGAGTGCTTTTCTGAACTTCAGAGATTTCAGTACAATAAAAATTTGATAGAAAGAAGCTCTGTGAAGATTTGCAGAAGTCAATTCCACAAGGGCTGCATATCACCTAACATCATTTCAGCAGGACTAGCTCTTATTTATATTTGTTAATAATGTAATTCATATTGATCTCTTTGTAAGCAATATTGCTTGGGTCCACACATGAAATGACTGCTAAAATATCAATTTTAATAAAACACCTCTATACTTGCTAGAAATTAATTTATTTCACAATGTATTACATTTTTTCACCAGAGAAATAAATAAATATTATAGGAAAAAAGTTTGGTGCTCCCTTGTCAAAATTCCAACACCTTCAACATGTGATTTCAAAGATGTTACTGAATACAGAATAAGTATTGCCTACCCCTGCATCAAACAGGTTTTTTTCCCAAGGTTGTGGGCCTAAATTGGCTTTAATTCTGCATATCCTTCAACAGTGAGAAGCAACTTGCAATTACAGAACTGTAACTAAGCTGTGGAAGTTATCTGTATGTTTTCACTGGCAGAGGCTATAAATGAGAATTATCTTTTCTACGTGAAACAAAGAAAAGGTACAGCCACCCTGCTGACAGCATCTATCCAGATCTCAACGTTGGTACAAACTGTTTTGTTTCTTGGTAATGTAGGAAAAAAGTCTTACAAATCTTATGTTGTAAATCAGGCTGTGCTATAGCTGAATAAGTTTTTTTAATTAATGTGCTAGTAAAGAATTTGCATTTTATTCACAAAAGGTTCCATCCTGAGAAATGGTGAGTGCCACCTACAAGGTTCCTTTTGATGTCTGTACCAAGGTAAGATTAGAACTTGCAGAGAACCATTAAAAATGGTGGATTTAACATTGTTTTCTCATTCTGGTAACTTTGTTCTTGTTTGATCTTTGGTGGTTGGGTAATTAGGGACAGATTTAGGAACACAGGAGAAAACACAATTTCCTCCTACTTTATTAAAATACCAGAAGCATCAAATTAAACCTAAATGTTGATGGCTTTAAGCAATTAATAGTGATCTTTGCTATACTAACATTTAGTTCCATTTCTTTTAGAATACACATTGCACAGCTATTCTGGGACTCTATATTGGCATTATTAGGTAGAACACTGATACAGCTGTCATTAGATACTGAATTTTGGAAAAATATCAACATCCTGGCATTATTAATTGTTTCTTTTAAATCCTAAATGATAACCATGCTGTTTACACACATTATTGGGCCCTATGCCTGGGGCACAGCAACCCCAGGCACACCTACAGGTTGGGCAGAGAAGTGGCTGAGAGCTGCCCTGCGGAGAAGGACTCAGGGGTGATGGTCGATGAAAAACTCCCCACGAGCTGCCAGTGTGCACTCACAGCCCAGAAAGCCAATGGAATTGGCTCCATCAAAAGGAGTGTGGCCAGCAGGTTGAGGGAGGAGATTCTGCCCCTCTACTCTGCTCTTGTGAGACCTCACTTGGAGTGCTGTGTCCAGCTCTGGGGTCCCCAGCACAAGAAGGACATGGAACTGTTGGATCAAGTCCAGAGGAGTGTCATGAGGTTGTTAAGAGGACTGAAGCACCCCTGCTATGAAGACAGGCTGAGAAAAGTTTGGGCTATTGAAGAGAAGGCTCATAGCAACCTTCCAGTACTGGGAAGCTGAAGTGGGACACTTTGTCAGGAAATGTAGTGACAAGACAAGGAGTGATGGATACAAATTGGAAGAGGGAAAATTTAGGTTAGATATTAGGAAGAAATTCTTTACTGTGAGGATGGTCAGACACTGACACAGGTTGCCCAAGGAGGCTGTGGATGCTCTATCCTTGACACTGTTCACAGCCAGGTTGGACAAGGCCTTGAGCAACCTGGTCTAGTGGGAGTGTCCTTGCACACGGTAGGGGGGTTGGGACTAGACCAACTTCAAGGTTCTTCCAACTCAAATCAATCTATGATTCATAGGAGTTACGGTTCGTTTCAAACCAACCTTGACTTAAGCCATCCAGGCAGGTCACTTGCTTAGTATCTATATTTTCCACTGGATCTCCTCTAGAAACTTCTCCAAAAGATGTCTGCCTTTCAAAAATGTTGTTGTTATTGTTAACCTGGCTCCCATTTTGCTTCATTAGCCTGAAAACTTCTGCTTCCAAGTCTTGTATCTGAAAGAAATACAACATAGTATTACCCCAAACACATATCCCAATACATCTTCCCCATTAGATATGTTATTTTTCCAGAATATCAGACATTTTTTTTATCAGTCTCATTCTTAAAATATAAGAGTAAATGCTACTCACACGAGCTTGTAAGCCTTGAACCTCTGCAAGGTGCGCTTTCTCCAAATCTTCTATTTTCTTTCGTTCAGCTTCCTGGCGTTTGATGAAGTCAAGTTCTCTTAGAAAAAAATAAAAATGTATTTGCTGTCATCAAAGCAATCAGACTCAAACAGAAAATAAAATGTTCTGAAAAATCTTAAGCTATGCATCTGAAAAATCTGTCCTTACTAAATAATTTATCACTTACTTAATAAGGACTATGAAACTGCAGTCAGGACAAAACCCTAAGCTATTAGTCTAAGTGAACATGCTAGGTGATGATATAGAAATGGTAAAAGCAATTTATCTGGAAAAAAAATCTAAGTTCTAATTGATCATCAAAAAAGTTAAACCAAATTTTTTCATAATCTGTATTTACAACAGAAACAACATTATCTTAGTTTATGTTGTTCTCTGTTGTGAGAAATGGAGCAAAATCTCTGTTTTACTACAGTATGACTGCACTCCTTCACAGAAAGGACATCTGTAACTTTTCAGGTACAAATCAAATTTTCTTGTAAGCTATAAGGAAATTTGTTAGGTCAGTTTAGGAGTCTGAAATAATTAAAACCAACCGACTAGATATTCTACTAATATAAAGGAGAATAACAACAGAAAGGCTATCAAAATTCATTCTAGCAACTTTCCCTATCTCTTTTTATTTTGAATATCAAAGACATTTGTGATAGAAAGCACATAAGATGTAAACTAGTTCTGGAACAGTCCCGAAATTCCAAGACCGGTAATGGCATTTTGACAATCTAACTCCTTTTTTAATGGGACAGGAAAGTAATTTTTGCAGTCCCAGTTGTCACTTGACATTGCTGTATGTTTTTGAGTTTTCTTCTTGAAACATGTATATTTCAGCAGAAAATTAAAAAGTTGCTGGGGAAAAAAAAGGAATTTGGGCAATGGAAGCTGTTATAGAAATGTAAGATGTTATTATTCTTGATAGCCATCAGGGAGAAGGGACCATATGAAACAGAGGGGGTCAGGTAATCATGAGTTAGCTCAACTCAGTTGAAACATTCTTGGTAACTACAAGAAGAAAAATAAAATGTAAAATGTAACAGAACAATATTTTACTTGATGTCACTTAGTACACAGTAGGAATGAATCCAGCTGACACAATACCAATATAAATTCCTGCAAACCTGGCTAATCAAATGCTTTACTATGATTAGTCTTTGTTGTTTGTATTCACAATGAATTATCCAGTAATTCTGAAACATTCCAACCTGGAATACTACACACAAAGTCTTTATTTAGCTACAGTATGACTACAGCTCAAATACTAGTAACATTTTTCCACAATAAAGAGTCCAAGTTTTCATGAAAAAAAGAAGTGAAAAATAGTGTTTACCTTACAGGTGTTTAACAGGGAGGTTCATATTTCAAAATATATCACATACATGTTTCCTATCTGGCCACTAAGTCATTTGCTGCCCCTGGTGTAGCTGCTTACTTTTGCTGAAAATCCTTGATTAATTTCTTTGCCTTGTTATATTTCTTCTCCAGAGCCTGATACTGGCTTTGCGTCTCCTTGAGATGTTCATTCACCGTGTGACACAGGGTTTGTGCCTCAATCCAGTAACTCTCTAATTTCATCATCCTTTCCTTATTCTCCTCAATGTTCTGCTGGAGTTGGGTCTTCTCCAATTCCCACCTCACCTTCTCATTCTCAGCAGCCTGCAGCTGAACAAAGGAGTGGAGATGCAGTCCATAAAAAGCTGCCTTATAGGTCAGGATTAATTCAAGCAGCATGAATGGTGAAAATCAGTAAATTAGTAACAACACTAGTAATATGCTAGCAGTGAGAAGAGTGTTCCAGGACAAAGAAAACAGGCTGATACGTACATTATTCTTCTTCATAAAACCAAGTAGAGCTTTTGCTCAGTGTACCAGTGCAGCCTCTATGCTTCTCTGGGTTATAGTAACCTATCTGACTGACTGACATTTGAAAATGTCAATAGTGGAGTACTTGGGCAAAGTGCAGGGTTAATCAGTCAGCACTAGGGATGCATTTTGCTATATGCATGTGGCTCAGGTGCTAGCTATAAAGCATTGAAACACTTTCATAAAACGATGACATTTCTTATTTTGGGGAGGGGGAATCTGATATCCAGTTTTTTGTGTGTGTCTGTTTGGTGTCTCACTTCCTAACTGAAACCACTTGCAGGTTTCAGTGTTTGGTGCTGGATAAGAGTAGGATTGTTCAGCAGCTTTTGTATTTTAGCTCCCAGAATTTCCAGAGAACAAAAAATGCCTTAAACGCCCTTTTTTACTTATCAAGACTGTTTAATTTGCTCTAGACAGTTCCACTAGCAATCATGGATAATACACACAAAAAAATTAATTTGTTTTCAGTTTTATTAGTAATATACTTAAACTACCCACAATTTCTTCAGCTCTATTGAAAATACAATAAAGGTAAAGAGATCCAACACAAAAAGGCACATTAACCCTTATCTGGCAAATGAATTTGCACAGATGAATATTTACACCCACACATTGTTGTTATCAAGTCAACGGGGCTCGGCACAATCCCAAGGGATCGACCTTGTGGCTCCAATTGCTAGATTGGAACTGGAAAGCAGAGGAAGAAAAGATTTCTGACCTTCTGAACTGACACACTACAATAGAAATTGTCCTTACAGAAAACAGTTGCACTTTAAATTTGTTTTTAACAATAATTTATGCAGATTTGATAAACACCATGCAAAATACATAGTGAGTGCAAATGCTGCTAAGAAGAAATAATAATCTAAAATCTTTTTCTGAAGTTCAATTTTATCTTTATCTTGTTTTTATTTCCCTTATAATGTGTTCAGACTCAAAGAGCAGGATGTCATTATAAAACCTGGTATTACTGAACAACTGAATTATTAGCTGAGTTCTCATAAAGGTTACCCTAGTACAAAAAAAAACCAATTCATTTTTATTGCTATAGCAAATTCAATCTAATAACTAGCAACTGATTGTGAGATGTTTTCTTTTAAACTGGTATCTTTTGAATAGAACTGCAACAGGATATAACAACACTTTTTCTTCTGTATATAAAAAATAATTTCTATTAAATACATTTACACAGATCAGGTTTTTTTAAAATGTCAAAAAAAGAAAAGTAGCATAAACATCACTGGTAAATAAACTTTAACATCACTGGTAAATAAAAAACCTACTAACTTGGACTTGAATATTCAATCCAAATACAATTTTAAAACCTGAGAAAATGCATTACAATTTTAACACTAGAAATCTGCTGTATAGTCATTATGATACCCCTTAAAATGTATGTTTAATTGAAGCTACAAAAGTTGGAATTTTCTTTTAACAGCTGCACTTAAGATTTTACTTGAAACTTTGCATATAGAATATACACCAAGACAAGATTTAGCTGAGCCACTGTGCTTCTTAATCAGCCTTCCATAAGGATGTTGACTTCTCCACCCACATACATGTCTTCAGATTTGATTTTGTATGAAGAAAACTGTATTATATGTATTAACCATATATTGATTCTTACCTTCGTCTTCAGCTTCTGAATTTCAGCTTCTGTAACTGCATGTTTGATTTGCAACTAGAATTGAAAATATAAAATAAACAAGTGAAGTCACAGAGTACTCCGGTATTTTTAAAGCCTGTGCTGCAAGTTGAATACCTTATTACATAGCAGAAGGCCCTGAAGAGTGCTGCAGTGCAGTAGATTGTAAATTAAAATGTCTAGCTTGCAAAATGACTCAGTCTGTGCAACCTAATTAAAGATAGGATGCTGTTTAACCACTCATAATTTCAAATCAGAACATCCAATCTGTTTAGCAAAACGAAATGTCTTATGCTTAAAAAAAATAGATATTATCCTGCTGGGCTTTGCTCTCCTCTGATATGAATGTGAAATACGTCCCAGTGCTGTCGGGAAGTCCCACTGCATTGATTAAAGCAGGCATGTTACAAAAAAGCAAATATGGAAATAAGTGATTTAACAACTCAAGAACTCAGGAAAACCTTGAGGGAAGATTCCACACATTTATTTCATGCAAGAAAAAAAAGGTAAACTTCTCCCTGATTAGCTGGAGTTATTCTGCTCAAGTTAGCTAATCTCAAATGAGAGCAGTTACACAGGGAAACTGTAAATAACAGCAAGAGCATTCAAGCACACAAAATGATTGCAAGCAGATTAAGAGCCCCGGCAGCGTGCTAAAGATTGTAGTTCCACCACCAAGCAGCGTGCCACAACAACAGTGGATCTGTACAGTGAAAGGGTTGGTGGGGAGGACCTGGCATCCACCTGCACACTTACTGGGGGATTTCTTTTGTATTAACCTACAATACTCTGATCCTGTGAAGGGAATAGTTATTATTTTGAGTGTAATATGCAATGTTCCGAAACATCTTTAATTTTACCCCAAAGGTCTGCTATTCACAGGCTCCAAGAATGCTCGGAACTATGAATTGAACCACAACTTCAATAGCATAACCCTAATCCAAATGGAAATGATCATACACATTTACCCAACACTGGCATGCATCCCAATCCCTGCTGCTTATTATTTAAAGTAGGCAGCAAGGACAAACTTCTCACGGGCCCCAAACCCTTAAACTGAATCAGTGACTTGTGCGTGTTGGGTATGGAATTGAGGGCAAGGGCAATTACAGCCTGAGTTGGCACTGCAGTGAAGACAAGGCCTTTGTCCATTATTTATAAATAGAAGGAATAGTTACAGAAAAGCATGTTTTACACGGGGGTTACTTCTCTTACAAGATTAACATAAGCTTTAGGGAATAGTTTATGTTGATCTAATGGAGTATGTGAGGGCACTGTACTGAACTAGAAACTATCATCTCTGGTGAAGCAAAGGCTATGTTCTTGAAGACCAGGTTGTTAGTAAAATTGTGCAAGTAATTCAAAGGATAAATGCTTCTGGAAGAGAGGAAAAATTTTCAAGATAACAGGAGCTATCACAGAGCTGATCAGTATCTCTGAGAAAGGCTGAGTTTATTTAGAAATTCCCTTTTTATGAAGTCTCTCGAATGCCCTTCTTGTGGCACAGGAAATGCATATTCCCAGAAGCAGTTTGGTTTGCAAACCAGCCTTCATTGATTTAATTGGACAGAATAAAGGAGACACTGACTCAATCAGTTCCACCTGAGGAACACTTTAGGAATCTTCTTTCCAACGCTCACTTCTTGGTTGCTGTCTCCACAGGAGACTGTAAACACTTCTAGTCCCCAAGATCATGTTACTTACACTTACTTTTTTACTTTGCACTGAAAAGTGTTACAACTTTTCACGTGCTCAGTGAGAGCAGACGTAAGATTTCATTTCAAATGAAACCAGGCACTGACTGTGACAGCTTGCAGAAACGCAAGATGTGGAGGCACACCAGGCACACTGGCAGGTGGAATGAGCAAGGGACCAGACCAAACCCGTCCGGAGCATGCAGCTAATCTGTGGATCAAAGAGGGTTCCTGAGGAAGTGCCATAGGAGAGCAGGGCTACTGGTCCAGCATGGAGAGATGCCAGTGCAGCTGGAAACGGGGCACTCAGCAGCCCTGGAGCTGGTCTTAACAGCAAGAAGTGGCCAGTGAAGCTACTGCACTCAGTAGGCCAGGAAGCTGAGAAGGACATGTACCTTTTTGTAAATATACATATTAGAGGAAACTAAGGAGATACTTTAATTAGAATTTGAAAGAGGTTACTTGCAATTTTTGAGCTCACTCAATCCAACCTCTGATCTGCAATTTTCAGAGACTGAGAACTGCTTTTTCTCATTCCATTCCTGTGAGTAGTGAAAAATTACTCAAGAACCATCTAAAAATGTTATGGTGTTTACAAAATGTCCAGCCCACTACTTAGTTCTGCTACCTCATTTTTCTCTGAGGAGATAAAATTTCTCTGATGAGAATGGATGAGCTAAATTTTGCCCTTTGTAGACTTAATAATGAAATCAAAAAACCAAGACTCAAACCCTTAGGCTACCTGCTGATAGTCCATTCCCATCTCTTCTAAACCCCCACAGATCCATAAGGAGCACTTAAAAGAGCTTATTATTACATACAAGTAAACTCCACATTGTTGCATAAATGACGATTTGCTCAGGTACAGATGGTTCTAACAGTTATTTTTATGCTCTCTGTTATTAAGTTAAAAAAATAAATACTGAGCACCCAGTCAGATCATTGAATCAGTACATGGTACAGTAGATCCCACTGAGGCAGAAGGAAAAAAGACACTTTTCTGCTGAACAGACAAATGTGTAGCTGGATATGTACATTTTTAAAGAACTAATTATGCTTGCAGAATAGATGACAAATACTAACACATTTATAGGTTAGACTAAACAACAGGGAAGGTCAACTGTTTGGCAAGCAAATCTAGACTCCGTAGCTAAAATTTTTTAAGAAAGTTTCCTAAAAGGGGATCAGAATCTTTATTCCATGTTCTATATAATGCCAGACAAATTCTTGGCACATCTTATTTTGTATTTTTATGGTTTTTAAGTTAATATAAAATTGTGATGGCTTCATTTTAACAAGGACATTTTAAGTAATTTTTGGCACATTTCCTATCCAAATATGTCTTGAAAAGCTGATTAACTTTCTTCAAAACAATAAAACTTCTTATGAAAAATAACTTTCAGAGCAAAAATGGATTGAATTAATCTAAGACTGCAAAGCGCACAAAGGGATGAAAGGCTAGCAAATGTTAAAATATCACATGTGCACTGGGAAGGAAGGTATGCAATAGAATCTAATAATCTCCATGACAATTTTTACATAATCATTATATATATTTTTGCATATAATGACAATCCCTTTTTCATATATTTAAGACATGAAATGTAATAACAAATTTTTACATAACATGTCCCTTCTCCCTACAGAACACCTCTCTCTTCAATCATCACGGATAAAATAAAGTTTCTAGCTCTCTCAAAGCAGTTAAGAAAAATCAGTCCCATTTTTCTGTTCCACAGCCAGGAAAACAAGATTTGCAGAAGTACAATGATTGACCCAGGAATGCCCATCTCTCTTCTTTCATTCCAAAAAGCAAGGCATTTCAAATAGGAGTGCTCTCAGAACATGTGAGCACATTTTTCATTGCAAGGACTGAATTCAACTAATTAGGTCAAACTATTATGCTTAAAGATTATGTCCTACCCACTTGTTTAATACTTTCATTAATCTCTGGAGTAAGAACAAGAACGAACAGTTGTTCTTTAAATACAATTCCAGAAAACACTGTGTGGGCTTGTGCAGTGTGATCGTGAACAAGTCCTCTAGTGTTTAAAGAATTCAGGGCAAATACCAAGAAAAATACATGTACTCACTCTGCATCAGCCAACAAAATACAGCTGTGTACTGTTAAATACAACCAGTGAAACAGAAGTGGCATGCTCGTAACTGCGTGGGCCAGTGAGAAAGAGTCTGCTCTTATGCAGGAGCATTTAATGTTTTCTTCTCAGGCTCTCATCTGCACTTACACTTGAGGATCCCAAAGTACCTTCATCTGGTCTCCTCTACATCAGCATTTTGAGGCCATTATATCACACAGGTCTGTAAATAGCTTCAAATCAGTTTGGACAAGCTCAAGTACGGCAATAGCCCAAGTTTATGGAAACATAGTTTATTTAAGTATAGTTTTACTTGTAATGTATTCAAAGGTCCTCTTGCCCATCACTGCATCTGTGGTTTGCACGGCCTCAGCACCCCCACTGCACACGTAGAATGGTAGCATCTTCCCACCACTTTGAGAAAGCATTAATATGTGTGATGCAAAGTATTAGAAAATTAAGTAAACTGTTCTACTAATATGTCTAAGAGCCTGGAACTTGAAATATGGAGTGAGAAAATTATAAATTAACTAAAGTAAAAAAACTTCAGGAAATAATGATGAATTATAGGCACACAAAGGCTGAAAAGAGTATCGGCTGAAAAGAGTATCAGCAGAAAAGAGAAAAACTGGTTGCTCATTTACTTTCCATACATTACTCTCACTAGAGAGTAGGAGCAACACATTTATAGAGACTAAAATATCTGGTTTGAGCGGAGGGAAGAGGAGAGGACAATTGAAGAAGGACAAAAAGGGGAGTCTCAGTATTCTAAAACTCCTTTGTCGGCCCAGGTTCTGCTACTCAAATATCCTATGAGGTTCTGGCTACTTTCAACTCTTCCATCTTCCTGTATTGGAAAAAAAAAAGTTCCTTATTGCCATCACTCAACCCATTACTGTGAGCTTAGATAAATCCATTGTTTCGTATCATTATTTGCATCAGAATTCAGGAAAGCTCAAAAAGAAGCCACATCAGAAGCATAGACTAAAATACAGAAGAAATGTCTCTCAGTACTTCGGTATGTGAAGTTAAATGAATTCAATAACCACAACGAACACCACTGATTCAAGCCACACTTAGTAGAGGTGGGTGCTATACAAACTCTGTAACCACAGTTCAGTAAAACACCAGCTTAAAATATGCCTGCTTCCCCAATACGGCATCTTTCTAAACACATGGCTAAACATATGACACTACTGTACATTGATGAGTTGCTGTGTAATGGTATAGGATAAGCTCCACATGTCCCTTTTCACTGAAATTTAACATTTCCTGTCTGCTTTCCTGATCATCTTTTATTGGAATCTTACAAAAACCAAAATCAACAAACCAACTAATCAATAAACTAAAGCCAACAAAAAAACACCCACGCCAAACCCCAGCAATCTGCTAGTAATGAATTAACTTGCACTTTGTCTTCCTTGTCAAACTAAGTGCCGAGGCAGAATAACTTCTGTACTAAAAAGTTAATTTATAAATTTATCCACCACCAGTACAACAGTCACCCTAAAGCTGATTGCCAAAACAACTCCAAAGAATAGTTCCACTTCTTTTAAGTGGAAATTTTGAGTAGTTCAGAAGTACTGGGATACAAATAGCTAGAAATCAACTCTAGTTTTGAAGAGAAAAAACAAGCTCTGAGCAATGAGATGACTAGAAATGTAATTCAATGTGGTATTTCAGGAGTATTTTCTGACCTGTAACGTACCTCTTTGAATTTATGAGCAAGTTTGCTGGTGTCCACATCACTAGGGGAGAACATTTCATCATTTTCAGGGAGATCGAACACTTCAATAGCCATGTCACCTCCTGGAAGGACAGGTCCCATGTCTTCATCTTCTTCATCTGTAGCATATTCCCCTGTCTTAATTTTACAGTATTTAAGAAATTCCAGTTATCCTCTAATTAGGCAGAGACTGTTCAAAGAATAATTAAGCTACTGTGCAAAGCCAGCATTTTGCATACAATAAAGGTTATCTTTTTCTTTGACTATAACCCCAGTACTTATGAATTCTACGAGACAAAATACAACTCCACAGTAGTATTTCGGTACATTAAGAGAGAAAATAGCATCTTAAGCAATAAGAATTTAGTTCTTAAGCATTACTGGTTCTGTATTTCAATGTTTTCACTTTCCAAGTGAGACCTCTTTTCCGTAGGAAGAACCCTCCAAATTTATTTCAGATTTAACAAGAAATCTTTTCCAAACAGAAATAAAAGAATAGGACCAACAGGATCTTGATTGGTCTTTGGTAAAGTCAACTGGAGGAAGTAATTCTCCAGTGATATTCCATGGTGAATTTGAAAATTCATTGGTTTGTTCTTTATAAACAAATTAATGATAGAAAAGTCACACCCACACAGAAAGACAACAGTAGGAAAAAGAAACTGAGTGTTAGAGACAAGTTCAGAGACTGAAATCAGAGTTCGTCCTGAATAAGGAGCTGCTTTGAGCTAGTTTTAAACTGAAAAGGTGGGTTTTTCTTGAGCTGGTAAACCATGAGCTGTGTACAATTTGCTGACAAAACAATTTTAAAAAATCATAAGCTGCAATCAGTATTTCAAGAGTAAACAAAATAAAACAAAACAATATTGAAAAGGCTTGCAATATCAAACCCCAAGTTGCCTAGACAACCTCTTGCACGTATTCCTGTGCTCATCTCTCCCCATATCTAAGGCGGGTGGTACCACCTCCCTTCCGTGGGGCTCCCTCTGGAAGCTGGAGCGCATCACCTATGGATCACAGTCTGCTGGCTGTGCAAACACGTTATAAAGCACACACTTCCCCCAGGACCACATCTGGATTTATAAAGCTTGGGACTCAATAAATACATGGAAAAGGAGGTGTGGGGGAAGGGGTGCAGTCTTTCTTACGTTTATACAGTAACACCACCAAAATTTTGACAGAACTACTCAAGTTTTTGTTCATGAGCTTTCAGTTCCTTATATGAAGAAACATATTATCAGAAATACATTCCCTGTAGCACTAAAATTGTCTATTATTGTCATTTTTTTTTGACAAAAGGACTTCTCAAAACAACAGGTTTGAAAAACAGTTCAAATCCCAGATCCTACCTTAGTTTAGTTTCCCAGTTTTGTTAAGGCTTATGTGAATCTCTCTCAACTAAAAAGCAGTGCATGGAAGCATGTTAAATCCAGGTGCACAAGTACACACAGACAGAAAAGATACATGTATGCATCCAACAACAAGGTGATATACCCACAATAAAATAGTACCATTTCTTTGAGGAGTAGCAGGAAGAATCATAGAATAGTTTGAGTTAGGATGGACCTCTAAAGATCATGAAAAATCTATATTCTTTTTTTTTAAAAAACCATTAAAGTTTTTTAAAAATAAACTAAGTCAGAACACATAGAAGGTATAACATTATTCAGTAACATTTTCTGACAGTAAAAGAACTACCAAAAAGAAGGTAAGTCACCAACAGGCACAACCCATCCATATTTAAACATCACTGTAAAGTGAGGCACTTTTCAGGCGAACTATCTCGACTTCTGTATATAGTAACATATTCTCCAATGAAACAAACAGTATCCACTTATTTTATATACTTGATATGTACTAAGAATGTATGACTAAGAATCACAGTAGTCTTCAACAAAAAAGGTTAACAGCTGGTTTTGCTTCTTAAAACAGAAGCAAAAAACAACATAATCCATCTCACTGGAGTTTTCAGGCATGTAAGGATTACAACTAAACAAAAAAACACCTGAAATTAAATTTAGCATTCTGTATGTCTAGATATCATACACTCACACAAAAATCTTCTGTCACACTACAGTTGTAGTAACTTCTGTTTCTATTTTATTCCCTGTGGCTATTTGCAGTTCCTTCTAAACAGAAAATTTGACTACTAACTCCCCTGGCTTTTTTCAGGAGCATAACACTACCTTTACATACTGTCAGGGCAACCAGAAGCAGAACAACTAACTCTTAAAATCGCAGCGAAAATTCAGTGAAATGAATTATTGTGTGGACAAAATATTAACAGTCCATGGACTATTGATTCTGCAGTTATTATCCCTAAAAAAAATCTCTAAGGTAATACACAACTATAGGTTGTAAGTTCAAAAAAACATCTTGGCAGGTCCATTAGCAGTAGCAAGGAAATCTCTGAAGCATGCAAAGAGGAGGCAGAAACAGGATCATTAAGCAGCAAACTTATGCCCTGTTTACGTAAAAGAACCCAGATCTAGCTCAGCTACATGTGTATTTTAAAGGAATTATTAATTTAATGCAAAATCCAAATCACATTTATCAATTTTGGCAAAATAATAAAACAAATGAAATTAGTTAAAACTGATTTCTCCAAAGACTTAAACTAAAAAGAATTATCGAATACAAAAAGAAAAATGAACACACATGAAGAACTAAATTATAGGGAAAAAATTCAAGAGCAGGCAATATTCTACTGGGCTCAGGAGCCTGAGTGTTTGAAGAGGAACAACAGGCAGTTAAAAATGAACACAAAGGAAAATCTTGCTTCAAATTGTACATAATGAGTGTCAATGAGCACAGTCATTTTTGCTTCAATTAATGAAAAAAGTACTTGTCAAAGCAAAGCACCGCTCAGGTAAACATGACAACAGGATGACACAAACACATTACAGAACACAGAAATAAATGGGACTTTTGCTTTCATCTTCAAAAGGAAGGGACTTCATCTTACAGTCACATGAAAAACAAATTACAAGTTCAAAAGAACCAATGTGTACATTAAGAAAATATACATCATGAATTACATGGAACATACTTTCCCGGAAAAAAATTATCTCTGCTGACTTTTGTTTCACATGAAACTACCAGAAGGTTGTTCAGACAGTGCCAGTAAGCTGGAATGGGAAATTCAGTATTTTACAAGAAGCAGTAAGGCACAGAAAAAATTTTTATTACTTCAAAATAACAAAGTCCTGTAAGAGAACAGTTGTTGCTGTAACTCCCTGAGGTTTCCTGCAATACATTTTGTTTTCTTAGCTGACAACAATAATAGTATTTTTTTATTCAATAGTCAATGAAAACTTACATGGTCTTGAAGGAAAATCTCGGACTCTTCATTCTGTGTTGCTGAGCAAAATTCATCCATGCAAAAGCCCCATTTCTCATTTCAGTAGCACCTAGGGCTTAAGCTTATACCATCCAAAGCAATAGGTTCTGATACTAGCCATTCCATTTTGCTATATGCTATCACAGCTAATAGCATGAAATTATCAATATGAGCTGCAATTTTCCACTTGTACATGGCAAATGTGTTGCTTGCATTGTTTAACTGCCTTGTAAATTCCTGAAATAGGCCTAACACTCTCAAGCAGAAAGAAAGAGCAGCAGCACCAGCCAGGATAATGCAGACAGACCTTCCCCAAATCACCATAACAAAGGCTGCATCAAGCTACATCTTTGATCCTGCTGAAACTCTCCCACAATCAGGGAACTATAAAAATAACTCAAGCCCATCTTTTCATTTGATTTTTTTTTTGATGGCTCATACTTAATGCTTCCAAAAGAGCGAAGAAAAATTTAATGGTATAGTTTAATCATTGCTTTTACGGGAATGTGTCATATTAATGATGTTGGAAAAAACGTACTCTCTGAAAGATCTGGTTTAGCAAATGTATTCTTTGGGTGCTAAACATTCAAGCACACTGCGACATTTTTCTTTTTGCATGTGTCAAGATTTGCTTCAATGGTTCCAATGTTGCTTTGCTCTCAGAATGTCCTGATGAATGAAAATTTAAAAAGAAAAAATATTCATATGACTATTAATGATATTAAGATATATTAAAACACCACTTGCATTAAACTACTTGTCTGTGGCCAGTGAACAGAATTCTGTAATATCTTATTAATTTCACATTCTGCATCACCATATGCAGCCTTCAGGGGAACAGGTCATCTGCTCTATGTAATTTTGTCACTCACTGCAGAACATGAAGAAGATAATGCCAAGTTCAAATTAAAATTCCAAGAAATGTCAGAATTTGACTCGTGCACAGAACACTGTGTTAACACAAGGAATTCAAAAGGGTTTAGTCAAGGATACAGATTCAGGTCATACTTAGCACACTAAGTAGGAAATACAAAGACAGTGCCTACTTCAAAGCCTTTGAGCTTTATTTTCTGACAGGATACAACAAATCAAAAGGATATGGGACTTTAGGAAGCTAGACAAACTAGTGATGAGTAAACTCTGCAACAAGCTATCTAGAGGCAACATACTCTCCTAGCTTTATAGTAGTTAGCACAGACTCATCAAGAAATGCCAATGCTGCCTACCATACATCATAGTCAAGAAATAACTGGTACTACTGGTTCGTGGGAGCTTAACAACAAATTTTAAGCTATTGCACATTTATCCTGCTAGTCTTGGCACAGATCCCATTGTGAGCATCACTTTTCTTTTAGTGTTCATCAGTTCTGCACAAGATTTTTGAGTTTCCATGCAAAAACTTTAATGAAGGAGCATCTGAAAGCATCCTACAATCCTGTGACAACCTGCAGCCCATGGTAACAGCAGGTTCTCAAATGCAGGAATGCAGGGCATTTATACAGTAAGTTATGTTTTCTCCAGTCTTATTTATATAGTAAATGATATATATTTTAGAAACATTATGTCTATTAGTGTGAATCTTTGCCAAAAAATGGCTGTCATGTAACACTTCTGCAAGGTAATGGAATGAGAAGTTACAGCAGGCTAACATGTGTCTCTAAATTTAGTATCTAACTCAAGTCCAGTGTCGACTGGTTGGCAGAAATCAAAACTATCTCAAAATGCTGCTTTTTTAAGGAACTTGGATTCTTCTAAAATACCTAGATGCTCCTTGGGCTATGAAGACTGTCAGCAGTTTCAAAACAGAGGAAATTCAGCCAGCTGGTGGCACAGCAAGATAAAACACCAGAACTTGCACATGCCTGACACATACTCTCTTCCTGTGATTTGACCAGCTCTAGCAAACACAGTCATGTGCAGTGACTCCAGGACTCAAAACACTGATCACTTATTTCCTGCTCCGGAAAACAGATAGGTTATTGCTGTCCTTGTAGTAAAGTCTCTGAGCCTCAGCATTTGGCAGCCTCAAAGGAGGGTTGAATAAAAATAATTTTCTTGTTTATTTATGCAGCACTGTACCTGGAGATCCATTTACCATATTTTAAGGACTGTATGAAAATTAATAGGATGATTTGACAGCTCTAAGACTGAGCAAATCCTGTATAATTCTGTGCCACCTCAATGCAAAACCTCTTACACTGGCAATCCAAATACTCCTGAACTCCATGCAGTCAGAATCACAATTTGATGAAATGGACTCAAAAGGGTAGGGTTTTTTGTACATTTGTAAACATTCATTCAGACAGTGTAAACTGAAATTTTCTTGCCCAAAAGAAGCCCTGCTTACCAGAGACAAAGAAGGGCTGGCAGTGGTGTCGCATAGAGCAACATAAACCCAGTCATATTTGTTGAGAGCAAGGTAAGCTCAAAGTAGTAATACTCATATTTGACAGTAAATGGAGCAGAAGTCCTTGTGGTGACCAAAAATGTCTTTGAACTGTGGCTAATGTGCATTAGATCATAGCTAACTTCATGTCAGTTGTGTGGGAATGGTACAAGTTGCATGAGTTTACTTGGATGGCACAGTCAGGTGATCAAAAAAAATAATAATATTCAGGATTATTGTAGGTTTCCAATATAATCTATTTCTGGTAAGTCTCTTAATTAAGAAAGGAAACATACTGCATTGCATACTTTAGTAACTAAACCCCAGCAGCTATTCTGATAATGTTTACCACCATCTCCCAAATATATATTCTCAAATGTATATATGGCATCTAGTAGGAAAAAGGTACAACCTTCAGTGATCCCAATGCAGTTTTTAAGAACTCAAGTACTTGATTTGCTCTCAGACTTAATTCCTTCTTCCAAAAGTAATCATTGATGAGATCATTTGGATCTCCCCTGCTAGATGTCTTTTCCTTTCTTTTTCCTCCTTTCCTCATATACTGCACAAAAGTCACCTTTGCACTGCAAACACTAACGCCCAAAAAGCACATCATGGTCACAGAGATGGTCATCATCCTCAGTGTAGTGCTACAATAAGAGAAGATACCTTTAACTCTCTTAATTAGAGAAAAATCAGGGAAAAACTCTCTATGATGCAAAGACTCTACCAGTAGAAAACACTTTGTGCATCTAGTATTTTTGTGGTAAAAATGTATGCAGTGAACAGGACTTAAGAGTTCGTAACCACTGAACTGAAGGACAACAAGACACATCACAAAAGGTACCTGAGACCTACTAATGCCTACTCATCCTTGTCCTCTTTCACTATTGTACTGAGAAACACTTGCATGGTCATCAGTATGACAGTGTTACCATAAGCATCCTCACAGCAACAATCCCTATTGAATGCTGAAGTACTTCCAGGATCAGTATTGATCTATATGGTTTTAACAACAGGTTTTTTTTCCTGATCTTGAGTAACACCACCTGTATGGTGCATGAAGGTAAGAAACACAAACCTTTCAGGTTTTTTACAGGTGGATGCATCCTATAGATAAAAGGTGTGACACATCAATTACTCACACAGGTCTGCCTTCAGCCCCACACCCACAAACCAAGAAAGATCTGATCATCAGGCACTTGGGACACACCTCCCTTGCCAATATGAAAGCTATCAGACTATGTTCACAATAAGATGGTATCGCAGGTCTTTGAACCCTGACATCTCCAGCACGCTGTGATGAGTTATGGTAAGTCTTACTCCAAAGGCTAGTTGTCTCCATTTTGGTTTTGAGGAGATAACAGAGCTGCTTCAAGAAACTTATCTTGAATTTAATTCTAGACTAAACAGAAGTTAGAAGACTTGTTTCTGTAGTTTGAGGAGCGAACAGAGAGGATATGGATTTTCCAGCCATTGTGGCCTCACACAGGCACACACACATATGCATGTATATTGACGAGTACAATTTTATTTAGAAGAGTTAAATATGTCCCTGTGACATGATTAATTTTAAAACATACTAAAATATTTTTAATATCAGTGGAAATTAAAGTAAGTGAAAGCATTACTGGGGCTAGACAGGATTTTTACTTAGTCTGTTGGGACACTTCTGATTGTTCTGACCTATTGTTAGTTTAACAGCATGTTTCAAAATCCAAGTGTATCCTGATTTTATATCAAGAGTATTTCTTTTCTAAAAAGAAAAACTAAACTGAAATAAATGCATAGCATGCATTTCCCCTTCTTTATGGTTTCCTTACACAAATATAATAAAAAATCTGGCCCAGGACAAAAACACACTAAGACGTGGAATCTGACATTTCAAATAATATTATTCAAGTATCTTGGTATTTAGGCATATTAGGAATTTTAAGAGAATGCAAAGAAACTATGGAAAATCTACTGCATGAAGTTGTTAGTTTCAAAACCACTGTATTGGGACATCAGGCACTAATTGTGAACATGAATCTAGACTTCAGACAAGCTAGATTAATTCTCTATCCTGTGGAATATCTGTTCACACAGAAACAAAAAACAGTGTGTGGAAGGAGGGGTCTTAGCCAGAATTTTCAGAAAACGTTCTGAATTAAGAACATCAACTCTTCCAGAAAAACAAAAAAAGGTCTAAAACTTCCTTAACCCCTCTAAAAGTCAGAAGGCAACTTCTACCAGTTTTCACAAAAATCTAATGTTTGAGTGCACAACTAAACAAACTTTATTCCCTTATTTCAGAAAGGTATATGCTTTCAGAGGAAGAGCAGTGACTAGAGAAGCATCAACCAATTTGTTATATGCTCTTCTGGAACAAAACATTAAATCCATGATGAAAAGCTTTCCTGTAACTTTGTTCTTCAAATAAGATTCATCATCAATCTGTGAAAATCAGCAGCAAAGGTAATGGAGAGGTCCAGAAGCTGACCTCTAAGTGATAATTAAAAAGAAGGAGTCAGGAATAGAAAATGGAACATCAAAAAACACCAAACAGTGAAACGCTAGTCATTCTGTTACCTCATCATCATCTGCATCATACTGTGCATAATGCTGCTCCAGCAGCTCTCTCTGGCGGCGTTCTTGTTCTAGAGTTTGGCTAATCAGCTGCGCAACCTCACTCACTTGTCCCGGTTTTTCTCGTCCAATTACAAACCTATACAAAAAATTAGTGAAAAAATATTACTCCTATTGTTTACCAAAGTTCTACCATTTTAGCTGTGTCTAGTACAGAGGGTAGCCTTTTTCTCCGAAGATATGTAGCTGGGATTGTTTCAAATATGTTCTATGGATGACATTTGTCAGAAGGGCACTGTGTGCAGGACTAGGGGTGATCAGACCATGACAGGTCTGGTCACATGACAGAAAGGGGAAAACAGGAGCGACCACTAAAGCCTTCACTCCAAACTTCAGTAGTTACAGACACAGACCTAGAGCAGAACAATTTTTTTTTAAAAGTATCATCACTTCCATTCCCTTTAGAGCCATGTATTTCCCAGAAGGCTGCATTAGACCAGACTCTTACAGATATATAGTAACAGCACAAGGCGCACTTCTGGCAGCTTATAGTGAAAGGTACGTACACCAGAGTAACTTTTCCACCTTGACTTAGAATTTATCTTCTGTTTCTGAGCTTTTATATTTGTCTTTCTCCTGTCTATAAAAGAGAACCTATTTTCACATTTTTAAATCTGACAGATGCTACTTCCATAATTTTAAGCCGCATTTTAATTTGTCTTTTATTTCATGAACTTCGGTTGCTAAGAAATGTTTTTCTCCACTGTTAGCTACTGCTGAACATTGGGAGCACATTTCTTTGGCCTAACAAAAGACAAGGGAAGTGCCTCTTTCTTGGTTGAGACTTACAAAACTGCTTCCTAATCCTGCTTTCTGCAACTGGAACTCAGAATTGGTTTGGACTGTAGCTTTTTTTCTCAGCACAGTGGCATAACCATAATTAGATATATTGCTATCTATAGAACTAATGATAAACACCCATTACACAGGACCAACACACTGTAAACAACTGAATAAAAGCACACTTTAAAGATGTCAAGCTGAAGGAATATTTTCTTAGCAGGCTAGAAAGACAACTGGGTAATTACAGATGAAAGAAGTATTATGTGGAGCTAAAAAGCACAATAAGGTGACACTGAGATACTGCATATGGTAAATTACTTGTTTCCACAACATTTGGCTCAAATGATTAATTTATTATTTGAAGGAGAGGCCGAAATGTGCATTATATCCCATGTATGAAAATTCTTTTCATTAGTACTGCCTATCACTGTTAAAAGCCCTTGGGATTTGTCATCCAACTTCTCATGAATGGATGACCCTGGGTCCATTTCCTAAGCCAAACAATTTTTCAGACTCTATGAAGTCAGGCATACAGAAAGGACTACAATTTGGAGATTATTTCAACATCATCAAAACATCCGAGTCAGTACTTTCTTCCAAAAGGATAAGAAAGGTGAGAATGAGTGACTACCTTTGAAATAATGACACAAGGTGCTCTGAAAATAATTGTCAAGAAAGTGCGTTAGCTTAAAAACATTAATAGAAAATACAGCAGAAACTGGAACAAAATCAAGACAATAACATCAGCATTTTAATCCTTATCAAAACATATCACAGTTTTGCACTCATATCCCACTATTACAAAATATGACGTTAGTTCTCAGTAATGATTAAGATGTTGGGCTGAAAGAAAAAGAATGTTTCTTCATGGCCCTTACACTTCATCTGTTCTGCATACTGACTCATAGACAGATCCTGTTTCCTCTGATTTTTAATTTTAGAGCCAAGTATTACAAAGATTAAACCAGTCATGTATTCAGACTCAACTGGGAGGAACAATGAACTTTAGGTATTACTACATAAGGTAAAAATTATTTAACCCATATTTGCTATGTGTTTATCTCCTCTAATGTAAAAACAGATTAAAAGTAAAAAGGGAAAAAAATAACTTCTATTTTAAACAAACATTTTAAGCAACATTTTGCATGAGTATATTACTTACACATAGTAGAGAGAGCACCCTGTTTGTATACACAAGGGAGATCAGCAATGTGGCAAATCAGGGAACCACGCAAAGTGATGCAAATATTGTATTCCCTCCGGCCCTCTGCCTAATAATACCCCTCCCTTGGAAAGGGACTCTAAATACTTCATATAATCATTTTTGTACACTGAAAACTTCGAACAGACAATATGTAATGCATCTCAAGTCTGGTAACTCCCGATTATTCAGGAGTGGTTTTAACACATTAGACTGTAATGTAATTATTTTTTCATACAGACAAATTTAGGTAGGATGTAAAAACCTTATTAATTGAATTTTTCTTCTCATGCCAAAGCCACTTACAGTTCACAGTGATGTGATTTTCAAGGCTGGAATCACATGTCAAAATGAAGTTCCTCAGTGATACCTGAAGCTGTTAGATGATACATTAATAAAAGCCTCCAAGCAATGACAAAGTTTAAAGCAAATGTTTTCCAAAACAGAAATACATAAGGAATGTTTTATCTTCATACAATTTACTGCTTTAGAGTGAGACATTTCCAAAGTGTCTGAAAATAAATTTTTAGAAGCATTCAATCTATGACTGATGTCAGTTCTAGATAAAGAACTGTAAATTTGTAAAATGGAATAAATACTATGTTGCCAGCAATTACAGCTTTTAGCAAGCAAACTAAACCTATTCCATGACCTTTAGAATACCATGATGCATATAATTAACTTGTAACTAAGATAAGCCATAAAGTTTAAATTTAAAGGCAGATGAATAAATATTACTCTCTTAGAAAACCATGAAGCAAAGGCAGTTATTAAAACTCTAAGCCTGAATTAGATCTTTATGCATAGAATGGCTTTAAATACAAGAACTATCATAATCTGAAGTGTTTAAATATGAGAAAGAGACATAAGGTTGTGATTCACTGACCAGAAAATTAGTCACTGAACCATAACACGCACACTTCAACGAAGGGGCTAATTATATTTTTCAAATTACTCTTGCCACCCAAAATTAAGCACATGCATTTCAGACTTGATTAATTAGTCTCAAGGGCCAAAAGTAATATAAGAAAGAACTATAAATTCTATCAACAGTAATATATTTACGATGATGGTTATGTTTCTGGATATGAGATAAATGAGGGTTTTAAAGCCTTTAAACCACACCACAATAACATTCCTCTTAATTATTAAAGCCAGCAAATGTAAAATAAAACCCAGCGAATCTGTGATACTCCCATCACTGTACTAAATCTCAGATCCTTACTGATTATTTCTGATGTGAGCAAAAAAGAGAGAGAGAAGCAGGGTATAAACTGACCTTGATATTCAGAGTTAGATGGAATTTAGTTGAATTACCAGCTGTGAAATATTCTTTGTGTTTGTGGTTAAAATAAACAGGGACAGAGACAGGAATATAATTAATATTTGACTATATCTTGGATTTAAGAATATCTAAAAGAATCATAGAATAGAATCATAGAATCATAGAATCGATTGGGTTGGAAAAGACCTCCGAGATCATCGAGTCCAACCCTTGGTCCAAATCCAGTCCATTTACTAGATCATGGCACTCAGTGCCTTGAGAAATTGAAAATTAATTACAGTAGTGGTGGTTATGAAAAGTATTCTAGTGAAACTGTCAGCAACTCCTACATCTCCTGAAATCCATGATTTAAATATTTTACAGCACACCTGATACACAGCTTTCTGCATATTTCTAGCTTTTATTAAATGAGGATCTGCAGACCTGTGCTTCTTGAAATAATAGTAGATAACTTATGTTTTTTACCAACTATGGGAATCAGAAACATTATTACAAGGATTAAATCAAAAATATTTCCACTTTGAAAATAACTTTGGTACTAAAAAAAATTGTGAAGGCACCAAATCTGTGATGGAAAACTGAAGTTCTGCAGCACAGATTTTTAATGACCTGGGTTAATGATTTGTCCTAAAAATACTTCAGGCATTAACTGCTTAGTTAAAAATAATTTAGCATGGTTCCCTTAAATTCAACAAAAATCATGTAAGAATCCAGTGAACTCATTCTAAGAAATAAAGAATAGGGAGTTTGCCTTTCTAAAATACAGTGTGGTCAATAAAAATATACAGTAAAATTCATTGTATTTGGGGGAGTTTAACAGTTGGATGCCTGGAAGTGTTCAAAGCCAGGTTGGATGGGGCTTTAGCAACCTGCTCAAGTGGAGGGTGTCCCTGTCCATGGCAGGGGAGTTGGAACTAGATGATCTTTAAGGTCTCTTCCAATACAAACCATTCTATGATTCTATGATTTTAAAAATGGTTTTAAAAATGGTTTTTCTCTGATGCTGCTTCTGCTACCATTTATCTCATTTATTTCAAGATGTCTTCAATTACCTACTCTGGCTTCTTCCATTACGATAACAGCCATATAATTAATCCAAAGTGCTAAAAGGAGTGTGAACTGTGTTAAGAAGGCAGTTTTATTTAGTCACAGCAGCACAAGCTGCAATTTTTCTGGGTTTCATGAACAAGATCAACCCCTCCTAAACACCAGTCAACTGCAGAAGTCACTGACTACACATAAGGAATTCACAGCCTGTGAGCTTCCACTACAGTTTTTCAGATAAAATGATCTAAAACTCATAAAGACTCTTCCTATCATTGAATAATTTAGGTTGGAAGGAGACTCTGGTCTACCCTAAGCCCCTGACTTCAAAGCAAGGCCAACTTTGTCATGGCCTTGAGCAGAATCACCCTTGCTGCAACTTCTGTTCATTGCCTGTTATCCTGTCCCTGTACTGAGAGTACAAAGAACCTGGGTTTACCCTTTCTACCTCCTGGAAGGTAGTTGAGACAGCAGTAAGATGCCTGGCATCTCTTTCTTTTCTTTAGACTGAAGATGGCTCTTTCCACCTCTTCTCAGAGTGTTGCCTGCACAGCTGCTCTCTAGCTCACAGTGTTACACAGGGATATGCTGCCTCAGATACAGGACTCACATCTGCCCTTCCATCGTAATGTTTCTGTCAGCTCATTCCTCCAGGCTGTTGAAGATCCTGTGAATAGCAGTCCCACCTGTTAGCCCCTCTAGCCTCACCTGCAACCTTGCTAATGGTGCCTACTCCACCCAGCTCTCCCTTGCACCAGAGACAAGCATGTGCACAGCAATCTTTAAAGCTACTAGCTGGAACCAAGAGGAACTGAGGGTGACCGATAGAAGGAAATAAAAAAGGTTTGCCTGGAGGTGAGTGAAGGTAGTGAACCAAAACTAACAAACATGAACAACTCTGCTTGGAGATCAGCACCCAAAGTAACACAACAAAGTGACAACCATCAGCCAATGAAAGGAGCAATGACTGATGAAGTTATCATACATAGGAAACATCTGAGAGGGTAACCTGTCCAGTGCTGGATGCTGGCTATGTAAAGCCAGCACAGACAAACAAACTCTGGGGAAGAGCCTTCAAGGACCCTAGAGACAGAGTTGCCAGTAAGCTGAACTGTTGTGCAGAAGTTCTGCAGCCTCCATCCTTGTGTACAGACCCAGGATAAAGTAAGCTACCTTGAATTTAAAGACAGACAGCGTGACTCCAACTTACCAGCTTGGGTTGGAAAGGACCACACTATGAGCAGAGACACCTTTCACTAGATTGGGGCCCCATCCAACCTGGCCCTGAACACTTCAGGGACAGGTCATCCCCGACTTCTCTGAGAAACCTGTTCCAGTGCCTCACTACCCTCTGAGTGAAGAACTTATTCCTAACATCTAATCTAAATCTCTCCTCTTTTGGTTTCAAATTGTTCCCCCTTGTCCTTTTCATCTGTCCGTGTAAAAAGTCACTCTCCCTATTTTTTATTTTCAGTACTGGAAGGCTACTGTAAGGTCTCGCCGGAATGTTCTCTTTTCCAGGCTGAACAACGCCAGCACTCTCAAACTGTCTTCACAGGAGAGGTGCTCAATCCCTCTGATCATCTTTGTGGCCCTCCTTGGACTTGCTCCAACAGGTCCGTGTCTTTCTTGTGCTGGGGACCCCTGAGCTGGATGCAGTATTCCAGGTGGGGTCTCACAAGGGCAGAGTAGAGGGACAGAACAACCTCCCTCAACCTGATGGCCATTCCTCCCTTGATGCCAACCAGGATGTGGTTGGCCTTCTAGGCCAGCAATGGTATCAGTGGTGCTGGTGGGTGAGCAGCAAAGTAATAGCTCACATGCCTGAAAAGCCTCAGCAGTGTCCCCAGAGCATATTGGATACAAGCCTCTGATAAGCTATTCTGGTATCAACACTAAATGGATATTGAGTCAGACGATTAGAAAGTCATGTAAAAAACCCACATACTAATAATAATGCACTTAGATTAATTATTCCCACAGAAATCAATTCTAATATAGGGCCTCACTGACACATTAGCTTTACTCAAGAGTACTTAAAAATTAGCCAAGGCATTCAATATTTTGGCACCTCTCCAGATTCTGGTCCTTACATTGCTCTGTTCCTCTGAGAGTGGAGGTTAAGAATCAAATCCATCTCTCCCAGACAGCCTGGCTGTATCCCAACACAGTGTTTGCTTAAAAGGTTTCCTTGAATACAGGACGATCATTTAATCAGCATTTGCTACAGCACCACACAATCCTTATGGGAATGGTCAGCTCAAAGAAACACATTTGTAAATCTATACTTTAACATACCTGAATGCAGTCAGCTCTGTTCAGAAGGTACAAGTACTACCTGGGAATGTTTCTAAAACCTGATTGCTTTCTGAGGTAAGATCTGTCTTCCCTCACCCTTGCTGACATCAATAGGGAAGAAATCCAGGAAGAAAATGGGTCAGATGGGTCAGATGTAAAATGCTGGGTTCAGGCCACATCCTTAATCTGGAAGATTATGTGATCCAGATTCTAGGCAAGCTGGACCATCCCCACAGCACAGTCCAAATAAATGCTCCTACAGCACCATCCCTGTAGTTTGGTGAGTTATCCTGCAACAATGAACAGTGGATATTTCTGCCCAGCTGTCACATTGTTGTATCCCATTAATCAAGGTGTATCAAACTGTGTGGGAGCTTCTACAACATAGTAACTTGGATGAAAGAGTAAAAGAATTAGCTAAATAAACATATATGATAATATTTCAGTTGCAGGGATAGAAGTTCATGTTTAGATCCAACCAATTTGAGGACAAAGTGATTCAAAACCTGTCAAGTTGTTCCTTTTCCCAGGAAAACAAAAAAAAAAGCTGCTCCTAATGAAATTCAGCCCCACTGAGTCTTATTCATTCATGTTACACTTAATTGTAAAAACAATACTGCAATACCTAGCACGATAGCTTATAATTCAGACAAAATCTTTAAATAAAGATTTCTATATATATTTCAAACTCAAAAATATAATTTCCCATCCAAATGTGCAAATATTTCAAGAAATAACTTACCATAAAATTAAAATTAGCAAGATCTCAGGACACAGGGGCTATGTTTATGCCAGTAAATTAAACAGTGCCAGGGAATGATTCCAAGTACTAGTAATTGATTATCATATTAAAATCATATTAAATCACTGAGTCTCTGAAACAGTTTGGCCCACGTTAATTATTATTCTACTGAAGAATACTCAGACAAAGCCCAGGAGTTAGCAAAGACTAGGAGTTAGCTTGGATTGGGTTTCCAGTGAAATATACAGCCTCCCTGCCCAGAAAGGTACAAAACTTTAAGGGTAGGAGCACTGACCACTCCGGTGCCAGCTGGCCTTAGTGTGAAGAACAGTTTGAGGCACAGACTGCCTACTACAACAAGCACAGCCAAGGCATATAAACCAGCTAAGCAGTGATGAATGCAGCCTTACCTCACCTGTGCTAAGGGGTCAGAGTACTTATGGGTAGTTTTTCATGTTCAACATGCTACTCCTAGTAGTCTTACAGTCATTACCAGCGCTTGTAGGAGTTCTTTGCAGAGACCAAAAAGAAAACAGCTTATATTATGGAATATTTAGTATAACCATAGTGGAATAAACAGGAGAAATTTAAACTATTTCGGCACACAGCACCACATATTTAGTTTTTGTAGGATCCACGATTTGGGTTTATCAAAGAAGCAGAAAGTGCACCGAGCACACGTGGCTTCTTAAGCAGCTCAGCACGAAGTCCCAGCTCAGCAATCAGCATTGCAGAGGCAAAGGTCTTTTCTTTCCTTTTCTTTCCTTTTCTTTTTCTCTTCTTTGCTCTTGCACTTGGATTCAAGGAAAAAGAAACAGACAAGGAAGGAAAGAACAAAACCACAACCCCCAGCCAGAAAACAGATTACACAATCCAGCTCTCGGAATCAGATATGGAGTGTGGTATCCTTTGCTTTTTGGGTCCTGTCTCATTACCCAGGAATTAGAAGTCCTGCCTCTATCACAATGTGGATCTGCATTATGGAGAATGCCTGCAAATGTTTAAAGGACCCAGCTGTTTCATAGGGTAAGAGCACAGGCAGGCAAAGCTAAAAGGAGCAGAAGAAAATCTGCACAGGCATGCCCACTGGAAGAAGAGAAGATTATTATCTAGGCAAAGGAGTTACAAAAATAAAGCCATGCTGTTCAGTGCTACTGTCAACAAACAGCATTCCCACCAGGGTATACTTCTGCTGGTTAGATCCTGAGGTAGGCTTCATCCGTCCTGTATACTGTCTTAGTGCTTGCAAAGACACGACTGTATAAATTACCTTTTCAGATGCTGTGATGGCAAACAAAACTAACAGCAGGTATACAAATATTATTTTCTGAAACAGTGTATTTTTCAGAAAAAAATCAGCTCAAGATGGGATGAGGAATTAGCTGAAGAAGGAATAAATGAATTTCAAGTTGATGTTAATGAACAAGTGATTATTTTCACTTTTCACCCTTTAACTGCTCATGGTGTAAGAGCTAAATAAAAGTAAAAACTTGTCTGAAAGATTGCATTTGCAGTTCAGCAGAAGATAAAGAAATTAGGCTGTGAACCAGGATTGAAAGTTGAGACAGAACCCTGCTTTGAATTAAAACTGTCCAGATAAGCAAAAACAAAAAAATGGTAATAGATGATTCTTTATTAGAACAGAGAATAGTTAATAGTGAAAAGCCACAGGGTCTGATAGTTACACTGCTATTGTTAGAGCACACTCTTCAGTGATCTAGAAGATTAATTAAACATGGTAAAATTGGCTAACCAATTATTTAAGATGGGAAGACTGATGCATTTCAGAAGAATTTAATTAAACAAAAGCAGGTAAAATCATTGGTAGGCTAGAATTAATACAATTAATAACTTTCAGAGCGGTACAAATCATGAGACACCAAAGAGGTTTTGCACAGGTTCTGTGTGGTTCCTTAAAAAATCAAGAACTGCCTCAGAAAATACCATGAGAGCATCCGCTCAGTGCTTAGCAACAGTTTGGAAAGCTGAGAAAATGTTTAGTCACATTCATACAATGGGATACGGAAGGAGGACATGGAATTTAAAATTTGCCTCGCCAGTAAAACACTGAATTTGGTTAACTTTAAAGAAACCTTTTAGAGGAAAGTAATAATGCTAAAAGCATACAAGCAGCATGGGAAGGACTGGGATTTTCCAATGACTCTCTCATGCAAGACCCTTTCTACTTATCAATGCAGTAAGACTTCCCAGAACCAATTCCTCCTTTCCTGGGATCCTGCCCTTTCCCAGAGCTGCATGAGCACAAATCTTTGCATCCAATAAGGCAAAGAAGTGCAGTCCCCACTGAAAGCTTCCATATTTGTTCTAGAAGAGACAGAGACTAGGTAAGTATGATAAAAGGATAAAGTCTTCATTATGCAAGAACTAGATTTTCTTTCTAGTGAGGGTGTTCAAGAAAAAAAATAAAATTCCCTGGAAGGATACAGCTCTTTGAGTGAGCTTTTTCTGGCGAGGACAGTAGGGTCTCCCAGCACCCTTTCCTTATGATGAACAGGGGAAAGAGTGGGATCACAAAGGCTCAACATAACCCAAGCAGCTTCAAAGAACTTCAGGTTTGATACTCAATACCACAGTCCATGGTATTCAAACAAAATAACAAAGGAGAAGCTCCACGACAGGATAGGATTCCCACTGTCAAGCTGTCTCCTTATCCTATCTTTTATGACTGCAGGCACCACTCACAAACTTCAAGCTCATGGATTACATCCTAAATGGGGTCAAAAGAAGCACAGAACAATTAGTGGTATTAGTGTGGCACTGCCCTCTAACTGATCCATTAATCTTAGAGCAGGATCAACACTCAACGATATTGAAAACTACACACATTTCAAAGGAAAATCCCTCCTGTATGTAGTCAAATTCTGAAATCCACTAATATGAGATATTAGTAAACTAAATAGTTAAGCAAAATTATGAAGAAGACTTGATATTTACATCAATTGAAACAGTATTCATAGCTGTATTTGCCAGATTAGAGTCACGAGGACATTAATTCTCATCCCGAAAAACAGAAGCTGATTGCCAGCTGGGATTATGAAAGAATTCCCTCTCTTTCCTTTGCCTCATAGGCTACCAGAGTACATCTGGTGGGTACTGATTATCTTTCTATAAAACATTATAAGAAAGAATAATTTAATTTATTATCACTGGAGAAGCCAAATTGGCTGAGTCTATGATCTTCCATGATGGTATGACAACTCTGCTGGATAGTCCAATACCGCAAACAGAAGATAAAATAGTCACAGATGCTTATTTTCTCTTCTTTCCTCTCAGCCTCACCTAAAACAGTTCAAAAGGTAAAAGCCATGTCTTCATTCTCACAAATTCTTTACTGTGTCAGCTACAGACAGTCTGGATAGATTTTTTTTCTGGTAGAAGAACTGTAAAAATCTATTCTAGGTCAATGATTTCCACTCAGTATCAGTCAAAATGTTCAGAAGGCTCAAAGGGGAAAAATAAATCACTAAGTATTGGTATTACGCAAGCTCTCTGAAGAGGTATTGACTGCATTTATTGCAAAGAATTAAGAAGTGGCTTTAATGTCATTCTATTCATCTATGTCCTTTCTTTACAACTGATCTCACATAATAAACCCTGCTACAAAAAACAGCATGCACTTTGACTAGATTAAGGACAAAACGATTGCATATGCGTAATGCTGTGGGTTATAAACATAAAGTAATGCCAGTGAAATGCACACATATCTCTGTGTGCACAGGACACCAGGCAGAAGGTACAGATTTTGCTTGCTATGATCACAAAGATAACTATGCTTACTAAAGAAGTTCTATAAAATCCATCAAACTGACACTATTAAAGAGCAGACACGTGACTAAGTATGAATGTGATTTCCCCTGTGAAAGAAGGATTCATGAAGCTGCCTTGCCTTGAATTAGGTGGGGCGTGAGATTATACACTGCCTACACACTTGTAGTTCAGCAGGGACACCCCTTGCAGGAATGGCAGAAGGTATTTATAAAGCAGCAACCTTTTCCACTGCTCCAGCCTCCCACAGAGACGCAGATCATTAATGGCAGCTGCCATGGGAATGGTGCACACAAAGGTCAGTAGCACCTCCCTCCCTGCACTGCCAACAGGCAGAAGCTGACAGCTGGGGGCAAGAGAGGGATTTTGCCCCAGAAGACCCCCTTAAATTGCCCCTAGTGTTCTGGAGCAATTCAGGTGCAGAGGTGGGCACCGTCTGCCAAAGAAGGTGGAGATGAGGGACTTCTCAGTCCTAGCTCTGATACAGCTGTAAGCAGGAAAGAGGATCTGTCAGAAACCAATTGTTCTCTCCACAGAACGAGCAGCAGGCAAGGCTCTTTTGTCACACATCAAAACAAAAACAGTAAGGGAGGTAAAAATACCTCATTTTCTTTCGTATCCAAATTCATCAATATTAGCTCTCTCTTTACAAGCAAATATTCAAACCTACATTGAAGCCAAAAATCCAAGCATCTTGAAATCTAAAAAAACCAGCTTTCTGGAATCATTTTTACTTTTGAGTAGCTAAAACCAATGCAGAGTATCAGACAGCAAAACCATCCAGGACCAGATCAGAAGCCAGGATCCTGTGCCACACAATGCTTGGCCATCTTGTAAAGTCTTGCTCCTAGCCTACCACAAACCAGGGAAGAAATCATGCATTTCTTGCCTGGCCTGCATAAAGCAGAGAAGTGGTGTTTAAGGGCTTTTTTTTCCCCCCCATGAATTTTTAAATGAAACAAAAAATAGGGGGAGCTGCACCACATTCTCCCCATTTTTTCCTCTAGTTAGAGACATATATATTAGTAAGATGCTGCTAAGCACAGCACTCTAGTGTACATATAGATTATTTTGTATCTGGTTTATTTATTCATAATTTAATATTATTTTATATTACAAATCAGATTGTATTTAAAATTGTATTGTTAAATGAATAATATTTTATGAAGGTTTTTTGTCTAATTATGACACTAATGCACTGGGTCATTTTTTTCCATGAAAGCTCAATATCTTAAGCTTACTTACAAGGAAAAATGTAGAAACACACATATCTCTTTGATAAATGAGACCTGTCGGAAGCCAATGATCCCAGTGCACAGGATATATAGTACACTTGACAATGTAAGCTCAACAGCAGTGAAGTAATAGTTTTTACAGCCCCCTATTTTGTAACAAGGGTCTAGATTGCAACCAGTCTCACTGTAATTTACTTCCTGGGAGAAGACTCTGGGAGTTCTGTGTGAAAATCGTTTTATGTTTCTTCATTCTATTATTTTTCCATGGAAACAAGTACTCTATTCTGTAACTTATGCAATAATTATTACACGAACTAAGCTGATTATAAATGTATCTAATACATATGTTTTATGTAAGTGCTTTCTTTTTTTCTTTTGAGCTAAAACATCAAACACAAAATATACATAACATTTGCTTTGTGTACTGAAACACAGGAACACATTATTCTCTGTCATAAGGATTTTATATTTCAAGGTCCCAATTCTGCAGAAAACCTAATAAAGTATATACTCATTTTTATAGTTAGCTCAGTAGGAACACTCATAGCATGTGTGAGTCTTTGCAGAAATAGTACTGATGTAACTTAAACTGTAGATGTCAGACAAAAATGTATTCACCTGTAATTACACTACAATTTCTAATATTTTTTTCCTAAATAACCTCTTTCAAATAAAACCTTGATCAACCACCCCCAAGATTCTTTGCAGAATCCACATCCCAGTATTGTTTTCTTAATGTTGTACAGGAACAGCCATGGAATTATAGTGGAAATGTGCACGCCAACATATAGCACCACAATCTGAGGGGGTCTGCATATATTACCACACATAGTTTACTCATGGTTCAAAAGAACTCAGCTCTGATCTCATTAATTAAAGAATTCAGCTCTATTCCCTAAAGAAGATTTTGAAAGAGAACCAAAGGGTGACTACAGAATGGCTGTTGCTTTAAAGGATGCCAAAAATATTTTGGGGTTTATTTTGTAGAGTTAAATCTTTACTGAAATTAACAAGCTGTTAAACAGAAAAGCTTTGTGTCTGCACGGGGTTTTAAGTGGCAAACCAGTTCGTTTCTAGGCAAACAACGTTCTTATTAATTTACAGACATTTTACAACTTTGCATTTACATTAGTTCAGACTTTTACTTGCAGTGTATGTTACATTTTCTAGCCTATTCATTATCCTATGGATTTTTACAGGGACAGTATAGGAGCAGAGAGAAACCCAGAGATGGTGCCAGGAGCTAGGCAGCTCAATGAATTAATACTGGGACGTTGCCTTCCTCAGTTTGGTAGCTGTTAACACTACTGCACTCAGTGTTCTCCTCCTCTCTGTGCTGAGGTGGTATCTGCAAGCACCAGAGGGCTCACCACCTAACTCCTCCAACCCTGGGGCACTAACGTGGCCAGTCTCCCCATGGGAAGAGCAGGGAGGTGATCAGTGGCTGCACAGTTTCCATCTGATCAACACCTATGACCTTCGTCATTCCAGCTAATACAGTTTGAATCCATGGAGATCTAGACCAGTAGTTGAGACCATGGTCATCTATCTGCAAGTTCAGTTTGTCTCAGTGGTCATATTTGCAAAATCTAAACCAAAACAAAACTGTAATACTGTATCTTTTCCCTCTCTTGAGATCAAAGACATGAAGAAGGCGAAAAACTCTGATTCCACCTGGGAATACTGAAAGTCCTGTGAAGGAAGCCAGGTAATCTTAAGTATTAAATTAAATTTTTTTTTCCTTCTAAAATACTCACCTGACTTTCTCTTTGGTGTTTCTAAGAACAGTTGCAGCAAAATTTTGAGTAACACCAACCAGACTGATGCCATCAACTTCTACAATTTGATCATTCACTTGGATCCTTTCAGGGAAAAAACACAAATACATAAACAAATGTGTGAATTCTTGGGAATCTTCAGCAAAATTTAGCACAGAGAGATCTTTCTAGTTAGACTTTAAACAAAAGCTCAGTCATAAAATGACTGAGGTAAATACAAAAATGCATCATTCCTTGCATGCAGACATCTTGCAAATCCAGCTTCTAAGTTACTACAATTAATAGCATCAATTATCCAGTCCCTTTCCTTGTATAGAAATACAGCAACGCAATATGGCAATATGGAATTTGTCACATGATTGAGATACTTCAACAGCTCTTATATAATTTTTTCCTAAGCCAATCTTGAAAAACAGTGTAAGACATAGCTCTGGTATTTCATGATAATGGAAAAAAAATGTGATATTTTACTAAAACAACCTGCTCATCTGTGAAGAAAAGGGCTTATGTATTAGACTTAATTGTGGCATACTCTCTTAAGATATTTCATCTAACTTGCTCCAAAAAATGAATTTCCAGTGTAGATGTGATCTTGCTGCACACATTAACAAGACTTTGGACTGTTTTAATGAGGCCTTTCTTTCTGAAACCAAACACCTATTTGTAGCTGATATACTGTTTGATGCAGAAAAAGTTAGACAGAAGGAAAACCATGCCACTTTTATCTAAAGCAAGCACTGCTACAAAATCCCTAGAACAGGCACTGGAGTCATCTGGATTACAAATCCTTGGAAGATGGCTGCTGCATTATCCTCCAGAAATGCATGATCTCCAATAGTGTCAAAACTTAAAAAACAAACACATATAGAACTAGTCAAAGGGAGCAATTTTCCAGTACTTACAGGGATTCTATTGATCCAAACCACACAGTTTACAAAGGAACCAAGAAATAGCTATGAAAAAATCCTATTTAAATTATATGA
Source organism: Manacus vitellinus (assembly GCF_001715985.3). Taxonomy (NCBI): domain Eukaryota; kingdom Metazoa; phylum Chordata; class Aves; order Passeriformes; family Pipridae; genus Manacus; species Manacus vitellinus. The sequence continues at coordinate 31,199,025 of NW_021940535.1, forward strand.
AAGTACCTACATTAATATATTTAATATCTTAGGATATCTTAGTGATAAGACTTCTTTTCAAAGAACAACAGAGGCTTCAACACAGGGTTGAAGCATTTTGACTTGGAGCACCAGTTTCTCTTTCAAGTCTGATGCAATGCTTTGCAGTTTTACATGTGTTCAAGCAGTATTTTCTGTTCTTTGGATTCCACTGATGAGTAAGAAATACAATATTTATTCTTTGGCAGCCTCACACCACAGATTATCACTGTCTTCTGGGCAGGATCTCCCTTGAAGAAGACAGCCTATAAACTATTTTGAAAATCATATTAGGTATTTTATTCTCAGAATTTTATTTCAATTTTCACCAAAGCATTTAAGAAATACACCTATCACATTAATATTTATTGAATTTTGATTTTTGTTTTTACTTAAGTGAACATGAGGTGCAGTCAGACGGCTGCAGGAGTTCCTAGAAAAGAACTTTTAAGAAGTTGGTGCTGACTGAGAGGGAAACTGTCACTCTCTTGACTGAAAATGGTGGAAGAACAGACTCCTTTTAGATGACAGTTTATACACAACACTGTACATCACTATGCAGTGGATTAGCAGAGTTCAGACAGAACCACAGTTACAGTATTTCACGTGATGAAACATTATGTTAGAGAACTGTTGCCTAAAACTTTGTAAGTGGCTCTATCTTGATTCAGTCTAGTTCCATTTGTCCTTCAGGCATATTTCGTTTCTCCTTCTTTCTTGTTTATATAGCTCCTAAATTAATTTCCAACTCTTATTTTTATGGCTACTGTTCTCCAAACCCCCTTTCTTTCTACATATACATATATTTTAATTATACATAAACACACATACATATCAAACAATATACAAAGGCCAGCCTTCCTGTTAGAGCTCCCTCTGCCAGGAGCTCTAGGCCTCCTCTGTCTCTCAAATCTAATTTCAAACATGAATGAAAAATTAGGCTCAAGTTGCCAAAGCCTGAATTATAGACATGTAACTGCTTTTATCATTATTAACAAAATTTGTAATTCTTCTGACAATTATTTTCTTATGCTCATGACTTTAAACTTTGCCTGCAGATTAGAATGAAGTAGCAGCTACAGAAGTGAACCAACCAAGGTTGAACAAATTACCAGCACAATTACTGCTCTGCATGACAAAATGAAAAATTTCACCTCTTCAGAGATAACTTTTAGAGCTCACGTTAAGAACTATGTAATGTTTCAAAACTGTTGTTCCCAATGTTATCAAAATACTTTAAAATGTGAATGACTCATCACCACAATAATTTGAAAGAAGCAGTTATGGATTGATTCATCCAGATAAGTTTTTGTTTTTCATATTCAGTCTAATGACTGATTCCCTATTTTACACAGCAGTAATAACCTCTCCTATTACTTATCAACATGCTTGCCTTTGGGTTCATCTTAAAGCACCCTTCTTTGTTAAATATTGGTACACAATGCCTTTTAATATGACAAATAAACTCTACCTGTCTGTCTGAAGCAACAGGAATCAAGCCAGTGGTGCTCAATTACTGGGAAACCCTTTTGTACAGATTTTGTGTTTCCATGCGAGGCAAGTACTTTATATCACAATTTGATGGGTCTTTCCATGAAAGACAGGAGCTATCCTACAGATACTGTAATGTTTTAAACTGTAGCTTCAGAAGAACCTGGTTGAATAGTGCTATGTGATTATTCAGAATATCTGATGCAATTGTTGAAATATAGTTTTATTTTCATTATGAGACCTTGTTTTGCTATCAGTGTTAATCATTAACTTAGGCTTTTCACAAAGATGAAGTTAACAGGACCCTTTACAGTTGATGCACTTCATTATAGAACCGTCTGCTCCTGACTGAGAGGATTACATATCCCTTTCCCAAGTGAATGATCAGTCAGGCTCTCAAAGAGAAAATCAGAGTGCTATTTCTCAGCTGACTGAACATTCTGCCAGTTGAAAACCAACACAAATATTAGAATGGTCAAAGAATGATTTTATTTTTCCTCAGCTGACAAGCTCCTTTCAGATGCCATCTAGGGAAATGAAAGAAGAGACTTGTGATGGAACATTAACTTCTGTAGCCCACTCAAACATGTGAATAATGAGAGGGAAAGAAATTACAGATCATCACAGAGCAGTAATGAGTGACTGATTTTCAACCAGAGAATTTCACAAAGAATGCCAGTCGTGAGCTTAATGCCTTTTGGCTGCGGTCAAGCACACACTTCAGAAAAACATTCACTGAAATTTAAAGTAATGGATAAAGTCATGACATCTTGAGGTGTCAGCTTCTTCATCTCCCTTCATTACGTTTAAGCCTGTGATAAATCAGTACTTGGCCTTCAACTTGGTATCTTACTGCCAAGATCTGTATAGACACCTCCAAGTCCAATCTAGATGATGATATACCTCAGTAGTTTCAGAGCAATGTTATTAAACTTTGCAATCCTCTGCATTTTAGAATCTTCTTATTTAATTTTTGTGGGGTTTCCACAGCAGAACAACTTTTTGCCTGGCTGAAAAGGTAGAGTTGTTCATCAATAAGGAACGTGTTACTGCAATACATTTTTCAGAAGACAGTATCACCTTTTTAAGAGTTCATTCTTACTTTGACTTATAAATAAAACATTCATATTATTTATAACTAATATAACAAATCATTAATGGTCGTAAACAAAGAGAATGTATATAAGTTGTTTTAATAGCTTACGTATCAGATAAGTAATATTTTATTGGCACGCAAATTTACAGAGGTTATGCACTGGGACAAAATGACAAATTGTATGGAAGATACTTGAAAATACTTTTCATTATTAAATTATTAGACAGTAACACTGGCCTTATTGTGACAGGTATTGTGTAAAACACAGATAACTTGTCCCATATGATAGGAATATTTTATGCTCTAAAGGAATTCCTTTAACCTTAACACACCAAATAAGCAATTCTTGAAGCAAGCAGGTTTTGTATGAGCATCATATAAGACTACAAACACCAGTTCATTTCTTTATTGGGCAAGATTTATGGTACAGCTTCCTATTCAAGTTGATTATTGTACTTGCAATGCCCTATGTGAAAACTGAACTCTGGAACAGAAGACTAGCCATAATAAGAAATACTAACAGTCTGTGTTAGTAAACTTAAAAGGAGTGCATTTAGTACCAGTTTAAACATTCAGATACACTAATTATTTTCCTAATCACATAATCATCAAGGTTGGAAAAGATCTTCAAGATCATCTATTCCAACCATCAACCTATCATCACAATCACTCCCAGGTGCCACATCCAGACGCCTCTTAAACAATTCCAGTGACTCCACCACCTCTCTGGGCAACTTATTCCAATGCCTAACCCCCCTTTCAGTGAAAAAAAAAAGTTCTAATACCTAATCTGAACCTCTCATGACACAACTTAAGGCCATTTCCTCTCGTCCTTTCTCTTGTGACATGGTAGGAGAGACTGACCCCCACCTTGCTACAGTCTCCCTTCTGGGAGTTGTAAAGAACGATACAGTCCTCCCCGAGTCTCCTCTTCTCCAGACTAAACAGCCCAGTTCCCTCAGCCACTTCTCTCACTTTCTAGACACTTTTTGTTGCCCTTCTCTAGACATGCTCCAGCACCTCAAAGTCTTTCTTGAAGTGAGGGGCCCAAAACTGAACATAGGATTTGAGGTGCAGTCACATCAGTGCCAAGTACAGAGGGACAATTACTTCCCGATGGCCACACTATTTCTGATACAGGCCAAGATGCCACTGGCCTTCTTAGCCACCTGGGCACACTGCTGGCTCATATCAAGCCACCTGTCAATCAGCACCTCCAAGTCCCTTTCTGCTGAGCAGCTCTTAAGCCACTTAAGTCTGTAGCGCCCCATGGGTTTGCTATGACCCAAGTGCAGGATCTGGCACTTTCCTTTCTGAACCTCATGCAATTGTCCTCAGCCCATCCATCCAGCCTGTCCAGATCTCTCTGGAAAGAGATCAAATAATCAAATGTTGAACAGAACTCTTTATCTTAAGTACTGCCTGTCCAAAGCTGGCTTGAAGCGAAAAGAACAGGTGGGAGCTCAACACCTTTAAAATCTAAACTACCTTCAAAAGTGATACACAGTTTGGAATCACCAGCTTTACTCATGCTAAACCATCTGAGATTTCAGTAGTCACAAACACACATCTTTGGCAATTCTGTTCTCCTTGAACAGTTTAAACTCACTGTACCAATTTGGTGTCTTCTCATAACCACATCAGGTATTTAGACCTTACCAATGAAGTCTCTGAACTCTACAGCTTTGGGTAATCGTGACATACATTAAGCAAACAACTATTTCCTGTGGAAATCATAATTTATAGTAACTATTGCTGAGAAAATGTCCAAATACAGAGTCTAGTTTACCTGCCATCTCTTTCTGCTGTCCCACCTTCTGTTACTGTTTTGACAAATATTCCCAGTTTTTCAAGACCTGCATCTGCTCCAACTCCCATTCCAATAATGCTTATGCCAAGTCCATCTTCATCTGTAAAAAAGCAAGAGAAAGCAGAAAATTCTTACATTTGATGTGTACAGCTATTTGGTAGGTAAATATTTATGCTTTGGTCCCTCTTGCCTTTCTATGTCAATAACATTAATATTATTTTACTTCTTTTCAAAAAAATCTATGCGACTACTATTTTAATTACACACAAAAAATATCACTTTCACCCTTATGAGGAGCTTAGAGAAACAGTCAAGATTTTTACTCCCCCAGTGAAGAATGAACATATCAAAGACTGTGCAAAATCCATATGTTAATGGAGTGTCACAAAACAATTCTTTTAAGGAAAGTAAAAACTGCTTCTCTCTGAGCTGCTTCTTTAATTCCTTACTGAACAATTCTTGAAATCCAAAAAGCCAAGGTGACTACAACAGATTCATGGAAATTCAAGATAAGCTCTGTATACATGTGTGGACCTCCTCAGACTTGTAGGTCAGTGTCACAGGAACTGGAAATGGCACACAGACACCATACCTTTTTCTAGTTCGACTGGGAAGAGCTCCAGCTTTTCCACACGCTTCTCGAGTTCATATTCAGCAGATGCAGCAACTGGGTCAACTTCATCATTTCTCCTGTCATAATCTTCATTAGAGTATGTATTGAAAACCTGTAGAAACAGACCAAAAATCACTCAGCTACCTACTCCAAAAAAACCTCCAACTTATGAAACTAGCTACTGCTTTTGTCCTGTGATGTTGCAGATTTTGAAAAGGCTTTTAAAAGACAAATTTCTCCTGTTCATTCAAACTTCAAGTTTCTAAATTTGTGCTTTTTCATTCGAGAAAGCACAAGTATGGTTGCAAAAGTCAACTGAGTATAAGTTTTTATTGTTTTTGATTATAAATGAAAAGGTGATCTTTAATGACTATGTTGGTCTATGCATGTCAATATTTAAATTATTTAACTCATTAAGAATGCACTATTAGTAAACATTCACAGACATAAAAGACTCAAGTACATTGAAATGATAATCTTTATAGTGTCTATGTTTTAGTCTTTACTCCTAATGAAGTTCCAGTTTGCATTCACCTAACAAAGCTAGACCAGAAGATTATTCATCTACATTTATGATGCCTATGGATATCATCAGAGATTATGATCCATATTATGTATTCACTTTTTTAGGACAGCAATATACACAGTCATGGGTATTTTTTAAGTAACCAGGTTTACAGGTTTATTTCAGCTCTAAAGCAGTAATTTAACAGTGACAGCATTAACCTGATTATATTATTTATGCTACTTTCTATCATACTTTCACATGGCCTTCAATCAGTGATGAGTCAGACCTTCAGGAACTTTAGTCAGGAAAAGCATATTTGCATATTTTAGAATTCAGAATTTGCCAGCCCAATTCACTTAACTGTCCACATTTGGCAGTAAGGAAAGAATATGCATTATTAGGGGTAATAACTTTACTGAGCTTTAGTCCCAGGGATATATCACATTCATTACTTCAAATAAAGGAAAACAATTTCCCATATCTCCCCTTCCTCTTTTACAGACACATTACAGAAGATACAATTGGTAGCCATGTTTTCCTTTATCTCTGCTCCTCTTACAACATAAAACACTGCACCGTGCTACACAGCTACACATATATTCAGAAGGTCTACAGAAGCCTACTCTCTCAGCACCTTTCTTGGAGGCTCCAAAAGTACTGCCCCTGGAGCAAGCACGGCAGCTTGGTGGACAGTGCAATGCCAGGAGCTGGGCTCATTTCCATCTGAGGTTTCACCTGCCCAAAAAGCTGTTAGTGAACATTAATGTCATTTAAATAGCAAGTGTATTAAAGTTGCAATAAAAAATACCATTAAATTCTATTTTAAATATATTAACTGTGTTACGGCTACCACAAAGCTACTGAAAAAAAACCTCCCAGCTTTATATAAAGTAGTGGACAAAACAGAAAAGATGTTAGTTGCTCGATGGGAATTTTAACTCCTGTATTTTACATCAATGTGAAACAATCAATTTCCTCTGCCAAGAAGACTGAGGTGATAAACATTTTACAAGAATCTACAAATCTATCTCACACTGATTTTTAGTGATTCTGATCCAAGAAAAAGGCTTTTTAAACTATGTTCCTAGGAAGTCTTCATAAATATACACCAAAGTTAAGTAAGATTAATCACATACTGAATGCTGTCCAACGCTGCTGAATTTTTGATGCTGCTTTAGTACTTGTATGATTGGAGAAAAGACACTGATGCAGAAACAAGTATAAGGGGAAGTACAATGTCCATGTTGAAACCCAACCTCATTCATGCTGACATCAACCAAATGAGGATGAGTCAGTATTGCTAGACTCAACTAAAACACTACTGAGCTAAGGTTCAACCACAAACCTTTAGGTCTGAAATGCAACAATTCTGCAAGCAAATACAGGTTAAAAACAACAGCTGTTAGTTTAGCTTGAATTATCTCATTTATCAACATGATGAGAGAGACCTGTGCCTCAAATGTGAACAGAGATGAATCACATCAAGGAAAATGGAGATACTGTTTGCTGAAGACAAAGAATAGCTGAGAGTTAGGTATAGGGAAAAACTATATCACAAAATGAGTATATTTTTTTCTGGATTTCTTTTTATTATGTTAACTGATCCCATTCTTTTCCTTGTGTTCAATGACTGGCATTAGTATATCATGGCAGCAGTTTCAGATTTGTTGCAAAATGACTGGATATGCTTCCAGATAATTTTCTTTCTAAGCATAAAATCGTATACTGAATTCTGGTTTGGGATGATCTTTCTTGAATCAGATTAGAGATGGCTTCTTGGATTCTGCTCACTGTTTTGGAATATTTGGATAATCACACTAAAAGGGAACTGAAGATACTGCTGGTGGTGAATACAGCTATCATTATGTCTCCAAATACATCATGCTGTTCTTATCTAGTATCTTACCTAAGCATTCAATCTGAGATTGTAGGATCATTGACTGCATTAAGGTCTATGTTTCCTATCTGGTATTAACTCAGTCTTTTGTACATTGGTCACATATTTTTGCCCACTACCTTGAACAATGCTGTTGACTTCCCTGAATTAGGGGAAGAAGGAGGATATTCTTGTATGTAATTTATCTCATTTTGTACAATCAAATTTAACGGTTGCCTGATTCTATTAAATGAATCCCTGGGTGTTAAACTGAAGAAAAGAAAATTTGTGCTTGGAAACTTTCTTTCTTTGTGAAACAATCTATCCACCACAGTAACAAACTGCTTGCTCAGTACAGTCATGAGAACTGTCACTCAAGTTTTACTTTGCTAAAAATAAGATAAACATTTATAACTTTTTCCTCGCGGTATGGTTAACTTGATTCAAGTAGAACTATTTCACTTTCCCCACGTCTGTTGCCACTGTGTTTCCCAGAGTGTGCGTGGGATTTCAGACTCATGGGAATTCTCCCATTCCCTGTGATTTCACAGATTTGGGGTTGCTGTCACTCTGGCCAAGTACCCGGTACAATAAATCTACTTAGTCATTACTTAAAGAAAGCTCTTTTTCAGGAAAATCCAATATACTATCTTAATCTCTGATTTTACCACCCCAGGTATTTAGAAAAAAATAAGTTTCCATAGAGTTCACCTGTGCATTTACTAGAATTTACAACAGCACTTGTAATCCAGCAACAGCTGAAACAAAAAGCCAGCACTGGTGAGATGTCAAAACAAACCCTGGAGAACCGCTGCCAACAGAACATACTTCTGTGTTCTCTAAAGTGAAAGGAAAAGGGGCCATCAGTAAATGAGACAGCACCAAAATAATAATAAACTGTATCATCAAAGAAGCAGGTATTATTGTTAGGCACCCTGGGTGGCAACCCCAGGGAAATCATACGTACACATACATACGTGACCACTTGTTTCTCTTCCAGAGGGCAGTTGACAGAGCACAAACCAGAAAAGACATGTCACTAACTATAAAAATATATTGAGGACTAATTCAGAAAAAACCTACATTTTTGTTATAGTACTTAATTTTTAGGAGTAAGATCAGAAAAATGGAAACGGATTATTTTTGAAAAAAGGTAAAGTTTCAAAAGTTTGGGGCATTTTCCCATAGTTCTTAACAACCAAGTATCTTTACAGAATTTAGCTGCCCGCAACCAGTAAGTAGTGACAAGCCTTTTTTTTATTTTTTTAAAGAAAGTCAGAATGGAGGTAACTATAAAGAATCACGTGGGCTGTTCTGCCCATGGGCTAGCCAGTTTGGTGTTACATAAACCACATTATTAGTGTTTCATACTATAAACTATGCAACATAAAAACTGTCTTATCTGATGTAAGGCTAAGAGAATTGGGATTGTTCAGCCTAGAAAAGAAAAGGCTTAGGGGTAACCTAACTGTGGCCTCCAGTACCTGAAGGGAGCCTACAAGAAAGATGGAGAGAGACTATTTACAATACAGGACAAGGTGGAATGGCTTCCAGCTGAGGGTTTAAATTAGATATTAGGAAAAAAATCTTTACTGTGAGGGTGGTGAGGCACTGGAACAGGTTGCCCAGAGAGGTTTTAGATGCCCCATTTCTGAAAGTGTTCAAGGCCAGGATGGATGGAGCTCTGAGCAACCTGGTCAAGTGAAAACTGTCCCTGCCCATGGCAGAGGGATTGTAACTAGATGATACTTAAGGTACCTTCTAGGCCATTCTATGATTCCATAAATCTATTTAAGAAAGTCCCAAACATATTGAGTGTGTGCTGGTTATGACTATACCGTCCTTGCAAGTTGTGCTAAGGAACAAGACCTGATCCCAGGTTCAGCTGCTGCCAACTGTGCTTTTTACCCCTCCAATGACTAGTGGTCAGCAAAGACAAAGAAACAAGTACGAACTGCATATTGGTGGATGGCACCTTGTTGCAGCAGCTGTTCTACCACACCTTCAGTTACTCAAGTCTTACTCACACATAAATAATCTCTCTGACATTCAATTCATGATTATACTAGGACATTCAATATGAGGGGCCACAGTTAATGTACACTGTGCAATATCAATTAAGAAACCATGCCTTCACCTGCTATTGCCATGCTGTCATAATGCCTGCTCCTCATTGCCTGTGTTCGGAAAGCAAAAACAAGCAAAAAAAAAGATGTGATGTCATCCACCACAGGAAAGCAGCTGCAAAAAACAGCACAAGTTTTGTTGTGATCTTTTGCAAGAATCCAAATGAGGAAACTCAGTGGCTGAGTAAGTAGTTTGGAAATCGGACATTCAGAAAAACATTTGAAGCTGTGGATGAGACCCTCAATACTTTCTCAGTCTAGAGAAGTTTTTAAGTCCAGAACAGCATGCAACAGCCCCTCTGTGAGAAGGAACAGGCACATTTGCAGGGTAGCTGCCAATTTCTTCAGAGCAATTTTACAATCATCTGTTTTGAATATACCAAACTGGACTACTGCGTTTCCTCCACTAACGACGAAAAATTCTCTTGTGGAGAGATAACCAAGGAAGAGCTGGAAGAGTGTCTCAGGAAGAATCAGTCATGTTCAAGGACATGACACTGACCTATGGTGTTGTACTTGAAGCACAAGAAGTTGTGAGAATTCCTGTGCTGCATCCTGCAAGGGCAGGAGGAAGGCACAGCACTGAGGATTCCCTCTCTGGCTATGATCAAGAAGCTAATGAGAGGAAAAGAAATCACAGTTTGACCATTATGTTCTGCTTTGAAGTCTTTCTACAGCACAGCTTCAGTGAGGAGAGGAAGCTCTGGCAATGTCTGCAATTGGTGGCTTCTTTTAAAGAGTCTTTTCTCTGCAATGTGGTTGTTTTGTCACAGTCAAAGCAAGTGAATCAGTGAGGAGGCTTCCTCCAGCTTTCCTGGCTTCGTGCTCCCCTAAAGCCTGCGTGGGCATTAGCTGTCACTAATGCTTCAGCAAGGAAGCATCAAGGAGACAAGTCTTCCCAAGACACAATTGCAGGGGTGAGACACAGATGGGAATTAGACAGTAGCAATATTGAAAGAAACTGATCATCTAACATCAAATCCGAGCCTGGGGTTTCCCGCAGAAAGCTCTGTAGGAGAAAAATCTGTTTTAAGTGTCCTGAAACTCTGGCACAGCAGTTTCTAGTTTCTGAAATTCTGGAAGTATCTGGACCCTAGACTTGTACATTCCAGAGAGACCTCTTCAGATATATGACAGGGAGACAGGAGCAACTGCTGCCACACACAGACAAACTGTTCACAGAATCACAGAATATGCTGAGTTGGAAGGATCCCAACAAGGATCATTGAGTCCAACCCTTAGCCCTGCACAGGACCATCCCCAAGAGTCACACCATGTGCCTGAGAGCATTGTTCAAATGCTTCTTGAACTCTGTCAGGCTTGGTGCTGTGACCACTTCCCTGGGGAGCTGTTCCAGTGTCCAATCACCCTCTGGGTGAAGAATCTTTTTCTAATATCCAACCTAAACCTTGCCTGACACAACCTCAGGCCATTCCCACAGGTCCTGTGACTGGTCACCACAGAGAAGAGATCAGTGCCTGTCCCTCTTCTTCCCCTCACGAGGAAGTTGTAACTGCAATGAGGTCTCCCCTCAGTCTCCTCCAGGCTGAACAGACCAAGTGACCTCAGACACTCCTCATACGGTTTCCCCTCAAAGCCCTTCACCATCTTCATTGCCCTCCTTTGGACACTCTCTAACAGCTTAATATCTTTCTTATATTGTGGTGACCAAAATTGCCACAATATTCAAGGGGAGGCTGCATCAGTGCAGGGCAGAGCGGGACAATCCCCTCCACTGACCAGTTGGTTATGCTTTGTCTGATGCCCTCCTGGCTGCCAGGGCATTGCTGACTCATATTCAACCTGCCATTGACCAGGATCCCACTAGTCCCTTTCCACGGCACTGCTTTCCAGCATCTCAGTTCCCAGTCTGTACAAAGATCCAGTGTTGTCCCATCCCAGGTGCAGAATCTGGCATTTCCCCCTGCTGAACTTCATATGGTTGGTGGTTGCCCACTCCTGTTGAGGTCTCTCTGCAGGGCCTCCCTGCCTTTGAGGGAGTCAACAGTTCTTCCCAGTTTTGTGTCCAAACTGGAAAATACTATCTCTAGATATTCTTGTTTCAGGTAACTGGCATGTTATCAAGCCTTTTGTCTGTTGGAACAGTCATAAAGACCAGTTCTAATCGAAAACCTCAGTGCCACTGTCCTGCAGCAGTGCTGACACATCTCATCTGACACCCGTACACCTCCATCCACTACAGCATGTCCTGCATCTGGTCTGTCTATGGGGAGAAGCATCCAACTGATGTTAACTCCAAATTGTGCCACATTTGCATTGCCTGGTGGGACACAAGCATTAAAATACATGGACTAATCACATGCATTTATTAGCCCTGTGACACAAGGGTGCGCTTGCTTCATGTTATAAACAGTTAAAGAAACGAGCAAAATTCTCTTTTAAACTTCTTTCACTGAAGCTAGAATCTTAAATTTTACAAAGTGCAGTTTGGTCTAAAACATGAAACTGAAATTGCCTTGGTGGTACTACATATGGATCAGATCCCCTGTTCCTGCTACTTGGCTCACTTTCAGGTGTGACTTTTTAAAACACCTGTCTTCATTAGGTAATTTTCTAGAATCAGTGAAATTTATTATTTATATTCATTTATTATTTACTCAGTGTGTACTTGTTTTATTGCTGATGTACTAGTTTTGTTTCAATTTACATTCCTCCTTGTCTACAGAGCAAAAAAATACAAAATCACTGTTACTGTAAATGAGATGTGTGCCCCATGTGAAAACTTCATGCTGTTACTCTTAATGAAGACAGGTCAGAGTAATTAGCAAATAAAAGTAAGCCCTGGTACTGAAGAGTAAAACCACAGCTCAAAGGGAATTTGCCACTTGTACAGCTCTTAGGGTTGCTGTGTGTTTGTTTTAGTAAGTGAGTTAAACAGTAAGGTGCACTGAAACCTGGAGTTGACATATGTACAAACAGACTTGTCTGAATATTCCTGGGGCTTTTCTGGTATATAGTAATGGGTTACAATTCCATTAGCTATTTTTTTTCTTCTCACAATTTTTTTTTTGTCACAACCATTATTACAAATGGGAGATTGCAATACTGTCCTGTTTTTCTCTGGTACAGACTAAATGATTTTCACTGAATTCTCTTCGACGAGTTTTGCAGACCTGGGTCTAAATCTTCTTGGATAGTGGGTAGGTTTTTGTAATGCAGCAGCTTGGATGGAACAGTGTAATGGAAGGAATAAATGACCAATAAGGTGACTCTTCCAGATCTTACTGATCATATATGAATACCTAGGAGACTTTTGAGTGTTGTGTACCTCACAGGTACACTTCATATGTAATAAATTCTTTTGCTCTGACCTTACCTTTTTTAAACTCTACTTTGCATCACTGTAAGTTACTGACAAAAATGTACTTTGCAACTGTTTATATCTTCTACTTTCTATTTTTGGTCAGTAATCTGCTATTTAGACATAGAGAATAAAAATCAGGAAGAAAAAAATTATGTGTTTTTCACAACAGCAGCTTGACAATGGCAGGGAAAAGAGACAACTCCACCATACTGCATTCCCATAAAGCTCAGGGTTTGTCAGGAAGTCCCTCCTGCCAGACTTCTTTCACAGATCCTGGACAGATTAGAGATCTAGGTACAGCAATATTAACACCTTATTGCCTACAGCACTGAAGTACTGGCCTTTAAGCCTGAATGCCTCTGGCTGACTCTCACTGCACTTCTGTTTCAGGAAAAAGTAAAAACATTTGCCTACACCTTGAGAGTGCCTCCTTCCAGCAGAATGAAGAAGCAGTTGCAACAAGAGCACTCAGATAGCCACGCTACACAGAAAAATTATAAAATATGAACACGAATACTTAAGAAGAAAATTCATTTCCTACATGACAGCAGATATTTTGGCAAGCCCCTCTATTGCCAAGGTAACAAACTAGCATGCTCAAGAACCCATAGTATCTTTGAACATGGAAATAAGCATGCAAATGAGAATGTTTGTAGTGAGTCAAGTTTGACAAATTAATTATACTACAGTACAGGCTCCAGTCTGGACCTCTGGTGTCCAAACAAATTTAAACAGATAGGACAGCATGAAGCAAGTTGCCGTTTCTGTCCCTAGACATTTATTCCTGAATCTGTTGCAGTATTTCTTCCAGATCCTTGCACTGCTGCCAGTTTACATCGTAACCAATGGTGCTATTTATCTTCTGCCTTTAAGAGTGTGACACATGAGCCAGCCAAGAGTAAATGCTGCTTCTGGTACCAATTAGTACAGGCTGCCATACAGTAGCAATGTCACCATGAATCAACACATCAGTGTTTCTTCTCCCAGCAACTTCACCCTCCCTCAGCCTACAAGTCAGGATGTCCAAACATAGAGTAAAAATGCCACAAATGTTCTCACAGGCAAACATTTGAAACAAAATATCGACTATGCATAGAGCATTCTATTTAAAATACTTCTCAGCAGGGATAAATCGTGTAACTTACACATTCCCTAAAAATGAATCCACAAAAAAAATTCACAAGCAATTCCTTTTATTTATTTACAGATGTCAGAACTGTTAAGAAAATGATTCAAAGGAAAAGAAGGACACAAAAAAGTGATCATAGGCATTAATTTAGAACATTTGCTGAGTAAATTATACAGAGAGTATTCATCCAACTTGAGTTTTATTGTGAGTCTTTATTGTGAAATTATTACATACTTTGAACAAAAGTGAATACAATTCTTTTATATGTATTTATATTTAAAAAAATCTTAAAAGTGTACTATAAATAGTACACATTGCTCTCTATTCCTTTACTTAAAGCAGAGAAGAAAGCAGTGGTGGAAGAAAAGAGTTAGGTGGAAACAGCCTGATTTTGTGTCTGATTTTCTCAGTATTAAAAATATCAATATCATCAATACACATATTGTGCTTTTTTAGGGTGCAAAGGTGGAACTCTCCTAAAGGTTTTTTATTGCTTTCTCACATATCTTGTCTCCTTCTGCATTTAGTACTAATTGTCAGTCTTACTAATAGTCTGCAGACGCAGCAAAGGCTGCATGAGCCAGGGAGAAGGATCTCCAGTGCCAGAAACCAGAGGACTTTACAGCCTTGACTCAGACCAAGGCACAAAAAGCAAATGTACCTCCATGCCAGACCATAGCAGGAGCCTTTCTGAATCTCTAAAGCTGTCTCATCACCACCTTTCACAACAAGTTCACATAAAAATCTTAATTTTTTTTTTTAAATGAGAAGTTCTTAATGAATTCTTTAACAGAGATGAGATTACTAAATATAGTGCTTACAGTCTAAGATGAGCGTGGGAAATTCTATTATATTCTATTAAGAAAGACACAAGAGATGTAATAAACTCTTCCTTTGCACATGCCAGCACACAGACTATTCATTATTTAAGTACACGGCTTCTGAGCTGAAGCATAGCTAAGTATGACATTAGATACCAGATATCAACTGGCCTTCTGTACAGGGTAAACATAATTCCCCAATTTAAGGTGGCACATGCCACATAGGGTATCTATTTCGTTTCTAGTGCAAGAAGGTATTTTTCTACAGCAATGGAAATCTTATGATTCTAAGGAATCTGAAGCCTTTGGTAGCCTATTGCTACATTCACGTTAACTTCACCATGCAGCGATATAAAAGAGACCAATTAATGGAGTGTTGCATTTATTTGGTAAGAGTCTTGCAGCCATACAGCCTGTTAATGCCATTGATTGCATATAAAAATGGACAAACAGGCAGAGCCTAAGAGGATTAATGGAAAAGCTTCTGTAATACAGAAAACGGTTTGCCGTATTTTGTAAACATCTTTCAAATGGGCAGTGCAATGCCACATTCTCAGTGCCAGATCACTACTCAGTTACTTCATACTGTAGACTTATCAATCCCTTAATTGCACCTGCAGGCAGAATTCATTTTGGCTGACTGCATTTTTTTTAATGATAGTTTCACATTTGCACTGTTTAGCACAATGAATTGCATCCCAGTAAGATGTAAAACTGCCTAGAGTAAGCAAAAGAATGTTTATCCATTAAGAATTCATACCAAGTGTATTACATTACAGTTAATCATACCAATGCTTCAAAAATGAGACAGTCTGTATTTCCAGAGGAATTCAGTCTCCCTAATGCCTCCTAATATGGTATGTGGGCTACACAAGCCAAGAATAGGGGTTCCCAGGTCTGACTTCATAGCTGGTTCAAACACACCAGCTCTAAGTGAAATTTAAAAGATGGTATTAATGGACTAAGAAACAGAAGGTTACAAATGTGTGCAGAAAGTATATCCAAACAAACAGACAAAGAGAAAGACGGATCACAGGGGATAAGCTGGTATTAATGAATAATGCTAGCTTGGGATGAGACTACAGCAATAATGCCACAAAGTGGGGATTCAAGATAAATACATTTAAAGTGACTCAATTCAACACTATTCTTGGACATTTTTCAACTTCAACATTTGTTATGACATCAGGTACAAAGTCTGGTATTACCCTCCTGAAAACAATAGCAAAAAACTTCATCAACCCCAAGAGGAAGAGATGGGAGTCTATATCACAATTGGTTTTCACTCTACCCCACATACTGTGGAAAAATTAGATAAGCATAGAAGCTACAACGAGGTTTGCTTACATAAAGATTTTACACAATTCTACGCTTTGTGCCCAAATTTACTACATAATTTCAAATTTATTACAGACATTTCCTATATACCAATCTGTGATGGATCTGAAATTCTGGAGAACCAAATGAAAGTTTAGCACCCAGCGCTGTCATCCTGAAAACGCATCTGGGGAACTCCACAGGGACCAGGTTGTGGGCATCCCAGCTTTCAGTATGACTCTCCCCTTATTACAGCAGATTTCCCATGTCTATGGCATGGGGTGTCAAACACATCGAGGTAAGGCTAGGTAACACTTATTGCAGGGTTGTTATTGCTACGCCTCAAAAAAGCAAAGCAGAAGACCTTTGCTGTCTGCATTGATACCATTTCCGTATGTGGAAGAATGAATATGAACCTTCTCCACCAACACCTCTTGCTTTACTGCTCTGGGGTTGACCAAGCATCTCCCTGTGCATGCCCTTAATAGTCCCTGCATGCTACTTTCAGGCAGAGCAGCAGGTAGGGCACCATGTCTATAGAGATCCATTACTGGGTACAGAGACAGATATGGGGTTAAATGTGAGCCCAGTGCTGTCCCTGCCACATGCCAGCAATGGAGATGGCTGGGGAAGCTGATGTACAGCCAAGAAACTCCCAGACCTTTACAGCTGACTTGAGTCTTCTAAGCTTTCTGTCTTCCAGATGCAACTTCTTGACCTGCCTAAGATAGAAATAAGTGAAGCTCAAGACAAATATTCCACCTTTGTGAGGGAAACTAAAACATGAGGCTTAGCTTTCTGTCCAGATTCGCCCAAGCAGAGAAGGAGAAACTGCTGTTTACCCTGTGCAATGACAGAGAACTGTAAAGGCTATGGAAGAACCTCTCTGTTGTGTCAATGCAGCAAACAGAGCAGGGACATCTATGAGTGTGCTGCTCAGTTATTCCAGCAGCTGAAGTGTGCAGCATACAGCTGGTATCACTGTCACTCACAGTAACTGTATTTTCACTACAAACAGCTGCACATTTCTTTTAAAAGTAAAACAGACACCATTTAGCAGAAGCTGGACATACTCCAGATAACAGATTAAAACGTGTGTAATCTGTGTATGACAGGCTATAAAGCCAATACTGTAAGCCTTTCAGTAATCTTAGCATGATTTCAATGGCTACCCCAGTCTAATATAATGAATAAGAGAACATACCCAAATATCTCAAAAAAATCCTGACATCTAAATATTTTAAGTCAACTAGTGTTCATTGTCTAAAGAAACTGGCAATGATGCCTAAACTAAGAGCTGTGAATGAACCACTAGAGGAAGTCAGCAAAGTAATCTTAGAAAATTTTGCTAGAATACATTTACACACATAACCTTAGCTATTTTTATGAATCCCTAAGTAAAAAAAAAAAGTACACACCCAAGTTTTTTAGAAGCACGTCCTAAAATAGTATTTATAGTTAGTTTCAAGAATACCCATCAACACTGAAAGGCTTCTTTTCCTGGGCATGACTATTGTTCTTAATCAACTCTCTGTAGATCAAACGTAAGAAAAACAGAAAGCAATTCAAAGCAGTCCTTCCAAGTCCTTCTTTAGTATTACTAACAAAAAGCGAGTACTAGGTCAAGGAAAACATAAGTGATAATGTTAACATTCACTGGGAAACTGCACAACAGACAATTGGTACAAACTATATGTAACTCCTGGCTGCTTCTTACCCCTAAAAAAACCAAAACAATGGTGAATAAAACCACTGTCGTGGATGAGGGAATTAGTTAGATACAGATCGTGTGAGAAAATAAGTATGTGGCTGGACATCAAAACAGCCAAGCTGGTAAAACTTTAATCCTAAAAACTTTAATTTTAACCTTATTGTTACTGATTAAACACTCTGAGATTCTAAAAAAAATCTTATCAAAAGAGCACCTTTTGCTTGCAAATAAAATAATTAAAAAAGAGCATGAAATGACAATTTTTAAAAGCCTTTTCTATTGTACTGGTAAACTAAAAATCCACAAACACAGTTTTGTCTATAATCAGCTCAAGTTTTATCTTTCAATTGCTTGCAGTAAAGGATGCTATCGACCATTCTAGTCTTGAAGGCAAGAAATGTTTTCACAGATTATTCAAGAGTAAAACCAATAAAAGTGCATGCCAGAAGGTAAAGTATTATCCAAACATGTTTGTTGCTCACAACCAACAGGATTAGCTACAGATACAAGGCAGCTGCATGAATGCATTCTTGCAGCTTGAGCACAGGAGTCCATCCATCCTCAGGTGTGAAAGCTGGGTATAAGAGCCACACATAGACCATGCAGGTCACTCTCCAGGGTCAGGACCAAATGACAAAGTGTTGGCAGAAGGATTCAGCAAATACAAAATGGATTTCCTCCACTTTTTTTTCAAAGGAAAAGGCAAATCTCCCCTCTTCCTTTAAATTTTAAAAAGCTACAGAAGCATGAGCATCACCCCATTTCAAGAAGCACAAATTACCATAAAAAAAGAAGAGCAGTGCATGAAATACTGGAGAACAAAAAGGCATTCAAGTTTTAAATTGCAACTGCAACACTGGATAGTGTAAAGCATTTATTACTTTATTTAATTTTCCAAAAGAAATTTTAACACAAATGGCTAAGTGGTTTTGGTACCACAGAGAATATCAACAGTAAGTGGCTGTCACAGAAAATGATGCAGGGAACTGGTAACCTTATGACAGTTAACTGAAAACTGTTTGATAGTACTTCCAATTAAAAGCAACTTGAATATATCATGTATGTTTTTGGCCCATTTACCCTGAAAGGTAAAAGACATTGCTTCAACTCAAGTTTTAAAAAATTATTTTATCTGATTGGGCAGGCCTCATAAAAACAGTATTAAATTAATATTACTTTACCTACCTTTAGGTTAAAAGCTTGTCTCGCCTAAAAGGGTAACTGTCAAAATGCACATTAAATTCAAGCTTTCAAATAGTGAAAATACTCCATCTTCCACGCCCTAAGCCTAATTTTATTTCTGATAAATGTTATAATGTAACTCAACAAAAAAGGCACAATAAAAATACAAACTATAATTGTTTTGTCCTAATGTTATGACTTCTGGCTAACAAGAGGCAAATTTATGAAAAATCCATCATGTCTCTGTTTTGGAAAGAACTTGCATTTTATTAACCCAGCAACCTTTTTTTGAGCTTTTTTCCAGGACAGGTGCTTGAAAACCAGATGTACAAAATGGGTTCCATCACACGTACACAAAATGCATTTTAGATACAAGAGTTGTTCTTCATATTCAAGCTTTTTCTTTGCTCTACCAAAACAAGTCTTATGGCTTATATTAATTTCTGCCAAAACAGATGAGGACAAAATCCTTCCACTGAGTAATAAGAACAATTTAAAGATTGTCACTTTGCTTTTCAAAAAATGTTTACTTAACTGGGGACTTATGTAGGGAACCAGAAATTAGTCAGCAAGAGACTACTGCTACATGATAATCACCTGGATGAAAATCCCTCTGTGCTCGATGCAAGATAATTAAATCCAGGTTAACCCTCCCTCATGGAAGTTACCTCAAACTGCTGTCCTTCTACTGCCATAAGAGCTTGCCACTGCCAGTTACAACAAAATAAATCTTTTATCTACCACTACACAGCCTGTTGCTAATGTGCAGGCCACCAAACAGACCACCTGTAACTGAGCGATTAAAATATCACACCTCCTCCATGAAGCCACTCACGTGGTTTTCATTAAACCTTAATGATCCCACAATACAAAACCAAGAGCTCACATTTAGTAACAAAGCCCTCTCAAATGAAACTAATGTGGTGCATATAATGCACCCAGGACAGTCTCTGTGTACAGTTCTCAAGTGCTAGAAACAATGTGGAGAAAAAGCTCTTCTCAAATAATGGCCATGAAAATACAACATGATACTAGGTAGTAAAAGCAAGCAGTACTTTTACAGTAAACGGTTCTCTTTGCTATGAATTATGAGGTAAAATAAAATAAACACCAAATTATGGTGAGATAGAAGCCTCACATCTGGCAGTTTGCATGTATTGACGAGTACACTGAGAGATATACTGGCACTCCATGGACTCAGTCCCATTTGTCTGTCTTCAATAAGGTCTTAAATAATGTTTATAAAAAAATTATTGCAGCGGTATCCTAAATGCTGAGAATCCTACAGCATGACTTTGCATTTTTAACATCTTTTTTTTGACAGCAGTTTGGTTATTCGGTTGGGACGAGGTATCCCAGCAGTTCAGTGATGTGCTTCTGTGAAACACCAGGTAAGCCATCCAAACTCTACCCAACATCACCACAGATTACAGTGAGGACAGATCCAGTATGTCTACCTAAGCATCTGGGTTACCAGCTAAGAGTGAGACTGAAGATAATACAGGGTACACCTTTTATGATGGCTCAGTACCAGAGAAAAGCAAAGATTGCAACTGCAGAAGTCAGTTTTGGCTGGAGGGCATGTAGCAGCTCAATTTGTTGCATGAAGCTTACAATCCAAAAGCCAAAATCACAACTTCAAAAGAAGAACAGCAATGGATCTTTTTTTTTTGTGAGATTTAGAAGTACTTCTAAGAGAAATAGTATATAAGTCTAGCAAAGTCTAGCAGATGGAAATGCTGAGTACTATCCAAGAGCAAAATGACTGAAAGATGCAGACACGTTTTGATACACTTGCAAAATCATACTCTGGACTGTAGGTCAAAATTGCATAGATCAAATAAAAGGAGATGGTTTCAGAAAAGTAATAATATTTCATAAATATGTTAATTAATTATAAATTATAAAATATTATTTCCAAAGTATTTTTTAATTATATTCCCCATTACTTAAAATCCAGTCAAGGTGCTACATGCTGTTTTACCCATGAACAGGTATTCACTGGTTACAGAGGGTGCAAGGAACAGCACTGGTTTAACTAAGGCACAGGTTACACGGGCATACAAAGCCCAAGGACACTCCTCTATTTGCCTGAGGACCCACAGCACCCCTTGTGAAGGAAAGGGCTGGCAGGTTGTGAGCAGGGAGAGGAAAGCAACGCTCCCCAGAAAGCTAGTCTCAGCTGCCAGCTGCCCACCCCTCCTGCAGACAGGAGACAAGCCCCTGGTGCTGACAGCAGGCAGAGCAGGAGGGAACATTTTACATCCCTGATGTCCAAGAAAAAAAATCAACCTTATGCTTCTGGGCAACTTTAAACAGAAGGCAAAGAAATCCAATATACTTATTCAAATAAATGTCAAAAGGTTAATGCTATTATCCAAGGAACTTTGCCAACCAGAAATATCACATTTTATGATTGCTACAGCTTTACATTGTAAAATAGAAGCACTTCAAAAGCAACGGTTGGCACGCAGTGCAATACAAGCAATCCATTACATTTACCGTGTCTGAAACAAAACTTGTTTATGCTTAGAACGGGTGAGTGAATGAGACTACCTGGAGAGCTGATCTCAAAAGGCAGGGAGGCATAAGGGTTCATCCTACTTAACCACTGTTGTGGCT
The DNA here is from genome assembly GCF_001715985.3 of Manacus vitellinus. Taxonomy (NCBI): domain Eukaryota; kingdom Metazoa; phylum Chordata; class Aves; order Passeriformes; family Pipridae; genus Manacus; species Manacus vitellinus. The sequence goes on from NW_021940535.1 coordinate 31,220,670, forward strand.
GCATGACCTATGAGGAACAGTTTCAGTGCTAAAGAAGCTTCACTTTATACTGGCCTCAGATGCATCTGTTATGAAATGATCAGCATCAATTTCTAATTTAAAAGTTACATATATTAGTTTATTTCCCTCTGGGATGAAAGAAATCCGTATGAAAAATTCCTCATATCCCGTCTAGTCCTCTGTTACAAATCAAACTGAACAAGTCAGAAGTTTATTGCACTTCATTACATGTTCGTATCATGGATGAGATCAGAACTGATTTTGATTTTTTTTTCTCTAGAAAAGTCAAATGAAACCGATTTAAATTATTTTTGTAGATATCCTCTAAAGTTGGTGTACAAGAAAATCTGTCCAATAACATGCCAGTAGATTAGTATTTCAAAGGAAGTATTTATAACTGACCAAATAGCAATTAGATATTATAAAAATTCTATATCAACATATTTATTACTTCCTTTAGTCATCCATTTAAAAGACCTTATTAAAAAGACTTGTTTTCCCAAAGGACAATTTCTTCTCTAAATTAAGATAGCACTTTCTATATTGTAAGAGTCACACGACTTTCAACAATTTATTAAAATGGTCTCCTCATTGCACAAATTGACCATATATATAATACACCATTTTTTCTTCAAACTATTTTCAGGATTTAACTGACATGTATGTAAAAGCATCTGCATATGGGGGTACAATGGCTGCCAGAAAGGATGCAGCCTACTAAAAAAGTATTAAAGTTAACATTGGAATATTAAATGTTATTTTATGTGCCCAAAATTCACATTTCAACAGTCATATCTAAAGACAAGTTTGAGAAATGAGTATAAACAGGAAGTTGAGAGCAGAGCAAATTTATTTTCACCCTTGAATCCTGATACAACCAGTAAACTCAAAAAGTAGGTGCTCACCAGTTCTATAAAACTTCAGCAGTAAAACAACACAGGTAAAAATTTGTGCTTATCACCTAATAACTATTAGAATAGTAATTATAATACATAATATATGTTACTAGTGTGTCCTTCAGCTGAGGCTCAACCTCTCCTCCTTTCAGCACTGTGGCAAAGAAATGGGTCTGGAATCTAACCTTCTTGCTATACTTCACATGTATGAGAACTTAATGCCCTGTTTCTTTCCCCTTTAGAAAGGAGCATGCCATCATCCCACAAGGAACACGATGGGCTCAATAATTCCCATGCTTCACAGAAAGTTAACTAGGTAGGCAGGTTGGTGGACATTCATACCAAGACAACTTGATTTTTTCTCTTGTACCCATTTGCTAGTTCTATTGTGAATTTAAATGAAAGCAGGTGATGTGATGGTTGAGTTTTCCTAAGAAATACTCCTTCACAAGAACATGACTATCAAAGCCTATTATGTGACTGCTGGTCAAACACAGCCTAGTAGAAAAGGAATTACATCTCTGACTCTGTAAACTCAACATGTATCAGCATTTCAAACATCCATATTTTAAAAGACTCCTTTCTTTGACCATGTAAACTATTTTCAGGCAAAAACCTCCCTTCTCCTGCAAGTTCATTACTTTAAGTACTTAAACAGGTAAAATGGTATCAGAAAGACTTAAAAAAAAGGAACATAGTCATTATGCGTTTATATGGTATATAATGGATATAAGTTCAGCTTTGATAGAAGCAAAATTAAAAGTGCCAGACACCCCTGCTACAGAAGTTTTGGTGTGAACTAAGCCAAAAAAGTTCTTTCAACACAAAGACAACAGAAGAAAAATAGGCTAAAGAGAAAAGGGATTTTGGAAGCCACCAAGGCACACTGAGATACTTGGTTTGATGATACTCACCTACTATGTTCTAGCATAAACTGAAGTACTGCTTAAACTATATACAAATACACACAAATTATGTAATATCCCACTTTTGTCTATGGGACCTCCTGAACGCAAAAAAGACTTTGCAAAGTGAATACTTCTTTGCCTATTCCTCCAAATCCCCCTTAGGAAATGTAGGCAGCCTGAAAATGCAAGGTGTAGGTGAGGTGTCTAGGAAGGAGACACCGTTAGAAGTACAAAGCAAAAGAATATATTAGCAAAAACAAAGTCTATAATTAAATTAAAAGTAAATTGTCTGGTAAAAACTTAAAAATTGTATAAGTATTTGAAATCAATAAGCCTTTGTTGAGAGAAAGCTGACAAAATGGCAGTTATCAAAGAGCTCCAGGCTTAGCTGGAAGGGGCTAGAGCGATGTTTAGAGAGCGTTCACCAACGCCCTGACCGGTATAGAGATGGACAAACAGGTTAGTAGGAACGGGCAAAACAGGCAAGAATTCATAGATCTAGTACCTCCGTTTGTTGCCTTTTTGCTGCTTCTCAATTCATTTTGCTTATCAAGCAAAAACCAAAAAGCACTGAAACGAAATGAATGAGACTATTCATTAGCCAACCTAGACTAGACAGATCTTTTAAGGAAACAAATTGAATGAAAACAAACAACAGATCAGAGGGATGTGATACTACCAAGCAACTGATTAAAAAAAATCAGAGGTATACACTGAATTGGAAAATATTGAGGCTTTTCCAAAGGTTCATCACCTGCTAAGACACCAAAACTATCCTAAAAGTTCCCAGGTAAGGCACAGCTGTACCTGTTTTCAGAGAATGTCTCTCCTGAAGTATAACTGCACTTTACTGGCTCATGAACTTCCCAAGTGCTAACATGACATGCAAAGAAAAGGCAAGGACGCTCAGGGAAGGCAACCATGTTAGTACCCAAATAGGAGAGATACAAAGATCTTAACAAACTCCTTTTTGCTTTGTCTTGCTACAGGACCCAAACACACAAAGGGACCATAACAAATAAAATACTCCTGAAAGTATTAGAAATTGCTAATTAAGAATTCTTTTCTGTATTTTTAGCGAAAAGATAAATTAAACAAGGCTATGTTAGTGCTCATTCTCTTTGTCAATAAATAAGGGGTAAAAGTTAGTCTTTTATAAAGAACCACGTGATTTCCTCATCTACAGTCTGACACAAGAACATATTCTTCTTGCCTCCTCTATTTTTCTTTTTTTTTTAACTCTTCTCTCTTAACACAAGTCAATATTTATTTATGCAATTTAGAACAGATGCTATTTCTGTTCTTCAGTTATCCAGACAATCTGCATACAGTATCCTGACAACTGAATTTATATTTTAATCACATACTGCTTTCCTTTGTTATTTTGCTTTTACTTGCTTTTACTGGCATGTGGGTATATGGCACATGGCTGTAAAAAAATCCTGCATGGCTAAATTCTGTAATGCAGACTTTTGAAAGCAATCAAAGAATAACTTAAATATGAACAGTTACTGATTCTCAAAAACAACAAAATGCAAAGCTGTTTTACAAGATCACCATTTAAATCTCTGCTTGTACATTTTGTATATGCTATATATGCATTTATATACTACAGGTTAAAAAAACTTAATTTCTCAACTATTTAAGCAATAGTATTATCACTGTCATAAGCGGAAACTAATTCCCAAATGTCACTCAGAGAGCAAAAACTTAAATGCTGACCAGGAAACAACCCTCATATTCTGAGCCCTGCACTCCCATTCCTTATTCAGGGACTTCTAGAGAACAGGTAAAAACCTAGAGAGGGATGCAATCCTTTAGTTAAAAAGCATCATGTCTCTGCACAGCAAACTGAACACTGAAATGATATCTATTACACAAGCATTCTTCAAAATATACTTCCAGTATCATATCAGTCCATTATTTCTCTACTAACATTTAAAAAAAACTCCACTTTTTTCAAGACATAATTACACATTTAGACGTTACAGAAAAATAGCCTCAGCATTGCCTGTTATGGATAGAAGAGTAATTTAGCCTTTGTGTGGGACATCACTTCAGAGTTCTAGTATCCATCCCTCAACATGCTTCTGTAAGGTAAAACATTGGATAAATCTTCTCTGACACATTTTTATTAAAGAAGGCTGCAGGATTAAAAGTTGCACTATCCTTTCCTAAGGTATCAGATATTAGCTAATCCTAGCACACTGATTGATTTATTTGGTATGTTAAAAATTCTGTAACACCTTTACTCACCAGGGAGGAGCCAATGACAATCTGTGTAACTGCCCCATGGCACTGACCAATTTTTGACTATGATTTTGTGTTTAGCAGTTCTTTCACATTATAATCCATGAAGTAGCATATTCATGAAGTGGAAGAAGGAAAATTTCATTCAACATGTAAAGTTTAAAAAACAATCTCCTCCCTCAACAAACAAAGCTTCATAAAAAAGTACATACTGAATATATGTAAATGTAATATAGGTTTATTGTATCAATCTTTAGAATAGTTGAATATTTTGTAGGTATGTTTATTTTTGTGCTTTAACTTAGATTTTGTATACCTATTATGTATAATCATTTAACATTTGTATATTGATATGTACTATTAATATATTAGATATCTTATTAACAAGTATTTAAATAAGCCACATATAAAATATAACTAACTTTAAAAGTGAAGGAAAATCTGGATTAAACACTAATAAATCAGTAATGTCTCTAAAATAAAAGATAATATACTCAATGGATTTGCTGTGGGTTTTTTTTTTATTTTGGTTGGGGTTTTTTGTTGTCTGTTTTGTTTTGCTTTATTTGCTTGGTTGGGGTTTTTTTACTTAGAATGTGATCATTTGAAGAGTTTCCCAGAATGTCCATGCAGATTCCAAGATGGAAAAGAACAATCATCCCAACCAGCATGGTGAACTCCCTGCAGGTCAGATCAACAGCTGTGCTGAAAGGCCCTTGGCTGGTGTCTCCCAGAATCCCATCCCTCCTACACGTGGGATTATGTCTGAACCATGCGATGGGTCACAGCAGGCAAGGGCAAACCTCACCACTGCCTTCATCTGCCTCAGAGCAGGGATTAGAGAGGGATTGGAGCTCCCAAGGGAAAGGACGAGAAACCACAGACACAAGCCCGCATGTGGGAAATTTTTGTTAGAAGTAAGCAAGATTTCTCCCTGTGATGATGCTCCAGTGTGGGAACAGGGCACCCAGAAAGACTCCAGAATCTTCCTGGCTTTGGGAAGATGCAAAATTGAAATGGGCTGAGCCCCGAGCAGACTGGTCTGCCTTCACCTGCTCTGAGTAAGGGCTGGATAAGAAGGTGTCCTCAGATCCCTTTTTGAGCTCAACTGCCCTGTGACACCAGTCCGTGCTCCTGTGTATGGGCACAAGAAAATTCTGCATCAATGCATCAGATAATCAGCATTTAGTTAAACAGTGGTGGTCAAGACTGAGATAAATCCCCAAATGACAACTTTAAAGCCTTTTTTTTGAAGTGTTTCCTAAGATTAAAGTGTTACATTTTGCAAGCTTTTATCACCCAGTCCCTACCTCCCATATCACCTCTCCACATCTCTTCCCATACAACTTCTTCCCTGCTACTGCAATCAGGCCAGTGAGTCTGATGCAGAGCTTGATCTTCTGCCCTGTTCCTCAAAACACACATGCATTTTGGCCCCTGTTCTGCAGTGGGGGCTTCTCCTGAAATTTCTTATTTTTAACCCCCTGGTGCTGGCCTTCTCTGTTATAAATTTGCCAGCAACCAGAAAAATATACAAGTACTTTAACTGTGAGGGAAAGGAGGCAATCAGATTGTAAATATCATATTGGAGAAACAATTTTATACTTTCAACACTGGAAATCCTTTTATAAGTAGAAAGTTTAAGCTTTGTAAAAGGCTACAAGGAAGGGGAAAGAGGCATTCTCTGCACAGAACAGTATAATTCTCTCTGACAGTCTCTCATTAAAGTAAATTGTTATTACTTCTCATTAAAGAAACTTCATACCTACTCATGTCCTATATTTTCTCTTTCCACTACTGTGCACCAACTACCATGAACAGTTCTTGCATTACATTCAGTGATAAACAGTATGTCCTAAAGCCACTAAAAATGCACATCTGTCAACAGCATTTAATGCTGTGATGAATGGAACTCATCAACTAGCGTAGGGTTTTCCTATTTGACTCACTTTTCCTCGAGTGCTTGGACAATCCTTTACTGTGATACTGTAATTTTAACGTAATACAATGATGGATTCCTAATCACAGAACTGCTGTACATTACCTGTTTTTTAAACAGTATTCTGTAAGCCACAAGTAGTTCCTGAAACACAAGAGTCAAGCACAACTCTTCAACATCATACATCAGGAAACCTAAACTCTGTCTGAGAAAAGATTTTATGACCTATTTCTGAAACATATATAGCCTGTATAAAAATTCAGCACCCTATCTCTAAGTTCAAGTTTACAGAAATAGGATTACCGATAAAAAGACAATCTGCGATGAATTTTGCTTCTATATAGTTCTTTTTGCTGGAAATTCTATTTAAGAAAGCAGTATTTGGACTATGTTTTAAGAGTTGTACAGATATTGCTAAAATAGAAATATAATAATTTTAGAGAGTGGTGTAATTATTTAAATTTACCTAAAAATGGAAATGAAAAACAATCTTGTATTACAAAAAGCAGATTGTCCAAATCAGAAGACTGATTAGCACTAGAAAATATTGTATTTATATCCCATCGGTTACTGTGATCTAATCAGACACATAATAAACAGAAGTCTATCTTTAGTCCGAAGTGAACCCTATTTACTCATAGTGAAAGGCTATGACATACCAGGAAAGGCTTAACCCACTCTCCTCCCATCTGTTGCCAACCTAAGTGGCTTAGCAACTTAGTTCTTCCCACAAGCACAGTATCAGATATCTTGTCTGTATGCAGTTCTCATTCCACTTCCTTATACACAAGAATCTGAAGATTGCTAATGATCTGTAATCCAGCTATAAACAGAAAGAAGTGGATAATCGCTTTAGGAGGTACTCTCTGAAACATTAACAGATTACTAGACTGCAAGAATATTAAAGATCAAAAGCTCAGTGACAGTAATGAAGTAAAGGTTTCCTTTCTTAAACACAGGGCAGTGATATATTGCTTATAAATAATTAGCACTATTTCTTATGACAGATTCAAGTAAGAAGTTACCCAGCCATTGATCAAGTTTTGCCAAGGAATGGAAATAAGGAGTTTCCTACATTTTTTCTGGGTCTTTACATATAGAGAGGAGAAAAGATGAGAATTCAAGTCACTGCTATTCTTAATTACCCAATGCAGGTGTTCCCTCACTCCTCCCTTCCTCTGGTTGTTTGGAAGAGCAGGGATATGTGAGGTTGTGGCCAATGGTAGTATTCTTTCTTATCCTTCTGCAGTCTCCTAATCTGCATTTTACATTATCACTGCTCAGAGAAACACTGTGCCTTTTCAAATGTCATCATGGCTGGCTACTACCACCCTAGCCTGATGTCAGAGGCTGGGGGGAGTCAAGTGTTTCACATAAAATTTGAAGTATTTGTTTTGCATCAGCATTGATGCACTTTCTCCAAGAAGCACATAAGAAAAACATGAGCCTTAATCTGTTCGGCAGGTCTATTCAGAAAATGGTTCAGAAGCAAATAAAAATGTCAGCAATACCTATCCAGGCTGAGTAAGATAATCACAGTGGACAGTGGAATAAACAGTAACGGTAAGTATAAAGGAAAGTGAAAACTATAAAATAAAGACTGGACATTGAATCAAGAGACAGGACAAAACATTATACAGCATTTTTTTTAAACAGATTGAGAATAATTTCTTTAATCTCATCTTGGTAATGTAAAGATTGCCTCTGGACAATATTTCATCTTACAGACAGACCCTTCTGCTTAAAACATCTAGAAAGGTGCAAAACCAACTTCACAAAATTTTCCAGTGTTTGCATATATTTCAGCATGAAAAGTCCTTTGAGTTGCACATACTGGTTAAGTGCTCATACACTTTCCCCTTGGCAAGGCATTTCTGCTCCTTGCATCATTACAGCTTTTTTATCTACTACTTCTTGGGGCAAAACCTCCCCTTGTGCAGAAAAGACTTCTCCCAAGATGCATGGGAAGAGCACAAAACATTACTCTTAAAAAAACAGGTCCTCACACTGTATCTGCCAATTTTCCCATTTACAGTGTTCCTAGTTATTTCTGCCAAGCTATAAAAAGTACCTATTTCAAAAAAATTCTTGTACAAAGAAGGAGCAAGCCAAAGTTTATTGTGTACCTGAAGTTAATTTCAGAAGTATAAACCAAAGCTCCTTCATTTTGGAAAGAAGTATCTACTGTCCTAGGCAGATACTAAACAATGTAAGTAATCTGGATTAGAGTTAATTAGCGCTGCTACTCTGAAGCTTGTGACTGCCTGTCCCAGACACATTGCTAAACCAGAGTGCAGTGGAAGTCCTTGTGCTGTAATTAAGATTCAGATGCACTAGTGGAACTTTTGCATTTTATTCAAAATTCTCTATACTTATGATGGTATTCTCTCCTTACAAAGTGGTAACAGAAGACCAGAAGCAGATCTGCAAGCCTGCCACGAGAATCAGAACAACCCACCCCCTAACAAAAGGCTCTGACAGAAGTAAATTAGACTACCTCTGCTTTTAAAAACTTCTGCTTGCCCTACAATCGGGATGTATTTGTGGCCACTTGACTTGCAGCTGGTGCAGGTTTGCTGTTTAAACCAATGCTGAAGTTGCAGCCAGCATGGCCTGTGTTCCTACACCATCACCAGCTCAAGACAAGGACAGGAGACAGAAAGTGGAGTGGGGAAGATATTTGTGAGGTCCCTCTCCTGTATAAACACAAGACTGCCAGGAAAGGATGTAGACACACTCAGTGATGGGACAAAGGGCAACATCCGTTCATTTTCCCCTCATGGTTGATACACCAACATCCTTTCTTTAAGACAGCTCTCAAAGAAAGTTTTTTATATACTTCTCTATCCATACCCCTTTTCTGGCCCAGACACACAAGCCCCTTCCACTTTCCTCTAACTCTCAGGCCTCAAAAACCACTGTAAACAGGCTGGTGACCTGAGATGCTGCTGTGGATTGCTACAGCCGGTACTCACAAAAGGGTTGAGATTTCAGGCTGTATCTATATTAGTATATAACTAATCCTAGTAATTTAACAGTAGGAATGACTGTGACAGTGGTCACACCATATTCAGTTTCACAGAGCAGATACAGCTTTGCAGAGAAATATTCCTACAGACATCAAATAGGCCGCAGACATTTAAAGGAAACAAAGAAATACCAGAAGTCTATTTAAGACTTGTTCTAATAAAAAGGGATGTGTGGGACAAAAAGTCAGATCAAATAAAATTAACTTCCAGAAAAGCTCTATAAGCTAAAACAAGAGATGAACATATGCAGAAGGAAGAGGTGCCATAAAACCTAACCTTGAACTGAATATTACTAACAAACTAAAGCTGACTTCCATTACATTATTATATGCTTCAATGTCTCTAAAGGCCTTTTCACCCTCTACAATAGTCTACTGTAATTGTCACAGGGTAATCAGATCTGTTGAGTATGCAGGAACTCACTCGCTTTCAAAATGTTATGGTGCTTACAAAGGATTTTATTCATTAGACAGATTAATAGCTGTTCTTTGAACTCCCTCTCCTTCACACAAGTCTGTGCTGAGTGCCAGTCCAGTGCTCGCTGAAGAAAGTAGAGAAGGGCTTTAGGAACTCACCTCTCAGAAGAAAAGCAAGCTTACATGAAAAATCTTACTGGGAATTGTAAAAGAAAATAAATTCTCAAGCTAGCACGATTCCCTTAATTATTAAAATAGACTAGCCATAAAAATAAATTCTCAGTGATAATATAAGAGGAATCTGATTACAATCTTACTCCTTCTCCTCTTCCCCCACTTCAGAATCAGATCGTTCTGGTTTTCTAGTCTACATCTTGCAAACTTCTTAGGTACCATGATAAAAATATTACAGAAGTCTCTGCCACAGACATGTATGTAAATATCTTGTGCATTATACAAATATAATCTAAGCACAGATAAGCTGCAAGAAAGAAAGCAAGGGCATACTTATATCATGCTGACACTTTTTCACCATGTGCTTTATGGAAAGGGTTGTTAATGTAGGTTCCTTGTATTGATGTGAGATAGTTATTCTTAAAAATAAAACAGAAATGGTTTTCTGCTTTTATGTTTAATGTTTATAAATGTTTTATTCACCAAACTTCTTAAATGACATTTTAAAATCACATTTAAAACTTACTGGAGGACACAAATATAATAAATTTTCATTTATTCAAATATATAATTTTATATATATTCTTATGTTCATCTTGTGATGAAAAAGAGTCTGAAACAGTTTAGAGGCTGCATACAACTATTCTTCATTGCAAACAGGCTAAAGTGCCTACACTCTTTGATATCTGTATTCTTATACGTATATTTAAATAATTAACGAAAATTACAGTATTTGGAAATTTCTTAAATATTCTTAAGATGTTAAATTCATTTATTCTAAATTCAAACCCAAAGAAATGATGACTCAGATTAGAGCAAGGTTGAGAAATGTTATCCTAAGGCTATATTTTTCCAGGGATGCTTAACATCTGAAAATGATAGCTCACTGAAGGATTAATTTTCTCCCCCCTTCCTCTACCTCTAGTATTGTTACTCACATTTTGCTTCAAGAAATAACATTTAGGGAAGCCTGGGACTCTTGTTTTAAATGAAACAGTTTTGAAAGATCAAAAGGTAACAACACCAGAAAAAACCCTGCCATTACTGTAAACTGGCAACTTCCAATTTAATGGAATGACATCTTGGAATGCCATCTGTAGTTTCATTCAATTAATCTTTCCTATAGTTCTCATTAAAGACAACGAAGCAGATACTCAGTACACCCTGGCAGAATATCACTGACTGACATCAGCCTAACCATGCTAAAGACTTGGCTCAATGCTTACAACAGGAGATACCATCCAAATAACAAATTCACCTAAAATGAATATAGTCATAACTATGGATGGACAGAAATAAAACACCTAGCTGATTTATGACTGAACTGCCTACGACAAAATAAAAGCAGCTATCACAGTGCCAGCAATAATCTTTCTAAACCCATGTACACAGCTTGCGCCACAACATGAAAAAAGTATTTGTTACTTGCAACAAAAAGTAAAAAAACCCCATAATACGGACTTCTAAGATATTTTTTCCAGATGCAAGAATCCTTCCTAGCAGAACAAAGGGAGCACAGTCTGAGGTGCGACACTGTGGTGTCAGGCTCATCATAAGCTCTTTTATAATTGTTTGAACATATGGAATGCAAAGGAGAGCCTACATGGTCTCGTTTCCTCTTCTTAAGGGACAACAATAAGCTCTGCACATAAGAATTAACACTCAAAGTACTGAAGTAAACAGCAGTCAGAGTATTTTGAAAAGATAAATCACATCACAATTAAATACAGGCAACAGCCAGTTATAACTTAGAGAATAATTACGGTAATGAGGAACAAAAACAAGGGCATTGCTTTTACTTTATATGACATGCACGTGAACGACAACAAAACTTTACTGAAAATTTCCCACATGCATTACTGGCCCTTTCATATAGAAGAAGTCTACCCCTACAAACTGATGAGGGAGCACAGGGCTTGCATTCCTGGGCAGGGAGGCTAGAGAAGGAGAAGGGCTGCTGGCCACTGGAGGCAAAAAACTCCTTATGAAAGAAAATTTGGGAAGATAGGCAGACAGAACATCTGTAAAGTACATTTTCTCCCCTGCTAAGAATTCAATTCAGCTTCCGTTCCAAGTCAGTGAGAGACTTCCCAGTATAGAAAGGTTGCTTAATTTCTTTTTGGTTTTAATCTGTTTATTCTAAATTAGATCTCAACTTGAGAGTGTTTTTCTTCCTTGAGCATGGAGAAGTAAAGGAAGTCCATTGATTCCTCTTCAAGTGTAATAATAGATATTAAATCTCAGAGATGTAATGAAAGATAGTTTGCTATTTTAAAAAAAAATAAAGTTAAAAGGAACCCTCTCTCACGTATAGAACCACTAAACCTTGCAAACAGTGTTTTCTTGCCATATACATTAACTGCACTTCACTGAGAATTTCACTTAATATCAAAACAACCAAAGATGGTATCTACCAAACTAGAAATCATATCCCAGACTGGGAGGATCCTGCCAGTCTCACATTCCAGTGTAAGAAGGACCACAGTTATGCAGAATAATAATTTCAGCAAGACAGCTGCAGTTTTCCCATTGTTTTGCCTGCTGTCCTCTCCTCATCCCTTTCCCACAGTTCACTTTCTTGCCACCTTTTCTCTTTTAATGCTTTTCTCTATCCAGTAAGAGCAGCTCCCCGTTAGGGATGCTGCTGGGGAACATGCCTGGATGCCTTGCTGCTGGCTGTCATCCTAGGGATGGACCTGGACTATAGTTCCTTGAATACTAGCCAGACTTACACATATTTAAGTGGATAGCAATTGATTTCAAATCAAAGGTCTGCATAAATGTGATGTTCAATCTGAGCAGCAGCAGCAAAGCATAAGGTTGAACAAAAAAGATTTTGCAGGTGTCTGTCATACCAAAAGCCTGCATAGAGGTGGTAACCCTGACCCCTCCCTAAACTCCAGCAAGCCAGTGATGCCACCATGAAGGGCTTTCCACAATCAGTAATACCTTTACTCAGAAAAGGAGTTAATTTGCGCTCTAATTTTCCATCTGCAGTTCAGTAACTCAGCAGAGTGCTCCAGCTTATCGAAGCCTGATGACTCCCGTGAACACAGTAAACCTCAAATAGCTGACAAGTGCCATAGCTCTAGCCACTATTTCTCCTACCCACCCTTCTTCCAAAATCTTTGTTGTTTAAAGCCAGTATAGTTACACAGTAAACAACCCACTAACCAGGCTGACAGACATGCTAAACTGTCTAGGAGCAGCCCACGTTTGTCTTACTGCAAGTGCTGCAAAAATGCTGAAGGGTCGGCTGGCTGAGGTGAGGCTACACACCCCACATTTTCTTTCCTTCTATTGTCAGCCATTAAAAAAAATCACAAAACCAGAAACGCATGCCAGAAAAGGATAAGGGATATAAATGGACTTTTAAGGTAGATAAAAAAAGAACAAGGAAGTATAATGCACAACAGAAGGAAGCAAAGCAGCAAAGACACCTCAAAATCTTTAACGATGAACTATATGTGTGTTTAAGGAGACAATATGACAACATCAGGTAAAGATGTGAAAGACTGATATATTATTGCCAAAATAAAATATGCCACTAAACCTCTGGCAGGAAGACAAGTGGAATCTATAAACAGGAGTAATTATACTAACAAGCAACTTACATACCAGAAATACTGAATAAAGACAAATAATAATTAATTCTTTGTGACAGCTGTCGCTAGATTATAGCAATCACATTAGCACTCAGAAGCAAAACTACAAAAACAGTCACCAAAATGGCCTTTATTTTTCAAATGTTTTAATTAACATACCAGTTTGGGGAGCTGTTTAAGTCCATTCCTAAATTAATTACAATTCTGAGCTATGTGTACTTCAATGCAGGCAAATCTCACTCTTCTCATTATGTCAATGAAATAACAGTGGCACACTTGAAAGCTAATTTAGAAAATCAATTTCCAGTACAAATAGATTTAACCATTTGGGGGAGTTTACTTCCCATACAGTGTACCTTTTATATATCTAGCTTTGGCTATGCAAATGAGTCCTTCATTTTCCCAAGCAGACTGGATTCTTTTTTCCTAATTTGAAAACTTTGAATGAATTTCACATATATTTGATTGTTCTTCCTTAACACAGGAAAGGAACGTGCCATGACCTCTGCTGCTGCTCTTGAAAGGTACGTTTTACAAGCTAATTGTCGTACAAAGCACTGCAACTTCATGTTCTAAAGTTTAAGTGTTTTACTGATTAGTTAAACTTCATTGCAAAAGCAACGGGGAAAACTTATTGTTGCAATTTACTAAGGGCAATCTCTAGCAAAAAGAAACTATTTTTTTGTGCTTCCTGTACATCCTGTATTCGGCTTCAGCTCTGATGTTTGTGAAAAGTGGGAGTTACTGCTGCAAAGCAAAACAAAGCAGGACTCTACATATAGATAACATATCAATGAATACACTAAACACTCCTCTTTCATAATAGTTTTGTTATGCCCACAGATCTCATGGAAAGGCTGTAAAGAAAACAACTAAAGCCACCAAACCCTTCTGAGGCAAAGGGGGCTTGGTTACACAGAAGGAAATTCTAGAGGAATTACCTTAATATTTTCAGTTATACTAATATCTCTCCTACCTTTTGAGGATTTAACACAAAATGTAAAGCTGCAGAAGTATGTATTAGGAAAACATCTACAGAAAAAAATCCACAGACATGTCTTGAGGGAATGAGTTCTAGCACAGCTTTCAAAACCGTTCTTTTAATGCAAACAAGTTTGAAGTTTGGTAGCTTTACTTTTAACTCAGGACATTGTTGTTACATTTCTGTAGCATTTTGGGGTTTTTTCTTTCCCGTCTGTTTGTTCTTTAAATAGCATTTGGTGGCCTGGAAAGATATCGAGTCAGATTTCCTGAAAAGGGACTGTGATTTTAATAGCAGCAGCATCTGATCCTGTGTGTTTCCGTCAGATAGAGCAGAAACACCACCTAATTTCTGCAGTTGTGCTCTGGATGTTAAGAATCATCTGAAAGCCTGAGAGAGCAGGAATTTGCTGCTTCATACCAGGTAAACCAATCTCAAAGTGTCTCTAATAACTAATTCCTCTTTTTACAAGGTAACTTTTTTTTCAGGTGAGTTCAGTGGCTCGGTCCATCCTGGTAGCTAACATCATGGAGCTGCAGCTCAACAAAGGTAGACTGAAATGACTGCTAGAATGGAAGGAGAGAATGAAGTTCCTTCCAACCATGCCAGCTGCACAGCATCCACAAGTTCAACCCAAGCAGTGCCTCCAGAGCTCTGGGGTCCCACTGGGAAGACCTATCTGCATTAAAAGAATTGCTATTTCTGGAATACTTACTGAAGTCTTACACAACACTCTTACCAGTTGTGTTATCTGCTCCAGAAACTGTAGCAGTGTGCACTGCAGCACACTTGGAGAACTAAGGAAAATGCTTTTTATAGCACAGAATAAACCTTAAGAGGCCATGCTGCAGCAGGGCCTATGTTCAAGAGTCAACACAGTGCTTGATGCCTAAAAAATAGTGACAATGGCAACACAGAGATGATGATAGTTTTATCTAAACACTTGTGTAAACAGGATTTGGAAGAACAATGTTAAAATTGACTTCTGTGACTTGATACAATCAACACCATCCAAAAGACAAAACACTGTGGTATTGAGTGACACGCCTAAGTTCATGCACAGGTTATTTCCCTCACCTTTAGCTAAAATATCAATCATTTGGAAGGTATCCATTTCCTTGGCTGTTTAAACATGGTATTAAAAACAACTGAGTATCCAGCTCAGGGGGTCTTTCAAAAGCCCAATTGTGAACCAGTGTCATAACTATTTTTGACAGTTAAAGTTGCACATAGGATTGTCAAGATGTTTTTGGGTTAGTGTGGCAGGACCAGAGAGAGACCCTTGTGAAAACTGCTTTGCTTCCCTTCTGCTCCTGTCCTCCCTCGTATGCTTTCATCTGCATTACTTGTACTGACTCTGCAATCCTCACCTAGTCATCCTCGTTGAACTCCTCATGCCTCTTCTCTTTTACCCTACATTTTCCTGTTCTCTTTATATGACATTACAGGGGAAGAGTGTTCACACCACGTCATTTCAGGTTAGGAAGCTTGCTTTCCTATTTGAACAATGGCTGTAGCATCTCCACCCCACAGCTCAGAAGAGAAAAACTCATTAGGAGTAGCACGGGGAACCCACGCACACCCCAGAGGAGGCTGTCAGGGAGCCCCAGCCCAGCAGGCAGACAAGCCTGCTTTCTGATACCTGAAGGCAGGCGGGCAACCTCCCACACTTCAAGCCCACTCCTTAAGCACTATTTAAATCTTCTTGAGCAAATAAAACCTATAAAGGGAAATATTGTTGAAATATAAATTTTATTAACTACTGTATAACCCTTCAAACGAAGCCCTTACACAACAGTCTCACAACCTCTTCTACTGCCCAGAAGTGTGAACAGGCGCTTGCTTTCTTTACAGTATGAGCACTGTATGT
The DNA here is from genome assembly GCF_001715985.3 of Manacus vitellinus. Lineage (NCBI taxonomy): Eukaryota > Metazoa > Chordata > Aves > Passeriformes > Pipridae > Manacus > Manacus vitellinus. Next base: position 31,236,739 of record NW_021940535.1, read on the forward strand.
GAATTAACACAGGAAGGATATTATAAGTGTGGCCAGTTCTCCACTGGCCACACTAAACCCAACATGTGAAAATCATCCTGACGCAACAGCAAGGAGAGCTGTGGGGCTGACAGAAAGAGCTGTATGGAACTGCAGGTGGCTGTACTGCAGGCAGGAGTTGCAACCAAGAGGAGGGATCTCTATGCAGACACGGACACTGTGTCTTGAACATGCTCATATTTCGCCCACAGGGCAGGAGGAGGAAATCCAACTATTCAGTCAATAACACACATGCTTCTCCAAGACTCATGCATCTGTATGATAAGTGATCTGTCAGACATTTATTCAGAACAAGTTAAAAGGCTGATTATAAAGCAATCACAAGAAAAAACATTTCATACTCTTCCAAATCCATAACAAGACACTGTGACTCTTCCAAAGCACATTGGAGAAGTTTACCTGGACTCTTGGACTACTAATGTAAAAGTAATTCCTCTTTCCTACTTGTTTCCCTCTCAGAACATGCTGAGCAAGCAGTGGAGCACCTCACACTTCGATGTTAGAATAGATTTTTTTTATAGTGTAGCATTTCCACCGAAGATTTAGCCAAGAATTTTTAAAAATATATTACCTAATGTTTAGTTTAAAATAAGTTTCATCTGTTCATTTATGGAAGGTGTGAACTGAAATTCTTTTAATGCCTGTTTATACTGATTTTCAACCAGGCCTTTATAGATTTCCTGATCTCAGCAGCTTTTGTAACATTCCTGGAACTCAAAACCTGATGAGCCAATTTCTGTTGGTTTTTCACCTTGACATACTGTATTAAAAAACTGAAGCTTGAAGCAATTTTTCATAGCTAAATTAATGGTTCCTGGAAAGAGCTTAAAATGAAAAAAACTGCCACAAGCTACAGTGTAAATATCATGGTTAAGTTCTAACACCATCTAAGCCTTTCAGCACGGTTTCTGCTCACAAACAGTTTGACTACATTCTCAATGTCTAGTGATTTTCAAACCCTGTTTGGTATGCATGTGCTAGTTTTAGACAGTTGTCACCACATGAAAGTGGTTCCTTAATATCACCATTCCTCTTACCACAAGTAATATAAACTGATACTTTTAAAGGTAAATTTACTTGGAATTCAAAATCAGAAAAAGCACATTGTTTGATACAGCTATTTTTGTCTTCCCTGACAATCAAAAAAAAGGTTTTTGCACCACAAACCACAAGTTTTACATTTCAAAACATAAAAAAGTAAAAACGTAAAATATCTTCCTCCATATGATCAGTTTTTCTCTGGTACTAAATAAAGTGAAAATTAATAGAGAGAAATCCTTCTCTATTCACCCTCCCCCAAAAAAGTGATAAAATATTTATCTTGTGGTAAATATAATTATTTGTGTGGAGTATATAGGACAGGTTTAATTTAAGCAAGATCAGTTTATTTAAGTATTAAGAGCCATGGGGGCTTGCCAAAAGACATTTTCTCTCCATGCACTTCCACACAAAATCATTAAGGACAGAATGGTCAGGTATACATCGTGGTTGAATTCCATAAATAGCAGTAAACATTCGGCTTGAATTTAATACAGAGAATTCTGTAAGAGCTGCACAGAGATTTTCCACCTGTTTTAAAGCATAAGCTGCATACAGTTCTCTACCAGTAGATACATTTGCCCAAAGGATGCCATCACAAATTGTTCTCCTATTTAAGTTTCACTTAATGCTTCAATAAATCCATGTAGATACACTTATTCTACAGTGCCTTCCAGGTATTTATGTATAATATACAACTCTCTGTGTGCACAAGCATGTACACATGTTTCCTATGCTTAATTTCTCAATGCAATTCTTAGCGTTCCAATTAAGGTTTTCCAATATTAAAGAGGAGAACTTCTATTGTTTCATGCAGTATTCTTTCAAATGGCCTCAAAGAGTTATTTAGCGCCTTTTTTTTCCTAAGTGCATAAGAATTATTTCTTGAAAATTACTATTCTCCAAAGTTTCTGGAAGTTTTCCAGCAACAACCTTCTCTTACGTCTCTTTACAAGGACTGCATTATTACTTTCCTTTGATACTAGTTTTTCTGCTAAAGGCTTTTTGTGTTCATTTCTCCATCTTCAAAAATGTACCAGGGAACAGAACAAATCCTCAATCTTCTCGGAAGAAATATTTTTACCTGTACACTTGTTTGATCCCAGAACCTCACCACTTGAATGTAGCCACCTGGATCACTGGATAGTACTGCCACCACCCTCAGGCGCCAACCAGGCACCACTCACTGGGTTGCCCAGGACCACGCTGGCGATCAACCTCCCTTCGGCCCTCCACGCTCCCGGGGATGCCAAGGAGCCCCAGTGCTGACTCACACCACCAAAGATCTCCCTGAAGGTTTTCTTTGCCAGCAGAAGGTTTAGAAGAGCATTACATACTTTTCAATACACTATGTGGGAAAAAGGGTACCGTGTTATTCCTTATTTGGAAGAATGTCAGTGAAAGTTTCTTCTGCTTCCCACTCTGTCATCCACAGTATTTTTCCATTTAAAACAATTAAGACATCAAGACCAAGATAACAGTACCTCATTACAGTGTCTACCAGAAGCTATTAAGAATCAGTCAAATAGCAAAAGCCAGGGAAATACATCTGATTCATATCAAGAATCACTCTTGTATTCTAAAATAGGCTGAGTGTACTTCTAAAGAAATTCAAAAGTTCAGAATTTTTCCTTCTTCTGACATACATTTTGAAGAACTCATATAAAATTTTCCCAGAGAAAGAGCAGAAGATGACTGCTCAACCTTTCACTTGATTTAAAAGAGTAACTCTGGACAGAAATAAATAGCCAGATTTGTTTTTGCTTTTGCAATTAATGGAAGAAGAAATATTCTAAAAGAAAAGGATGTGTTTCCCAAATGGTTAAAGAATACCTAAGACCTCATTCAATTTATCTCAATTGTGACTTAAAAAGCCAGCTGTAAAACCTTAAAAATGATGAATAGGTGCACTCTTTGGGATTAATTTGCATTCTATTTAGCATCTACTTGTTTTCTTTATTTTTCATTTCCTGAAAACCATGATGACACCAAGCTAGACAAATTTTTCATTGTAAATACTTTCTTTCTTTGAATTGGAAGTCTGATTTAGAACTACCTTCTTTCTTTTAGCACTATACATAATAATATCTCTACAGCTAGTAGAATGCAGTTTTGGAACAAAAAAAAAAGTAATAGAACTTTGGTTTGTTTTTTTATTTTTTTCAACAAACTTCATGAAGAACTTCTGATAGCAAATTCTTCTCTCCAAAATTATCTTCCCTGTCAGAGAAATAGTCTTTCTTCAACACTTAAGGCACATACAACAAACAAAGAAACAAAACATGACAAACTTCAAGAATTCCTTCTGAAGAGGAATGAAGCTGAGGCTTGTGTGATGCTTCCAGACAAGCCTGATGAAAACCTGCTGAAACTTGCAGGTTGCTGTTGTCCTTGCAATAGGATGCTGTTTTCTTTCTTTCTCCCAGGGCTGTGTAATTCTCACTGTTTCCTTTGCATTTAAACTTGAAACTATGCAACTGTGTGACCAGCTATCATCAACTCAGAAAGCATGACTTTACAAGGGCATAAATCACAGTACTTGACAAACAGACAATTTTCTTTACCAAGGTCCTGATCTGTTGCAGTTTAGGAAGCTGAGCTGGTTTTACCAACTCCAGTTACTTCCTCCTGCTAAGCTGTAGTTTTGGAGCTGGATGTACTGAATATACTTCTCCTTTTCTTACTTACTCCTTCCATATTTTTGAGAAAGTTCTCTCTTGGAGGCCCGCTTGCTTCAGCACTTCTAGGGAACAAAAGAGCAACTGCCAGTAGCTTGCTTACTATCATTTCTAGAAAATGACAGCTGCACTGTTTAACTTCAAGAGTTGTCACCAACCTGTCTTCAAACTTGTACTGTATCTCAACTCTAGGGAGGGTTCAAGACAGAAAGTAGCTCTTGCATGCAACTTTTATCAAGATTCTGATACCAGTGCAGTCCCAAATCAGAGAACTGACAAAGATGTTAGGCATATGTGGCAGTTCAAATATAAAGCAAAAAGCATTCAGTCATCTAATATAATATTTAAAAAAATATTCCAAGGAATTGCCAGGATGTCCAGAAGGAACAAAATACCCCCAATAAAGCACAAAGCTTATTGTCAACTAAACTCATTGTATTAGAATGCTTTGAATTGAAAATAAACCTGAAGACATCCCAACATATGTTGACAGGAGTCTTAATGAAACATTTTAAGTTCTCAAGATAAACTCAAGAACATTATAAAAGTTTATTTCTATTCTGCTCTTTCTGGCAATATCTGGGAGTTGAATTCATGCAACTTGGCCAGAATATACTACTGGAAGCAGAAGTGGAAGATGCACCCACATTCTACTAACATAAATCCATAATATCAGTCCAGCAACTGGAAAAAAATTGCTGCTGTCACTGCATTTTGGAGCTATGAAAGCAGCCATTTCAAATGGTATATGATAGATGGTAAATAGTTATTACAGGCACACACAGCCTGAGGCTATATAGTTGCTTCTTACAACATTTTCTCCAGCAAGACATGAGTTAAGCTTCAGGCTTTTTATAGCAATCATGAATTTAATGAACTTTTGCTCCATGTTACCCTTGAGATAGGGCCGAAACAGCAGCAAGCTGCAGTTACACACCCCACTTTTCAAAGTCAGAGATATAACAAAGCAGTTGATTTGAACTCCTTGAAACAAGCATATCATGATACTACATTTTAGACCCATTACTTTATTTATGTATACTCCTAATTCAAGAATTGTTTATTACTCTACGGAGACAGCTTGTGAGCACGCTGGCCTAATGAGACAAAGGTACCATCAAACTCGGTCCACAAAAGCATGCAGGTTCAGTAAACATCATCATAGACTCAACATCTATTACACCTAACAAAATGTTTATAATTGCCACGGTAAATCTATTTATCTTACACAAGCTTAAGGGTATCCCCATCTCCCCATGAACAGAATAGTCAGTCTGATGCTTAATAAATTACAGTTTTTTCCATATACAGTTAAGAATGGAGAATCTCAGCTAAAACACATGCAAACTAAAACCAGCTGGGTACTCCAAAACAAGAAGTCTTAATAAGATGCCTTTTAAAATAACACTGTTTGTTTAAAAAAAATACCCTCCCTCAAAATACTGTTCTACTACCTTACATTTAAATGCACACGGATTTTTCTAAATTGGATTCCATTTGTTTTGTTTTAAATTTTAAAAATATCTTGAGCACTGCAGTCATTACAGTTAAAGAGAGGGGATTGAAAACACCTCACTATGTGCCAATGGTATTATGCCAATTTTGTACTGCTGCCTATTTCAGATTCCATTTATTACCAGTGGTCATAAAAAAGACTTTTGTCTATGTAGATCAGCAAAGCTTTTACTTCTATACTGCTTCAGCTATAGGTTTGGTACCCGCTGATTTTTAGTGAAAAATACATCCACATAGTACATTCTGGTTTATTTGAATTTGCAAATATTCAAGACATAACTAAGAGATTACTAACATTTTTTTCTTTTATAAAGGCCCAATACTGAGAATGTATTCCCCTCTGCCATTTGAGACATTATACTCAGTAAATTCTTGCTTTCCTAAATTACATTTTCTCATGATACAAGTACATAACTTCACTGTGTAGGCTGTAAATCTGGTGGGGGAAAAAACATTTTTTAGAAATGTCGAGTACTATCCGATTATTATTTTGTGGCAAGTTTTCCACCTACATGAAAACCCACAGACAGTAAAAGTCAAAAGGAGCTGTGTTACACACCGGATTGGCTCCAGAGGGAATGGAATTACTGCTTTTGTACTGAATTTATTGGCTTTTTTTAAACCACTTTACATTTCCAAAACTGAACCCGGAAACAACTGTATGTTAAATTATTTGTGCCATATTAAAATAGATGTTTCACAGCAGCCATGTTTTTAATTTTCCCAGTTACTCTGGATCTTACTATTCCCAAATGCTCTACACACATAATACTATTTTTGGTTGAAGATCAGTGCTTAAAGATATCTAAAAAAGAACTCCTCTTTTTTTTTTTTTTTTCAAAACATCAAATACCATAGGTCCCTGAAATAAAATGTAGATGTTTGAAAATGAAGTTCCCAGTCATGCAGATAGTTCAAAGTATGCATGAACCTGCCCTACAGGACTTTATTTTTAGGGATCTGGGCTAAACCATCTCTGCAAGGAAGCTTCAGGGTAGATTCTTGCTTTGACTTCTATTATACAATGTGTTCTCCTGGAAATAATAGCAGCTTTTTCTTCAAGGCAATTATACATGTTTTAAAAAGAAACCCTTATATAAGCCTTTCACAATCGAGGAGAGAGTAATTAACTTGCATAATTGTTAGTTGTGACCTGTAGTTTCAGTAATGCAGCTCAGCAGGCCTTTGAAATGGTCACACACAGGCTGCTAAATAGGATGTGTGAGGAAAGGATGCAATCACAGTTTCATTCTCCTTTTCATGCAACACATCCCTGTCACTGCAGCAAATAGAGGGTAGATGTAAGTGGAGACGACCTTCAAGAACAGATCTCAGATATCAATTTTATTTCCATAAATTTTATTCCTGCCCTCAAGACAGAATATTTCTCCATGGTATTATGGTTGGTTGAGCAGAGCAGGAGGAAATACGAATTAAAAATCCCAATAGAGTGGCATATATATGACTCCATACAAGTAATGTGATATAGGAATTTCCATAAGATGTATGGCTAAACAAGCATCAAGAGAGGTTATAAATACAAATTACCACGTGCACATTAATTCTAGAAACAAGATAGAAAGTTTGAATGAAAAAAAACCAACCTGAAACTTGAAGTAAAACTGAAAAACGGAGTAACCCTGTGAAATCTTTGTGGAAAAAAATTCTTGTGCCATTACATCAAAATGGACAGATGGTTTGCTTTTCAGTTGACGACTCAGAAATGCTCTGAGCATGATGCTGTACTAGTCATATTACCTCCTCTCCACTGCACCCTCCAGCAGGAAAGAAAGCTAGTGCGTCAGAACAACTGCCCTGGCATCAACTTCATCCCTAATCTCACATTTCTCAATTCTACATTCACTATCCTTCTTTAGTTCCTTCCCTTTTCAGCACTTAAAATTTGCTTCATTTCAGATGACAAGTAAATGTATTATTTAAGTTCCAAAGCAACAACATTTGCAGACACGTGCTCTTGCCCAGTAGCTCTTCTGTACAGTTAATTATTGAAAATGCAGTAAGTAAAAGCAGAACACCCTAGAGGTCACCTGCTTACCCACCTTTCTTAGAGAAAGCTGTAGCTCTGTCTCCATTACTGAAACCCTCCTTTGATATTTCCCTTAAAAGATCCTCTCATACTGGCACGCTACAGCAACACCAGGCAGGATTTTAAAGCAATGCCATTCCCTTGCATGTTACCCAATTGTGGTGTTCAACAAACATTGCTTTGCGTTAACAATCTGCCCATGGAGCTCATCCTCATAATTGCTCTAGTGCACAGTTACCAGGATCAAAGACCCCTAATATACACAGGGTCTCTGATGGGTACAATTCACCAAGAAATCCAAGGCTGCCTTGAATTTGAACCTATATCACCTCTACACATCACCGTATTAAAATACAGCATCTTAAATGGAGGTTCTTTATATTCATCTCTGCTGCATGTAAGGCCACTGTTAAAACCCAGCCTGAACAGATACAGATAGGGTCACAGAGTTCTGCCAGGGCTCTCAGTTGTGGTGGGGGACATTGAAGTACAGTTATGGCCCCTTCCACTTTCCTCTGTCCTATATGTACCCTTGGTGCATCCATGCCTGGAACCCACCCCCCATCCCAACCTCAAATCTCTCAGTGAAGCTGATTCAGAATCAAACTAAAAAGGAGCAAATTAATGCAGCAACCCCCCCCACCCCACTTCAAATATAGGACTATTCCAAAAGCAGCCTTCCATTTTTAGAGCAACAGCTTTTAAGTCCTCCGCTTGAGACATCTTGACTGCTATTTCCATGAAAGCTGAATGCTTCCAGCTCCCATAAAAATTAGCAAGTGAGGTGGGTGCTCAACATCTCAGTAAGCCATGGCAGCGCTTTTGCAAAGGAAAAATGTTAAGCCTGAATCACTTACAATTAGGAGGTGCTATTCAGTTTTAGAAACCATGTAAAAAAAATAAGCTATTGGAACTTGAAAAAAAGAAAGATAAATTAACTTAAAAGATGTAGAGGAAAAAAGCAGCATTTGGAAATGCATTTAATTCCTGCATCCCTAGACTCTCGATTTTTCATAGCCTTGGGGATGTGCCAGCATGTTGAAAAGATGAAAGTTAACATTCTTCCAAAGGGGTCACAGAGACGACATGCTACTAACCATCAACAAAATAGTAATTACAATGACTTTACATTTATTTGAGAATATTTTTCATTAACAGAGCTCCTTAAAAGACTGTTAAGGTATTTTGTTATGGTGACATTTCTACATTGTGTGCAAATTGTACTCTACAAAAGGTCTAAAATTTTAACACACCAAAAGACTCCAACAGAACTGGGTATTTAGGTCATTTATATTACTGCAGTGAAGCGTCAGTTATTTTGTCTGATACTCCTAGCCATTTTGTAATTTGCCAAGAGTAATGTTTTCCTTCAGGAAACTCTGGCAAGTCAATAAGCACAGGCTTGATTTGACTTGAACTGGCATCAAGGTTAGAAATGGAGAGGGCAAATGTGAATCTTCATTGGAGAAGTAAATACCCCATTTTGTGGATGGTTAGCCACGCTTCCTGCTCCTTCTGCTCACAAGGATCATCTCTTAACAGATGCAAGGAAAACAACATGTGAAGAAATTTCTACTTGTCAATGAAAATGTCTATTTAATAAATGCTACACAGTGACTTACTAAGAACTTATGCAAAATATGCTGAACAGTTAGCAAAGGGTTTCAAGGAACAGGACTGATGACTCAGGCAAACTTTAAATACAAGCAGAAAGGCAACATTTGGTTTACATGCACAGAGCATAAAACAGAATTTCTTCTACTCCCTCCTTTCTCCCCAGAGGGGAGTTTAGTCCTTGTAAGCTCCAGAGTACCCTGGGTCTTCCCAACTTCTGCCCTCTGTAGTTGTTGGATGGTTGCCCAAAACCTGTCAGTGATATTGTTCATAAGCACGCAAAAGGAATAAAAACCTATATCTGCCTCTTCAGACCTTAACCTTCCCCTTTTGAGGGAAAAAAAAAGGATGGAGAGATCACTGACAGCATTCTCTTCATGCTGATTTTAATAGCAGCAGAATTCAGTCATTGTTTAGTGGACTAGGAATAACTGATTTTATTTTTACCCCTATGGTATGAGCACTTAGAGATACCAAGAGTTTTGGGAAAGACATGAAGGCTACAACATTCAGCAGCTTTTACACTCTTATGGTAACAATATCAAACAAAACCAAACCCAGGAGTTTGGAAATCTAAACCCCTAGATGCTAATAGGTAGTTAGAACTACAATATTTATTTTAAAAAGCTAGTGAATTGTGTATTGTGCCATTTAGGCATCTGCTTTTCTGGGGTACACAAGTCTACAACAATTAAAAACAACTAAACAAAACAACTGAAATGAAAACAATTAAACACAACAATATTAAAAAACCATAAAACAAGTAATGCCATATATTCATAACAGTTGGTCTACAAGGTCTTCATTTTCATCACCCTCAAGACTTGATGGTGTGTAGATGGCTGCTATTTTTCTTTTGCTTCTTGTTTCTTCTGTATCAAAAGAATGTCATCACAATCTGTCAGTATTTTCTGTCACTCTCAGCTAGTGATCAGACCAATCCATACTGGCATTTCAGTCAGCAAAATTACTCCAAAGCCCTTTCATTAATGGACAACTAAATAACGATTTCTCTCATATAGTAATACTTCCTGTCAGTTCCCAAAAACCCTGCATCCACGTACTGATAGGGGAAAACAGTGATACGTCCTAACCACAAGAACACTGACAGTAGCACAGTAATACTCTTAATAGTCTTCAAACTGCTTTCTTTTGAACAAGACAAACAAAAGAAATCCATTTGCTTAGACCTTTTACGAACTGCACATTTTGAAATTTCAAGTCAAAATAAGATGCTACAATCAAAGAGCAGCTGCTTGCTTAATCCATCGGGAAAAGGATGTAAACAAAAGCTTAAATGAGCAAAATGACAAGAATTCATATGTTGAGGCTAGAATTTTTATTCACTGAAAAGGAAAACGTGCCTTTCAAATAACTGCAGAGAGCTAAAATAATATGCAGACATTATGACACTGATTAATTCCCAGCTTCAAAATATTTCATTGACAAAACCATTAAAATCTATTATATAGCAAATATAGCATCTTCCTGGTGATTGGAGCTACTTTCATTTCACTGCTGTTACAGAAACTGTCAGATTGTTTGGGCTATGGAACCGGGAGAGTGTAATTTCTTTTAATAAATGGTTTGTGCATCTAATTAGTTCTTTAATACAACCAATGGTGCAAGCAGCCAAGTGGAACAGGTCTTATTTACAAAATTTAATGAGGTAATTTGTTAGGAAAAGTTACTGTGAAATGTCTGAATGAAGAATGAACTAAAATTACAGGGTGAGAAATCCAGGTTATGCTCAGCTCAGACATAAAATGTTAACCAGACAAACTGAGGATTTTCCCTAGGCTAGCACCTGAATTCAAGAGCTGGGTCCATTTCTAAAATCTGGGAAAAAAATACTTGTAGCAATAAAAAGTTCATATTTGAATTGGTGCAAATATAATTACATCAGCAAGAATATGACACACTCAATTTATAAAGCCAGGTCATTTCTGCAAGCTCTGTTGACCCTTTAATGTTGTCAGTGCAATGTAAAGTACCTGTCAAAATACAGAAAGAATTCAACCTACACTAGTGGTTTAAAAACTCTTGAATTTTACGAAATTGGCACTGTAACAGGAAAGAAACCTATACAGTAGGAGACAGAGCTCACAAAAGAAAATGGATTTATACTGAATCTGCTTTATATTTTCGTGTATCTTTTATTTTTGCATTTTCTTCCACTGCCAGTGCTACCTATATTGAGTAGAAACCTGTGCTTAACCTCAGAGCCACCTGTAACTAAAAAGGTCATTTTCCCACTCTACTCAGCACTCCTGGAACACTGTGTTCAGTTTTGGTCTCAGATATGCACAAGGATGTGGACAGGCAGGAGAGGGTCCAGAGAAGGGTCACAAAGATGACCAAATGACAAGGAAGCTTGTTGCATGAGGAAAGACTGCAAGAGCTGGGTTTGTCCAGCCTCCAGAAAAAAAGGTTTAGTGGAGACCTTATCACCATGTTACAGTATTTAAAGAGTGGCTACAAAGAAGATTCCTTTTTTAGAAGGAATCACATGGAAAAGAGGAGGAGCAATGGATACAAGTTAATCCTGGGGAGATTCTGACTGGGTATAAGAGGAAAAATTTTCACAATGAAAACCACGAGTCACTGGAATAATCTCCCCAGGGAAGTGGTGAACTGCCCAATTTGACACCTTGAAGATCCAGCTGAACAGGGTGATGGGCTGTCTAGACTGTGCTTTGCCAAGATAGACTGGACCAGATAATCCTTGAGGTCCCTTCAAACCTGGTATTCTATGATTCTATCATAATTCAGTGCTTAATTTATACGGCATTTTACAAAAGAAGTAAAATAAATTCAAGTTTGTGGTAATGTAGGAGAGCATACTAGTCAGAGAGAAAACTCTCACTCTTGAAGCACACTAAAACCATTTTAACTTACCGAAGACTGAAGAGGTGAAAAGGCTTGTGAAACACTTAAGAGAAAACTCCTCCCAAATTATTAACACTAATTCAACACTAAATATTTTCTTATGCCTTCTCAAATGCTGTTTTTAAATTTTAGAATGTACATCTACATATACCTGTTCAACTACTCTGGTGCTTTACAGAAACAAAACCAATAAATAGCTCCAATTACCCTGAAGTTCTGAAGTTGTGCAGAAACAAGCCATTAAACACTCTGTGTAACAATCTCACTGTTGTGATTGCTCTGAAAAGCCACCAGCTTTTAGAAAAGTCCAGCAGAATATTACTTCCATTTCCTTGTGCATATGTGACATAACTAATGAGATGGTCATATACTAAAAGACACTTTTCCAACAAAACTGTAGGAATTTAATAAGTAGGGTCCAAGAATGAGAAAAGATAAATTATCTTTTCAACACAGGTGTGACATAAGACCCATAAAGTCTTAAGACACAAGGCTCAGAATCGTTAATGATATAATTGGAAAAGTCCTTGTTAATTTTGAGTTCTTAGGTATCCAGATACTGAATCTGAAAACCCAGGATAAAGAAGCTGTTTCTACAGTCTGCAATTTTGTTTTAGTTAAAAATGCTACTTAAAATACAGCCCTAATGCATTTGAAGTTTGGCTTACAGAATACTATGAACTGTTACATAATGGCAGAGTCTATCTCATGTGACCTCTCACATTGCAGTTCAGTTTTAATTTTCAGTATTTTAATAGCTAAGGCAAACTTCACAGTTAACGTAGAGAAGAAAAAGGCTCATTTGCAAACTAATTCTCCTATCTATTTCAGACATCTCCCTCAGGATTATATTAATTACACTGACTATACTGACTAGATTGTCAGTGCCCATAAACCTTAAGGTGACTGCCTCACATCAGCTTTTACCTATTTTTCTCTTACATCTACTCTTGGCGAGGTAATGCTCAAGATAGATTACTTAACAATCTGGAAGATTTTGTCCTGTACTTCAATTCAGAACACAAAACTAAGTGGCTAAGAACCAATCAGAAATGGAGGTATTAGGTCTAGATGAAGTTTGGAGGTGCTTTATTCACTTTCACCCATAAATACATGAAAACTCTGAAATATCAATGAAGAAGAAAAATTTATCTCCTTCTTCAGTAACAGGGTTTCTTTTTCGCATTATGCAGGCTTTTCCGTGACCTGGAGAGACTGTGAATCAGCTGTTCATGGTGGAAAGCTGGTTCACAATGTATTTGCCTAAAAACACTTATGGGGAAGCACACAGCAAAAATAGACAAGGTGCCTAGCTATCTACTGAAGTATTTAGCCCTGTACTTTGAGGCAGCATCCACTGGTGTAACCACATCAGAAATCTCAGTTCCTGCATTTCTTGGTTCAATTTAATTAATTACTCTGACAGAAAGCAGAATAGCTCTACTGCAGCTTTTTCATAAAGAATGAGCTTCACCATGCAAACAGAACTATATTTGATATAAGTAGCATTTTAGAGTTTGTCATTTCTAACATATTAGAAAAATTAATAGCTCTTGTGTGATAAATCTGCCAAAATGAAGTGGAAAAGCACGCTTTTGCAAGCATTAATTCTTCTGCCACTGGTTTGATTCAGCACATAGAGAGAAGCTAAGACATTTCATTTAGGACACTGTAACATAAACAGAAACCAGGAGGTCCCTTCTAATTCTCCTGCTCCTGCAGAGTACTTTATAATCTCTTTCATGGATTTACTGAAGTCCTCCTTAATACTGTTATATGCCTTCTATCCCAATATGAAGATTCAAGGCACACTGCTCTGGTGGTGACAACTGTCCTCTACTTTCCATCCTAAATTCACTCACAGCTTTCTCGGATCCCATTATTGTCAGCTCTGTCCTCATACATTCCAGTGCAAAGTAAAGTTTTTTTAAAGGCAAGACATTGGAACTGTAAACAGCCCCTCGGGTGAGGTTTTCCCAGAACTTCACTACCTGCAGTAAAAATATCTCACTGTATCTCTAGTAACACACACTTGCTTAATACATGGCCACATAACCTCAGTACACTAATTGTACTAGTTCTATGATCAACAGCAAATCCAGACATTTCCTCCTTTCTCCTGAATTTCCAGGAGGTGTCAGTCATAAACCCAAAAGTACATGACTTCATTGCCCTTCTGATTGACTGTAATCTCACAGCTCTTAAAGGTCAACCGTTTCTTTTTTAATATTCCTTACATCTCCAAATTTTACATAATCAGCTACATTTAGAGTTGCTTTTTTGGTCAGCATCACTGGTAAAAGCATTCTTCAATTCTCAGGAATGTCTATCCAGTAGTTTCTCACTGGCATGATTGCTCTGCTTTCAATCTACTCAATGACGTGACCTGTTTGCCCAATTCACCTAATTTACAATTCTACAGCACTGGCAGAAAAAAAACACCATCACTGTTATCTATCTAGACTAAAGTTACAGAAATGCTCCAAACAAGTGTCACAGATTTGCAGAATGGTTGATGTTGGTAGGGACCTCTGGAGATTATCTGGTCCTACCTCCCTGCTCAAGCAGGGTCACCTAGAGCCAGTTGCCCAGGACCACGAACAGACAGCTTCTTGAAGGAGAGGGACTTCACAATCTCTCTGGGCAACCTGTACCAGTGTTCAGTGACCATCACAGTAAAACAGTTTTCTCCTTAGGTACACACCAATGACACACCACTGGCTCATGTTCAAATCAGTGTTAACCAGGCCCCCTGGTTCTCTTCTGCATAGATGCTTTCCAGATGGGTAGCCCCCAACACATGGAGTACATGAGTTTGTTCATCCCCAGGTGCAGGACTCTGCATTTCTTGTTGAGCTTCAAGAAGTTCCTGTCCACCAATTTCTCCTGTCGAAGTCTCCCTGGATGACAGCATGACCCTCTGGCATATCAGTCACTCCTCCCAGATCTGTGACATAAGCAATCTTGCTGAGAGTACACTCTGCTCCATCATCCATCATTAAAAGAAGGTGTTGCACTGGACCTGGCCCAGTATGGACTCGTGGGGTACACTGCTAGTTACTGTTCTCCAGTTTGGCTTTGCGCCTCTGAGCTCAGTCATTCAGTCAATTTTCAGCCCACTTCACTGTCTGCTCATCCAGCCCACACTTCATCAGCTTCTTTGTGAAGGTGTTAGAGGAGACAGTGCTGAAAGCCTTAATAAAGTCAAGCTGGACAAGACACACTGCCCTCCTCTCATCTACCAGGCCAGTCATTTCATCACAAGTGGTATCTAGCTGGTCAAGCATGAGTTCTCCCTGCTGAATCTATGCTAACTACTCCTGATATCTTCTTGTTTATTTTAAATGCTTTTAAACCACTGGAAAATATTCCATCTATATTCAGGACTTTAGTTAAATCTGCTATGGTGTAAATCCACAGCAACTAAAAATCTATCACATTTTCCTCTGATTTCAGCCATCCTGGTTTTTTCCCAAATAACAAAGAAGTACAAGTCATGCAATCCACACTTATTTTCTCCCAGAGGAATGCGGAAAAAAAGGAATTGATTCATTATAATAGGTTCTACACACACTTTCCATCAACATTCTAAGTTTTTAAGAGATTTTCTATGAACCCTAATAAAATTTCTTATTAAATCCTATCTCCAAATCTTTGGTCTCTAATTACTAAAATCTTAGTAGGTAACCATAAGTAGACTACAAACAAGGAAAACTGCAGTTCTTTTCAGCTAAGTCTATAACTCCTGCTCCCTAATGTTTTTCCTCCCAATTAAGCAGTTTTCGTACTTGACGAATCTTTAGGGGGAAAAATATTCTATTAAAAATTCTAGAACCCTTTTGACTCTATATAAATTTTCAGGATGAAATTTTTTACCTGAACTCTGCAATAAACATATCTAACAATATATGAAAGCCCTCATCACCCTCAGGAAATGCTTCAATGACCTGAATGTGTCAAGAAGAGGGAGAAGCAGATGACCATACCGAAAAAAAAATACATGAATGAGAAAACTGTAGATCAACTACTTATTGTACCAGTGTAAATAAAATATTTTTATTACAATTCATTATACACTTAAAATTATTAATTACTTTTAAAAAAAACCTCTCATGTCATCCAATGTATGATTTTGCTATTATAAAAACTGTCAAAAAGCATCATCTTAAATACACTAGAAGACAAAAGCATAGATAGTTCTGCTTAGAAAGCATGACACCACAATGAAATCTGGTGGCAAATTGAGTTTTCTCTTAGTTTAATTTTCAGGAAAGGTCCCCAGAAATAACAGATAAGTGCATGGAAAATAAAATATTATTCTGTTTTTCAACTTCTATATCCCAGATAAAACCTCCAAAAATAGTTTCATAAATCCTGATATAATTAGGATAAATATTGAAAGATAATAAGAAAAATCAGTTTCTATGTTGTGACCACAAAAGTGGAAAAAACTTCTAGAGTTTGTTTGTTATGCAAATTAGAAATTGAAATTGTAATAGCGTGGAGATCAGTACAATACCAGTAAATACACTGTGAAAACTAAAGAAGAAACTAACAAGAAAAAATTAGTCTCTTTTTCTTCCTTTTTTTCATCTCCTCTTTGCAACTGTGCAGCAGCTATGCACAACTGTACAAGAAGACATTTCTGAACAAGAATCATTCACTGAAATGCTGCTGCTCCCCTGATTCAACAGCTGCATAAATTAGCCTCACCTATTAGTAAAACAGCTTTGTGCCTCTTCATTTTTTTTTTAATTTTTACTTGCAAGTAGTTGGTTGCAAGAGATATTTACATCTTCTTCAAAATATACAATAAGGTTAATTCTCTTTGTCAGATTTTCAATGATGAAAATGAAAAACGAGTAAAACATTTTACTTGAACCTGAAAAAAAACCCTCTGAAATTCTGATACTTCTGGAACAAAGAGATTAACATTCTTCAATTAAGACAGGAGAAAGCTTTTTTCAAATTCATTTGCAAGCAGTACATATTATTTCATCAGTTCAGAGATTAGATGTGGGGGCGAACTGGTTTCCAAGGCAACTGGACTAACCATGGGGAAGCCATCAGGGTGATAAGTAACTCAAAACATTTAGGAGGCACAATATGGAAATAGAAGAGAGGCTGCTGAACTGTAGCTATATAGATAAGCCTAAGATCTACTTATTTTACACAAAGTGGAACAGGACTGTTTAGAATCGTGTTTCTAATGTTTAATCTGCAAGTTCATGAATGGTGTCTGCAAACCTGCTGTGGGGCCAGAGGAGATGACACTTCTCCCTTAACAGTACAAGCAGGAGCAGGAGATGGAGCCCTTCAGTGCTCATGCAATCCAGACCAGCTCCCAGCTTTCTGCCACATGGCTATCAGGTATGGTAAACCAGGGACACAGGTCTTGGCAGCAACAGGAAATCTGGAAAGTGTTCAAAACTATTGAGACGGCAGAAGTATGGGTTTTAGGCCTCCACAGGTCCCTAGTATAATTCCACTACAAATGCCACTGAAAATAGGTGAGCTCAACAAAAATGAACTTCTGAAGCCTGATAAGGGGTTTTTTTTCAGGTTTAAAACTTTAGGCAATGCAATTTCTAGAAATACACTTAGGTAACAACGCAGAAAAATATCTTGCTTATTCACATTTATTTCATATGTGTGAACCTAATTATCACTAAATACAGTACTTAAATACAGTACTTGATATTTGCAATTTTTTATTTGGATGTCATGATTCAGCAAATATCTAAATTGACTGTGAAAACCAGAAGGCACAAGTTTTTCAGTCACAGAGAAACCCATAATTTAGAGCAAATTAAAACATAATATGGAGAAGTAAAAATAGCTGGCCTTACATAGTACCTTCTAGATTTGTTTGTTTTTTCCTCCTGCACAAATTGCACAACATATATCCATTTGCAGTATCAATCTACACTAAAATTTGAATTCAAGGTAAAACATGAATAATACGTTCGCAGGCAAGGTTTTTAACTGAAGATATGAATATACACACAGTCAGTCTGAAAAAAATAATGATTTTGTGTCCAAAACAGGCAAGTTACTACCAGTCTGCATGGGGACGGGAGGACCATTTTCTTCTCCGAAGGTGGAAGAGTCGCCTTCTGAAAAATGTGCTGTGTTGCTGCTAAGCATCTGCTATTTCCTAGATGGGGCAGAAACTCTGACATGCAGCCAGAGCCCAAGGACACAACATGGAGGGCACATGAGGGTAAAATTTTTGTGGTTTTGTCAGGGCCTAGATTGGGTAGTTGATTTTATTTATTTTAAATACATCAATGTGGCATATTATATGCAATTGATTCACTTGGATTCACTTTTGTTATACTATACTGTGGAAAACTATTTTAGTTTTATTCTTCAGTGCTCCAAATAGCTTTTCTGAAAGATTTGGAAAAGGTCTGGGAGAGAAAAGACCAGCTCATATCATCTGAAATACTTCTCAGAGTTCAATCCTGTAAGCCGCTTCTCAACTGGAAACACCATCATCTACTGTAAAAATTCATCAGGTTGCTGTAAGAATATAAACTGGAATAGAATATAAACCGAAATAGAATAGAAACCAAATAAATAGAATATAAACCAAAACACTCAGTGCAAATAGTCCTAGTCCACATAAAATTGTCATATGCCATTACATGCTTCTTGTGTACTAATTTCTTAATTTTCAGTACTAGAAAAAAGTTTGATAATAAGCAAGATGGACTCACATGATGGCAAAAATATCTTCTGCAGATTCAAAGACAAAATCCTCCACATTATATAATGACCCTTACAACAACTTACACAATAAAGAATACATTTTCTTAAGATATGCACACAGAGAAAAAATCCTCAATACCAAACTCCAAAATTTCAGCTTGGCTAAAGGAGACTTCACTGCACTGGGGTGAGGTGCTAACTTATGTGGCTCACCAACAGCAGGATTCTACTGTCCCACACCTGCCCACAATTTAGTAAACCAAAACAAAAAACCCAAATCAAAGTCTATAGCACACAATAGTACAAAAAAACCCCTCTAGGTCTTATCATCCTGGAAGGTACTCAAAAGACTAGAAGTCCAGAGAGCTTCACAACAGGAAGGAATAATTATGTTAGCTTAACATCTCTGCATCAAGCCTCCCAGCACCTTCAGTTGTAGGTTAGCACAGGAAGAGTCACCGCACTTGCTGTGTAAACATGCTCTAAACAACCACAGGAAAAAGAAAAAAAGGCCACCATCTGTAAAAGACATAAACCAACATACAGCTCCCTCAACAGAATGACATGTAGATGAACCCGCCATCACCTTCAAATGTAAGAGAAAAATCTCTTATTCTTCAAATGTTGCATCCTGAAAAAAAGCCTACCAGAAGTCTGTGCTTGCCTCCTCTGGTATGTGGAGAACTGGCATTTATTTAGTTGCACACGGGATCCCAGATACTCAGTCTAATCCTGAAAGGAATTTTTTTTTCAAATTGGAAGCTTTCTAAACTACATCCTTGAATTACCATAAATAAAATTCTGTGAAAGCATCAAATAAGTTCACAATCTCTTGTTGTGAGGAGTATATAATTATTAGCAAATTCTGTAACCATCCATCAGCAATTAGCATTTGGAGAGGCTGTCTCAGTAAGGAAAACTTACTTGGCTTATTTTATGTAGCACATAAAATAAGACAAAATATATGACTATATTGGGAAGTAAATTAGTCTTTTATTGGGCATCAAACAGTTACAACTAGACTGCTTTTGGTACCAACCTGTCTTACTTAATTTTAATTCAGGTACATCTAATTTATACTGCTGCCTGCAGCAATATATATACATATATTCCCCATGGCAGTCCCCCCACCCTTAAATCTCTTGTTTCCAGAACACAGCTTGATAGCACAATAGAAATAAAAGGAGAACAGATTCCGGGAACTGTAATTTGTTTCCAACTTCTATTGGCCAAGCATATAATTACATCCATGACAGATAATATTTTCAAGCAAGTATCAAGTCACATTGGACTGCTGCAGAGAATAAAGTCAGCACTATTATAAAAACACTAGGAACTCAAAGCATGGGTTGAAGCTGCTTTCCTTTACTTCCTCTATAATAATTTCAGTTTCAGTTCTGCAGAAGATATATCACCGACAACAAACCCACTCCTGTCAGCCAGTTACATGGGAGGTATAATTCTGTCCAGAGAACACTACACACCTTTTCACAATTTCTGAAACCTGGTTTCACAGTTAGTAAAGAGCTACGACAGTGTGGGAGGTGTATTTTGGAGATGCTGAGGACCACAAACAAGTTCTCTCAAACCAAAATGGTGAAGGGAGAGAGCAGTGGTGCAGGCAGGAGGCAAATGCTCCAACATGGGTGACTGCAGTCACAGGCTCTTTCCCCAGATTTCACTTGTACCTCAACCTCATTTACCCATAGGTCAGTGAGCACACACTGTAAACAGTGAATAATATTTTCTTTCTGTAGTATTATGACATCACTTCATCAGCATCATAAGATTCCTCAAAAGCTGTTTTACAATTTTTATTTTCTATTAAAATTTGAAGGTTTTAGTTCTACTCCTCTCTCTTCCACTAATCCCTGTTGCATAACTGAGCACTGTTTCATCTTCCTCTGTTTCCCTCCCTACTACTATCTGTTGTGCTTATTTATATTCATTATGCAGACAAAGAGACATTCTAGCCACAAAGCGAATACCTCGATATGGCCCTGCCCATGTCTTCAAGACACAAATAAGAAAGCCTATCCTGCTTAGCCTGGTTTTAAAATATTCTAGCTTCTTTATTCATTGATGTTTTATTTATCTCTCCCCTCCCCTCCCCCCTGGGGAATGCTTCACATTCAAGTTGCTTTAGAGTAGTGAAGTTAAATGTTAGCCTTTCTCACCTCCCAGTCACCACTTTCAAGTAGCATAATGGGAGAGACAACCCAAAAAAAAAAGTCAGGTTTCAACTGATATTGTGACTGAAGAAAACAGGATGGAAAAGCATCCAGAAGAAGAGTCTGGTTTAAGAAACAAATATTATCTGTTTTCACTAACTGGGGATTGCAATTCACTAAAGTACTTATGACCTTATCAACCGGTCAAAGGAAAACACCACATTTATGTACTGACTAAAGTAAAAACCTGAAGTTGAGCACTTAAAACTCTCACAAAATCCAAAGGAAAATGAAGTTGTGCTAAGGGTGGTGCTCCACAAAGTATGCACAAACATTGACCAAGGCCCTGCCTAGAGTCAAGAATTAATTTAGTGAGTACTGCAGTCTTCCTGACTTCTTCCAGCTTACAGCCCTAATAACAGTGCACACAGATGCCTCCTTTACTCAGGCCTCAAAGCCTACAAGTGCCTCCTGAAGGCAGGCAACTGTCGTATTTGATCAAAAAACCAAGAAAGATCTAACTCTCTTCATGAAAGCTTATCCAGGAGAGGAAGAGATGACAGTGGTGCGCTTCATATAAAAGGCCAAGTGCTTATAAGACTCATCCAATATGTGGGAGTTAATATCCAATTTCCCCTTACATACAAGAATCTCTTTTTAAATCTAATAGCTCCTTACCTGTTTCACTTTAACAAGACTTTCAGCATATCTCAGATCCCAAAGCTGCCCTCAGTGCCAAAGGGGAATGGTCTAAATATTAAGCTACATGATCATATTTGCTCTTGTGTTCTTTCTCGTGCCAGGACCTGCAAGTTCATCCTGTACAGACAATTCTTTTGGCCCCATGTTCAACCGAAAGGATAGAAGAACACAATGTAACCTACAGCATAGTGTTTAGGTAGATGCTCTTCTAGAAAATTATGGAGGTCTGAGTCCCCTTCCTTATCACATGTTCCAAAGACGGTTATCTTTTATTTATTTATCCAAGCTCTTTTATTAACTGTATGGAAGTTTTTTATAAAATTTTATTATAGATTTGCAACACATCCGGAAAGCTGTCAGCCTTCACGAGATGATAAACATGCACTTCATGATCGGTAAGTACGAAATTCCGTTAAGCGTTAGCAAAGTTTTTCTGACCATAAAGCTGATCAGCTTAGAAAGGTGAGATGTGATCACACAAAGGAGACTCACTGACTAGTAATTAAACTCGAGAACTGCTTTCAACTGAAGGCACAACACCCTCTTTGACAAAGCTGATGCCACTTGTTATAAACTGTCACCCAAAGTGCAGGATTTTTTTTTTAGTTATAGATCTAAAGTACTGAAAGTTATTCGCTTTCTTAGTAAAATAGCTTTGCATCTCTTTGAATACTAACAGATATCAAATCTGTTTCCAGTGAAGTATCAGTTCATGGTTTCATTTAAGATCTACCTGGAGCAGACATTTTCTGACACAATTCTTTAAAGGGGATGAAGAGACCATCCCACCAGCACTTAGTAAAATTAGACAGCAGACTACATGTTCAGTGCACTGTTTTAGGCTCCTTGCATAACAGACTGCAATTCCCAGGGCTGGTTGCTTTGGGAAAACAAAGTCAAAGCAGAGAAAAAAGGTGAACAGTTGTTATCATCTTAGCTAAAAAATACCCTACAATCTCACTGCTAGGCTTTTAACACAGGTGGCAAGTACACTAGCAATTCATGCAATGGTTCCCCCTCACCTTCTAATAATCATAATTATTCTTCTATCTTTAAGAAAAATTCCCCTAAGCCACCTCAATTTGACAAGCTTTTTGACATTAAGTGCTACCTTATTTTGCTGCATTACACCACTCTCTGAAGTTGTTTGTTCCAAACTTTCCCATTCTGTTGAGTTTACTTGCTGCCACAGATCCGTGAGAAAAGGAAGCACTGTCTGTCAGTTTTGCAGCTCTCCTGATGCCATGCTTACCCTTAACAGCCATTTTTGCTAAACCCTCCTGGCATGTTTGCCCTACACTGCAAAAACTCTCGCAGTGAAAGCAAGCCCCACACCCTTGGAAGCATTATGTCTACCATGTAAATATAAACTACAGAATTTTTAAGACAAAGATGTATCTTTCAAAGCCTCTTGATGAATTACCACTGCAATATGTTATTAGTCATGTATCTTCATACACAAATAAGTTAGTTCTTTTAATTCTTAGTTTTCTAGGTGTATAAGTGTATCTTCTAAAACGTCGGCAGCAGATCTGTCTGTAAATTGGCCAAATGAAGCAGATACTCCACACAACACAGACCAGAGAAAACACTTTCTCTCCTCTCAGGTGTCAGCAACAGTTTTAAGGAAAATAAGGAACAGAACATATGGCACATCTAGATTTTGTCTCTCACACAATAAAGAAGCAAGCTATCAAAAGCAAAGCATGAGATCAGAAAGATCGGTAGAGAGAAAAAGAACCAGAAAACTAAGAGCATTTACACAGTCTTTATGGATATGAAGCTACATATTTCACACATTATTTACTTATTAGAAATAATAAAATACAATAAACAAAATCCACATATAAGGTCACAACAAAATAAACTCGGTGGAAAAAATGTAGCACAGTAAAATGTTCACTCTTTTGAGTGATGAATATGCTCTATGTAAAGCAATGAAAAAATATAAACTGACAATTAAGAAAGCTTGTTTGTTTTCTTTTCTATTTTTTTAATGTAATGTAAAATGTCAAGTATGCAGCCCTAGAAAACAAGCAAACTGAGGATAAAAGAGGAAATTATGTCCTAGGCCATCAGAAAACAGCAGCCCTGGAAGTCTCCAGAATCAATCAGAGGGCCAAACTGGAGAAGAAAGGGTTCAACTCCTATTTTGGATAATGCTCTAATTGAGGGACTAGTGATGCAGATGGAAGTGGTTAGCTCTTAAAAACAGGCCACAAACCTGCCCTACAGCTTCTTGGAAACCAAAATGCTGCAAGTGCAGTGCTACCGAGTACCACTGGCTTATGAAAGCCCAGTCAGGATCCAGCCAGGCAACAGTGCTGGGTGCTGACCAGGCTCCGACCCAGCCTGCACTCCCACCCCATCACCCAGCTGGGGTAGGAGACTCCACCGCTCTGCCACCACCCCTGCCAAACTCCCATGGTTCTCTTGGCTGGATTTAGCTTCCAGCAGCACAGCATTCTCAAGCTAAATCCAGATTTCTCGAGCTCAGAAACTTGCAGTTCTTAATGGCATGGATTAACTACAGGGCTTAGAGACATAAGTGACCCTTTGCACAAGAAAAATAAAATAAATAACATAAATCATATATGGGCACAAGAGGTTCACTTTAACAGAACCACTTTTAAGCCAAAGGAGTGAAGAACAATTTACTTTGTACTATCCACTATCTTTTATTCCCTTTACTCACAGTGCTACTCAAAAAACTTCTCATTAACCCCTCTCATGTTTTATAAATGGCTGTTGGTCATCTTCAGCCATACATACTGGCCTATCTTCTGGGAGTTCTTGAGCTTTACAAAACCAGCAAAACACCTCTCTCTATTATTATCAGAAAGATTTCATAGATAAACTAGATAAAATTAGCAGCTCAGTACATTTTACAAAGTTCACTGAAGGTGTACAGCACAGTATGGGATTATTTACCAGTTTAACCACAGCTTTTGAGTACTTGGACTCAACTGAGCACTCAGAACATGTTCCCATCCCAACCAAGGCTTACCCAGCTGCAGGACAGCAACAGCCATACAGAATTCAGCTACTGCTAAATGCAAAATGTTAGACGGCTTTTCCGCTGCTGCAAATGAACACTACTCCTCAACAGTTTTATTTTTGTACAGGCTATTTGAAATTTTCCCCCTTAATCATAAATATTTAACTCATAATATTTATCTAAATATTTCACCCAAAATTTTTGCATTTTGTTAAATATTACTTATAAGTTAGGTCAACCTGCTCATGTATACAATACGTCCAAAAAAACCCCTTAAAATCCTTTATTAGGTAGCTCTTTTGATTGACAGTCGTGAGCCTCTCATTAAGAAGAAACATTAAAAGTCTACTATCAATCCTTAAACTTAATTATCTGTAAGTACAGGTAAAATTTCAAGCTATATTCAATGAATTCTTGCTAAAATGCTCATATATCTTTAAACAACATTACCTATTACAATCAAACCTACTGGAATTGCTGCATAACCCCTGGATTTGCAAAACCATGCATTCTTAGAACTTGATAAATAATATAAGAGGTCACTTAATATATTTTACAAATAATAAAAGTAAAAGAATTCATCTTGGATGCAATTTAGCTGCTTCCTTTGTCAAAGTTCACTATCAGAAAAATAATTTTTCTCTGATTTAAGCCACAGAACTGCAGGATGGCAGAAGTTGGAAGGGAGCTATGAAAATCATCTGGTCCAACCCCCTTGCTCAAGCACAGTACTGCTTGTCCAGGACCATTCCCAGACAGCTTTTGAGTATCTCCAAAGATGGAGTATGCACAGCCTTCCTGGGTAACCTGTACGTGTTTAGTCATCCTCTCCGGGAAAAAGTGTTTCCTGATGTTCAGAGGGAACCTCCTGTGTTTCAGTTTGCACTCACTGCCCCTGGTCCTGTCACTGGGCAAAACTGGAAAGACCCTGCACCTTCCCTTCAAGTATTTATATACACTAATAAGACCACCCTCAAGTCTTCACTTCTCCAGGCTGAACAGTCCCAGTTCTCTCAGCCTTTCCTCACAGAAGAGATGCTCCAGAGCTGTAATCATCTTCACGGGCCTTCACTGGACTTTCTCCAGCCTCTTGTTCTGGGGAGCCCAGAACAAGACCCAGAACTCCAGGTGTGGCCTCACCAGTCCTGAGTGCAGAGGACGGATTGCCTCCCTCGACCTGATGGCAGCACTCATCCTAACACAGCCCAGAACACCATTAGTCTTCCTTGCTATATGGGCACTTTGCTGGCTCAACTTCCACTTGGGAGTTCTCCAGAACCCCAGATCCTCTTCTGAAAAGCTGAAGAGGATCCACCAACTGGGTGGCCTCCAGAATATAATGGTGCATGGGACTTTTCCCCCACGAGGTGCAGGATTCTGCATTTCTCCCTGTTGAACTTCATGAAGTTTATGTCTTCCACCTCTGTCTTCAGCCAGTTTCCAAGCTACTTCACTATCTGCACATCCAGCCCACATTTAACAAGCTTCTCTATGAATATAGTATGTCAAAAACCTTACTGAAGTGAATGTAGACAATGTCCACTGCTCTCTCCTCACCTATCAAGTCAGTCATTTTCATTGTAGATGGTTATGAGGTTGGTCAGGCATAACTTCCCCTTTTAATGGTCAAAGTTTACTGGTAGTGACTGTGTCATGCACTTGCAGTAAACCACAGTAAGTCTCAGCAGTTACTTTGGATCTACAGCTGTTAAGCCTGGAGACTGCTTTACTGGCCATACAGAGAGAAAGAGAGGGAAAAAAAAAAAGAAGAAAAAAAGAGCCCCTCTGTTTAGTAGTATTTCCCTCCCACCACACCTTAAATATCAAATGAAAGAAATGTGCAAAACATCAAGAAAGCAGTTTTCAGTCAACCTACATTTAATAGAGAGGAGATAAAACTGACCAACTACTTCAGAGGAAAATGCTGGGCAAAGGGGAATAAAGAGTTACACGGTCTGGTAGTCTCTTCATATCAAAGATCATACTGAAACATTCTCATTTGTGTTAGTGCACTTTGACACACTGCTAAATTATCTTTTTCAAGTGTGCTCTAAACCTGTGGATTAATGAGGTCTCTCTGGTTTGCCCTTGCGAAAATACAGTATTAAAATAATTTGAGTATTCTGCTTAAACACAATGAAATCTACTGGGCAATCACCCAAGTCAACATTAATGAGCAAATATCTTTGGGCTTCTGAGAAGGCTGAGCTAACAGGTAAATATTTAAGTATGTCAGATTCTACACACCTAAGGAATCTAAGCATGTCAGTACCTAAATACATCACGGTCTATCTTAAAGATGACTGCAACTTTATAAAGATGTAAAGATGATTACAAGGCTAGATAAAGCATTGGGATATTTTTTATCAAAAAGACCATGATCTAGATCTATTAGAAAGCAGTTTGATAGCATGACTTAAAAACCTCTATAGTTTATTGCTCTTAAAAAATAATGTGAATAGTGAATTTGAAATACAGGTATATTTTATCAAATAAAAGTCCCTAGGTCTACATGCAGCATAGACTGAATATTAAAAGATATCCTTTCAATGTGAACCAGCATCTTATGCCCTTGAGATTATGCACTGAATACTAAGGCAGATGGAAACTGCAGGGAGGAACATCAGAAGTTACAGATATGCACAGTCTAAGAAGTGCAGCTGTATGTGTAATAACACAACACAAGTGAGTCTTGGAGATAAATTCTGAATTCACCTCTTCCAGAGACTTTATCATATGGAAGTATCTCTGTGATCCGGCAGGTCTCTTGAATCAACTCTAGTAAGTAACTGAAGTAAAATTTGCTTCCCTCACCAGAACACTTTCTACATTAAAAAGGACACCACAGAATAATAGCTATTGCTTTGTATTGTTTCACTACAGAAATATAGGGTACTTTTTAAAATACATTATTGTGGCCTGCAAGTTCAACGGTGCTGAAGGAAATAGCAACACTTAACAGGACTAATAGACACTATTAGACAACACAGTAATCTATTAGGAACATAGGAAAAGAGTGCCTGCTATTACAATTCTTTAATCTTATTTGGAAAATGTTCAATTCCACCTTAAAAGTGGAATGCTGCCCCTAAGACTTCAGGTACCTTTTCTTTATGAATATACCAGGGATTTAATTATGCTCTTTTTCAGGTTTTGTCCTCACTCACTGGCCAAGACAAATTTCTTAAGGTCCTTGTTTTATGACAAAATTAACCAAGAAAAAGACAGATAAGAGCACCAAGTTGCTGAAGCTCTTCCTGCAAACACACTTGCCTTAAGCAGAATCCACCAAACACGTTCCAGATGAAGTCTCCTTAGCGAGTTATGACACCCACAATTCCCTACCACTTCCAAAATATTTTGCCTCATATCTAGCATGCCATTTCCCTTCCTCACAGCTGCATCGCACCACGATGTCATTCTGTGCTAGCAAGTCACAGAGTGGCTTTCTCCTTAGCAGTTGTCCCCTACAAATGAGTTACTAGTTCACCATGAAATTTCTTAGCTCATAAATCCACTCACACTACTCAAGTCCTCCCAGTCACCCGTATTTTACTGTAATCCTATGCAATGATAAGGCTTCCCTATTTTCCGTCAAAAGCAAGTGTCATTAGTGTGCTCCAACTTTCTGAGACAGAACTACTGAAATTTTTAACATGGTCTTTTATCTTATCAAAGGCAGATCCTAATTTATTCTGACATATACATATACCGCCTCTGATAAATCCATTTACATGTATTCCATTTGTCTCCCTGCCTTTGATTCTTTTAAAAGTGTTTGCTATGCTATTGCTGTGCTACAGAAAATAAAAAAATAAAAGAAAATATTAATAATTTTCAGGCTGCCAGAACCACCTCTTCTCCACTTTCTGAAAAATAGCTACTGCATTTGCTCTTCTGCAGTTAAATACTATCTCTATTTTGCTAGTTTTGTTTGTTTTGAAATGTTTGCTACAAGATTTTTCTAAAATACAACTCCTTTGACCCAGCCCCATGCAAACCTGAGCACTAGGAGCTTCTAAGTTTCTTCTTCCTTTCACTATATGAATTTCCATGGTAACAGTTTCCACCTGTATACGTTTATTTCACTCTTAATCCCAATTCCATGTTCAACATGACCTACTGCACCAAAAATGAAGGCAAAATTGTAATATAAACTGGGGAAGATAACTCTAATCATAACTTTATGCTCACTGCATAATGCCCAGTTTCCTTTCTTGTTTCATTTTTAATGGATAAATAGCTTTTTACTGCTTGGATTATTTTCCTTTAGAAGGTCAAACTCAGTTTGACTTCAGGCAACTTCTTATTCGCATTTAAGGCTTCTGAACCTTATGACATTCTTCATTTTTTGAACAACCACTTTTGCCACTCCTTCCAAGTCCTTGGCTAGCTTATGATCTCTTTGGCTGGCTTTTTTTCTGATTAGGTCTGCAGTCATTCTGCTTGTGTATTCTGCTTTTTCTTGAGATGCAAATCCTATGCACTTTTTCTAATTCTGAATCAAAGAGCTCCCTTTGCTCTTTGGTTCAACTAATTTCAAACCATTTCCCTACAGTTTCTCAGTCTGCATTTTTGAAATCCAAAACTTTAATTGGAAACCCCTTTCAATCGAAACCACATAAACCTCTGATGCCAATTATCCAATCCAAACTTGGTTGCTACAAACAGTTATCCTAGAATGCCCTTCAAGCTCATGAAACCTACTTTAAAGCAACATTATTTCACAACATTATTTCTTTTTAGTTCAAGAACTGTGTGTGAACATTGCATCCAGGAATTACTGATCTTTAGAATTAGTAGGGAAATTATGACCTATACAAGAGTTCAAGTCTCCACAGCACATTGTGGTAGGCAAATAACTTTATTCCATTACTGTATTCCAATAACTCCATGTATACTTAACACAAGAAAACTCTTCGGCACCTGAAATCACTGTGTATGAAAGACTCATCCACTGAAGGTACAAAATTTCAAGTCAGTACTATGAGATATCCATGTACAATGCCTTCTGAGAACCAAAACAATAACCTGTTCTGGAATGCTTTATCCCTTTGCTATTCCTTATCTCAGAGCATCCAGTCTTTGAATCATTAATATTTACTTCTCATTCCTTTCCCTGAAATATATATATATAAAAGGTTCTGCTTTTCATAAAAAGATCTTTCATAACAAACGCAACTGAAATAAGAGAACAGGTCCCAGAAATGCTCTATATATCCCACCACCAGAACAAAGAACCTGCTTTTTTACACTGTTAACTTTTACAAATAATCAAAGTTAGCATGACAATCCTTGCAGTACAACACATTTTATTACTGCTTAAGTCAGCAGAATTCCCCATAGTTGACAATACCTGAAAAAAGTGTAAGTTTGTTTTATGTAGCAGAATAGACACGTTCCAAGCTACCCAAGCGATAGCTCTGTATGTCAAACTACTTCACAAGTAAAGATGGATTTAAGGCAACAGACTAAGCAAATTACAAACTTGCTGCCCATTTTACAGAATTCAAATACCAGCATATGATCCAGTAATATATTCAAGACTATAGGAGACAGAAGCTTAGCCTACTTAATACCTAGTTTTGTGCTTTAGCCAAAACTATCATCCATTCCTAATGCTGTAAACAAAGCATGGACTGTGGTGTCCCACCCTTATGGGGAAGGAGTACCCAAGATTCATAGATGCTAGTGGTCGAAAGGGACAATAAAAGACAGAGGGTCCACAAAAGCTTACAAAGTTTTATTAGCAAATTATGCACTTGGCATGGAAATTGGTATAAGTTAGTCCCTATCTCCTAGTATAAGCACATGGCAGTGGGTTTTGAACAAAGGTATAGGGTAAACGGAGTGGGGGCTAATGGGGGGGGGAAGCGAGGAAGAGGAAGGGTGGAGGGGGGGAGAGGGGGAAAGAGAGAGAGAGAAAAAGATTGCCAGTCTTGGCTCCAGCATTTATACAGCTGATGGGATGCCCAAGGTCCTGGGGTATGTACATGCCTGGGTTTCATGGGGATATCTTTCTACAGATAACTGTTCCCCACCCTGCAGATAAGTTTCTTGCTTTCTACACAAATTATTTATCCTGTGTAGTCTGATCTTCTATACCCTTCTGGAAATGGGCCAGAGGGCTTTGAGGGTTCTTGGAGGCCTTAATCCCCCGCTACTGGGTCAGCCTCTGGACAACAAGCCATGCCCCTTTCTCAGTCTCATTCCTGTGCTTGTGGTGTATTGTGTAGTGCTTATCTCCAGGAGCCAGAACAAGGACATTTGTCCCAGAAATGTGCTGCCCTATGTCCATATGGCCCACTTCTCCAGCCACATTCTGTTCTTCAGTGTATTATTACCAACAATCCTACGCTCCACAGCTATCTGACTACTGGTGTTTGAGACATACACATTAGCTCTCTTATTTTCTAGGCTTCTACCTGGAAGAGGAACTGGAGTAGGGAACCAGATTTAAGGAAAGCAAAATATTCTTTCAGTGATTTCAGAAAGAGTTACACATCTTTCTTTATCTGTAAGCTTTCATAATTAACCCATTCAAAAGCAGACAGATTTCTCAGATGCTGTAATCATTTCAAATCTAACATAGCCTCATGATTTTTCTGCAAGTCCTATCTTCCACACTGGCCTTAAACAACAAGTATCCTAACATGCACCGGTACTGCTTTATTTATAGAATCACAGCCTCACTGCAGGTGGGAGGAAGATCTGAAGATCACCTAAATCCAAGTCAGTATTCACTTAAACACAAATAGAAGCACTGGCAAGTTTGAAGCCATGGCCTGTACAATGCTTGCAGATGGGTAATCTCTTATGACTCCTATGATCCAAAATAGTTCATCAACATTATAGCAACAGGTAAATACAGTACTAAACACTTAATCAGGTAAAGAAATACTTTTTTTTAACACTAAAATTTGAAAATGTTTTCAGCACACTTTATTTTGATGTTTACCAGACAAACAACAATGATGCTTTAGAGTAAATATTTCTAAATTAATTAGTGTCAGATTGTTTCACATTCTTTCTCCGCCACTATTTACATTCCTGAACTTTTTTTGCCAGGGCAACCCCTGGTATCAGCACAGGCTGAGGGATGGACATACCAAGAGCAGCTCTGCTAAGAAGGACTTGGGGTTGCTGGTGGATGAGAGGCTGGACATGAGCCAGCAACGTGCATCTGCAGCCCAGAAAGCCAATTATATCCTGGGCTGCATCACCAGCAGCGTGGGCAGCAGGTCGAGGGAGGTGATTCTGCCCCTCTACTCTGCTCTGGTGAGACCCCACCTGGAATGCTGCATCCAGCTCTGGAGTCCTCAGCACAGGAAGAACATGGACCTGTTGGAGCAGATGCAGAAGAAGGCCACCTAGATAGAGGGATGGAGCATCTCTCCAACAAGGAAAGACTGAGAGAATTGGGATTCTTCAACCTGGAAAAGAGGGGTGACATAATTGCAGCCTTCCAGTACCTGAAGGGAGGTTTACAAGAAAGGGGGAATGGCTTCAAACTGAAAATAGGTTTAGATTAGATATTTAGAAAAAAATCTTTACTGCAAGAGTGGTGAACAGGTTGCCCAGAGAAATTATGGATGTCCCATCTCTGAAAGTGTCCAAAGTTTTGTCATGAAAGGTGTCCCTGCCCATGGCAGAGGTGTTGGAACTATATGATCTTTAAGATCCTTTCTAACTCAAACCACTGTATGATTCTATGATTTTAGTGACAGAAATGAGGAATAACTAGAAGAATGATTAATTCCTTGAACTGATTTTTAATAAGAAAAATCATCACATAGTTCATAAAAAAAAATTCAAAACAACTTTAAACACAAATATCATTTGTATTCTACACTGAACTACAGTCAGAGCACTGGTAAAATGTCTTCAAAGGCAAGAGAGAGAGAAAGAGAAGCACAAGTTCCAACTCCTGAAGACCATCTGAACAAAATATGATCTGGAAAACTGGTGTTGTGGGGTATAAAATTCAGTCATGCTGCATGACAAAAGAGAGGAAGCACAATATGAGGCACAAGCACTATGATTATAATCCCTTAGTACTGACTTAGCTGAAGCATGGAAGAGCCATTTGCTATACACCTTCCTTCCTGTTACCCTTTCTCCCATCTACCCCAAAACTTACAGAGGTCTGCAGAGATGTCCCTTGACCACTGCATGCTGAGGAAGCCTTATGGAACACTGAAAACTGCAGCAGCAGCTTGAGCTAAAATCCCATACAGCACCACAAGTTACCTGCTGTCTGCCATACGGTCTGATCACATACTACCCAATCCCTTGGCTGGTAGGAGCAAGTCAGAGGAGCAGAAGGTTGCAAAACGAGACTCAGCAGGCGACACCAATTGCTGCTAACAGCTTTAAATGGTTTAACGTGTACCTGGTGCCAAAATCCAGGCACTAACTGAAGATGGAGCCATCAGCTATCAAGACAGCAGAAACTCTGGACTTGGAAAGAGAAGAGGCGAACATTACCCCTCCATTCTAATTGTACCCAGGATGGAGGAAGTGTAGCTATGATTTGGAGAAGCAATAAATTTCCATTTGCTAGAGCATGGAAAGCCAGGAGATAATGAATTCTGCACTACTGGCAATCCTCGTCCAATTAGCCCGCAGTGTTTGGGAAGCGGCATAACAACCCAACCCTCAGGAAACCCTGCAAAACTCAACGAAAAAACAATAAATCACCAAACTGCTGGTTTGGTGGGGGGTTTTGTGGGGTTTTTTTGTAGAAAAGTATCCCTGGCAAAACTAGGGTATTTTTTCCTCAACACATCTACTTATCTTTTTCACCTCTTACACTCACCTTGGAAAGCTTCAGTTCTATCCCTGAGCACAAATGCAATACCTCATCACAAGAGCAGGCCAGGGCTGATAAAGCTCCCACCGACACACAGAACTTCTCATATCAGTGATGCCACACTCCAAATACCTAGAAACTCTCCAAGCCTGCAGTGGCTCCTAGGCTGTCACCTACTCCTAAAGGGACTTTCAACAGAGATGAGATCAGCAAATATATCCCATAATCCCAGACCAGAGCAAATGGCCCATGGAGGATGGGATCTCTGATAGCAAAATTACAGACTGTAACAGAGTAAGATTTCCTGCATGCATTGACTTGAATGTTTATAGTGAGTTTGTCAATAACTGGGTCATCTTCCTGCTCAGGAGACAAGCAGAATTCAGTCTTTATCAGTCTCATCCTTCTGCCTATACTTCACTACTTCTCATAGCCCCCAGCATTTCCCCTAGAGGGACAAAAAGTCCCTCAACATGTCTACCTGAAAAATCATACAGAAAAATAGTCCAAAGATGTTTATCTAAATCTGCTGAGACCTTCAAGTAACAACTTTATGACAATAACTATCCATTGATTTCACAGGTTATACATACAAATGCCAACTTTGTTAATTATTTCAGAGCTCACCTGCAGGAGGAGAGTGAAGGTACAATAATGCAAAACCAGCACTAAACCTCTAGAGTTTTGGTTGGACTTTGCACACCACTATCTAGCAGAGTAGTTAAGTACAAATTGCTTCATTTTCATAAAGAGAAATTGGTTTTCAACAGTTCAGAAAATACTCCTACATTGCTTTATATTTTCCTCTCTCAAACCACTACAAACACCATAGTAATTCAGCAAATTATTAATGAAACCAATTATAACCACTAATACACAAAATAGTGTAGAACAGAAAAATTCTTAAGTAGTTGCTGTCTATTCAGTTAGCAAGCATCATCCCCACATAACAGATGGGTACAGGGAGTTACTGGGTAAGTTCATCCGCTAGCACTGTGCAAGGGGACAGAATTCAAGTCCCCCATGGCACCTACACTGCTCATTGATACCTATCTGCTGGGCAGAAACCTCTTGCCAGAGCCAGTTCACAACCTCCCAGCAGTATGTTGAATTGGCAATGCTGTTGGAGAAGGAGTGCAGGAGCCCAGAGACTCAGAAGCCACGAGGACTCACCAGGGGATTTTCCAGCTGCCCTTCCTGGGTCCCTGCCCGCGGCAGCGTGGCCCAGCAGTGACCTGATGGCACTGGCAGCCTGCCAGGGCTTACACCGCTTGACACTGCCAAGGGAACTACAGAGCAGTGCAGAGAAAAGGGAGGAAGGCTCGAGAAGAAGCTTTTAATTTTCCACAACTTTTGATGCACTTCTTCCTCCTAATGCAAGCTTTCCACATGGTATCACTTCTGCTTCCCCACATGACTAAAAGATTGCATGCACTGGAGGTACCATAGACAAAAAAGCAGGGGCTCTCCCAAACCTCCCAATCCCTCCTACAATGTTCACCCCCAGAGCAGCTTTTATTCTGTTTTCTTCCTATCTACAATAAAGATGCTACAATAATTAAAGCAATGATTCTTTTACTTTGTATAAGCTTGTTAAGAGTGCTTTATGCTTAAACCCATGACAAATGCACTCTTTCATTATTTACAGAAAAAGACTTTTAGAGCATTTTCCTGATGGACAGTTATTCTTACTGTATAATTTGTAATCTGAAATGAACATAGCATGAAAAACTTGAAAAGAAAAAGATTTATAACTAAATAATTGAGAAAATGCTCTTATAGCACTTGGCATGACAGCATGATTCAGACAGACAACCACAATATACTGAAGTAAGAATGTCACTGTTAGCTCTTTCAGAAACAGCAGAAAAATCTGACCAACACAAGAATAAGATCAGCAGAGTCACTTTCTGGATTATCATTTTTGGGAACCATCATAAACAACTGGTAGACCTTTAGAAGCGAGATCATCTTATCTGTTAGTACAGCCTGCAGGGGAAGGAAGCGAGGTGACAACTTCCATAATTCTTTGTAATAAAAATCTTCTCTTCGCCTCCCCAGAATTCAACAAAACTACCTAGTTCAATTATGGGAATAATCTAGAGGAAGCATAAACACATAGAATTTTTGGTTCATGATGCAAGCCTGAATAAAATACTAACAAAACAAAATAAAATGCACTATCTTGTCTTGGAATGTTTTGTTTCAGTGTAAAAAACAGTCTTCCAAAGCATGAAGAACACAGGACTATTCTTCTCTCTCCACCCCACAATAAACAGATGTGAATACCTGGTTGTTTCCTTCAGATGAAAATTTCGTAATACAATATACATCTTACCTACCTTAAACCATATGCAGTGTAAATGCAGATTTTGTAAATCACATTACTTCAATAGGGGAACTTCTGTTCATTGATTTAGTGATTTTCATTGCTAAGCTCACATAATGAAAATAGTCAACTTCAATTACATATTTTTAATCATAGAGTGTTTGCATTTCAAGTACTCGATGATATATGGCTGTTTTAAGAGCCATTTCTGCAAAAATTACTATGTTTTTGAATTGTCCATTTGAGACATCTAGCATCTTCAGCCAGGTCAAACCACCACATACATGCACTAAAACAACCTTGGAAGTAAAATACTCAACCCTGAGACTCAGCAGTGAAAAGCCGGTACAACAAAACATGACTAGTTATTCCTTCTTGCACTGAAACATACTTTTAGCTGTAATTTCAAGGTACTTAAAACTACATCATAACAGCTCTCCAAAAAACACACCTTTCATTAGGTGTTTCAGTCAACTGACTTCACCTTTCTGTAGCACTAAGATATACTAGATAAACATGTATTGTTTTAAAGTTTTAAAAAGTGACAATGCTACTAGAAAAGATGACACAGAATACAGATGCAGAGTATTAACAGTCCTCCACTACAGAATCCCACTCTATTTCATGACAGAGTCTTTAAATACAGGTATTTTAAAGAATATCTGCTGAGAGCTGAGGAAAAGCCATTCAATCTAAAGAAGCTGTGATTTCAAATGAAATGAAACGAGCAGCACAAAGGCCACCAAATACCCACATCGACATTCCACCATGTGGTTACAGTTCAGTCTTGGAAGTCAAAACATGCATGCTAAATTCTCAAACTTCACAAACGCAGCTGTCATTCTCAATTTCCAAGAAGTCTAGGAAATTACACGAGTTCATCAGAGCTCGGCTGCCTTACTTCATTTAAGATTATGTTCACTGGTTGACTGCAATAAAAACATGTATCAAAAGATCCTCTACAATTTTTTCAGAGAGGAGATCAGATGTCAAAATTTCCTTCAAATAAAGCTGCATTTGAAAATTAACCAACATAAGAAACTTTACCTTAATTGGAGCCCGGCTGAACTGTATTTTTCTGTTGGCTGGGATTTCGTCTTCATCTGGCAGTCCATTAATTTCAGAATATTCCATATCAGGTTCATAACAGTTATTTTCATCACTGTCATCTAAATCATCCTGTTCTGTACCTGTCTCTCCCCAGTCAGAATTATATCTGGATCGTACCCGATACACATTATAGTCAGAGTGCATGTACACGTGGGAACTCTGAAAATTAATCACATCTTCATTCACATCTTTTTCATTTGTCTCATCATAATGGGACTCAGTAGTATCTGAAACCGCATCTGTGGCAAAATCACCACCTGAAGCTACATTTCTTGTTAATTCTGCAGCTTCGGGTCGATCAAAGATACCTTCTGTATTTTCTGACTGTTCCTTTTGTTGCACCAAAACTCCCGCCTCTGTTTTTGACTTACTCCTAGAACAGTGGTCCACAGGTCTTTCGCTGTCAAGCATGCTGACCAAATCCTGTTGACCTGTTGCAGAGCTCTCAACAGAATCAGCACTTGCCTCTGTCCTCTTCTTTATTTCTTCAGTTGTTTTTGAACCTGCTGAAATGCCTGTAGACACTTTCTGTCTTGGTGTTGAAGGTGTGTTAGTTTGCTGAGAATTCTCAGCAGACATCACGCCTGTACTCTGTTTGGCTGGGGGAGACCATGTGCTAGCCTCTTTCAAAGGACTGAAACCCTCAAGGTTTGCAACCGGGGAGGAGATACTTGTGACACTAGATGAGAGGTTTAGTGGATAGTGACCAGTTACAGAGTACTCTTCGTTGTTTTCTGACTTTTCTACAAGGACTGCATTGTGTGAGTCGGTGTTTTCAAAAACCGCGCTGAGCTGACTCACAGTTGGAGAGACGGTCTCTGTCCTTGGGCTAAGACTGTCCAGTGAATCAGTGCTGCCTCTGTGAGACTTGGAGCTACACCACTCATCTGGAAGCTCATTGGAAACGATTTTCTCTTTCTTTGGGGAATAGCGATTTGAGTGTCCCATTTCATGAGCATTTCGCTCAAACATCTTTCGAGTTTCAGTAAACTTGGAATAGGAAGGACCATCATGGATAGTATCAAATCTACTAATCCTTTCTGAGACGGATGATTCCAATTTTACAATTGAACCATCTGCTTTTTCTACAAATTCTTTAGGCCTAATTCGTCTTTGAGGTGATGCAGGGCCACCCTTCCCCCTGGTTTTAGGGGCAACTCCAGCACTTTCAGTGGGCTCCATGCCCATCTGCATAAATAAGTTCTTGATCCGATTGACATTTGAGCCATATTTCCTTCCCCTGCTCTGCGAGGCCTCTCCTTCCTCTTTCGCTTTTTGGTCTCCATCTGATTTCGGTTTGTCAAAGGTGCTTTTCAGCGCCTGGAACTCAGTTCTGTAAGCATTTCTGTGAGGAGAGGCACTTCGGAGGGTTGATCTTTCTCCTGAAGACTCTGTTTTCATCATGTTTACTCCAGGACCACAAAACCTGCTTGCATAGTTTCTCTGGCACCACTCTCAGTAGTTTGTCACAGCTGAGATTCTGCTTGAGGAGTGTTTTTCCTCAGAGGCCACTGCTCTTCAGCAGGAACATACTCGACAGAAGATCTGGTGGCAAATATCTAAACACATGCAGCCAATTCCGACAAAGCAGCACGACCAAGGACTCAAGAACAAGGGCTGATTCAACCTGCAATAGAAAGGAGGGTTTTCTGAACCATGTCAGGTACTGTTACTTTAAATGTCACAATTTCCACTTACTGTTATTTGAGACGTTTACTAAAAAATACTAAAAAAAAAACCAAAAACCCAACCTGTGCAGACACATGAAAACTTATAATTACAAACTTTTTCAAATTGACTTCTGAAAAATTTACAATCTATAACATCATTCCATAGTGAAAGAACAGATTATCACATCTTATCATTCACAAGTACCATGGCACAAATACGCACGCAAAGGAAAGGCAATGTGACATGAAATGTGAGCCACTGCAAGACAATCTTTCCTCTCTCATAGAAACATAATGGCAGAAATACAATCAAAGATAATATGCTTAGAAAGGCAAGTTAAACATCAGCTCGAGGGAATTCAAAAAAATGCACCCAAAGTTAACATCCTCAGCTGACATGGTAAAGAAAGTGAAATCCCGTTAGAGAAAGTTGCCCCTTGTCACAGGCAGCGGCTTTAACATCTGGAGGAGCCTGGAGGTGCCCAACGCGGAGACGCAGAAACGGAGCCAGGGGCTGGACCCGCTCCCGTCCCCGGCCCGAGGGGCTCGTTCCCGGTCCCCGCAGCCCAGCACGGCGGTCACCCAGAGCCAAACCCTCTCCCTTCCCTTC